>NC_136057.1:309922919-310415419 GCF_964261635.1 Lissotriton helveticus
GACACTCCTCTTCCTCTGTGTCCGATTGTCCAGGCTATCAGCTAGCCCTGGAGATGTAGTTTATGGCTCCAGCTGTAAAGAATCACCCCTCTTCAAAGGAGTTATAGTAGATCAAGGCCCACACCCGATGAGATCCGTCACACCACACGTGTTCCTACTATCTGAAAACCATCCTGTATTGTGATTGGGGAGGGGACCGAGCCTGAAGCGGAAGATTCCAGGAATGACTCTTTGTACATCAAAGTTTTTACAATTATGTGTCACATTAAAAATATATAGCACTCCAACAAAGTAGTAGGAATATAAAACTTTAATAACATATAAATATATACAACAAAACAAAAACAGTAAAAACATTTAAACAACGAAGAGACCGTGGCAATTTCTTTTGAATTCCTGATGAGGACATGTTACTAGTTCTTTCAAATTATGAAAATTCAGAAGATGTTGCCTGGGGGTGGGTCGTCAGTAGCAGTCTGTTGTGCGAATAGTTCCAAGGCAGCAGAACGCGCTGAAATCTAGATGGCACGAAAGTGATGTCTAGTAAGTTGCCGCCCAGCAAATAACGGCGTGGGGCGCCGCGGGGGTGAGTGAGTCCAGTAGGCACCACAGCTATTCTTACCGGCATTGCAGAATTACTGCTGGGGACAATGCCTGTGCTGTAGCAGGGTCACAGCAGAAACAAAAAGGATTCTGTTGAAGATGTTGTTGGTTTTCAATTTGAAAACAGTTCTGGTGTCAACTGCTATGCTAATGTAGTGGTTAATGTTTTGTTTTCTCTAGAAAATGTAAAAGAGGGGGAGGCAGTCCAAAGTTCCGTTAAAAGGGCAAAGGAAAGGATCGGTGGTTTGAACTATCAGTCAAAAAGGGGAGGGGGTGCAACAATTTTTCCTACCGGGTCACACTGTGCTTTCACCGGAACTGAGGTCTGCAGGATTCTAGTAATTCAAAGTGAGGCTGGCGCCAGCATGGGAGCGCCGACGTCCCGCGGATACAGTTTCGTCACTCCACGGGCGATCATGGCAGTCATTCCCCATCGGGGGTCGGAGACTCCCGCGGCTCCTCTAGAATCTTCAAGGTCGTGGAGGACTACGGTGGTGGAGTCAACCAGTGACCGGGCCATTTCTTTATGCTGGGCCTGCTCTTGCCAGGTCGACCGCCATTTTGAGAGTTCGGTAGCTACTGGCGATTGCGGGGTCAAATGAGCGGACGGGCTCCACCCTGCCGGGCGAGACGTTGCAGCATGGCCACAGTGGAAGAACCCTTTTCCGGGCGCCTGGAGCGCTGAGGGTGCAGCTGGGAAGCCTCCACCTGGGGAGGCGGGAGAGGCCTGTTCGCACCGTCTCTCCCTCCCAGTGCACCCCACGGCGTCTCGCTTGAGATTTGTTATGGCCGGACCAGGCGATGAGGACGAGGGGGGGGGGGTCGGAGGCATGTGCAAGACATCCCCCCCCAGTGTTGTCGCAGCCATTATTCAAGAAAGAAGAAGTGTCCCGTCCGTCTTCGGGCCGGGCTTCCGGTGGATGTCGGCCGGACACCCCTGGCTCTGGCCCCATGAACGGGTTCCTTGGTTTATCGGCTGCAGCCGGATCCCGTCGGCCTCGGCCCCCCCGACCGTTGGTGGCCGGACCGGAAGAGCATGTGGCGGGACTACCTGAAACTCTCAAGGGCCACCGCGGCCGGACTGGGAGAGAGAGGGGAGGGTCGAGGAGACATTCCCCCCCCCTGCAACTCTTCAGCGTTGTAAAGGCAATCCCCTGGCCGGGTCCCGCTGGCCTCGGCCTCTCCTCCGGCTACACCCTACGTTAGGATCTCCTGGCCGAGGCGTGGCAGCAGGACCCGCCTTATATGGGCTGCTCCCGGCTGGGCGTAGCCGCAACCCTGCCCCACCTTGGAAGTTTCCAGAGTGGGGGCGGATGTTCTACTGACTTGCATTTTCCCTAGTCTATCGATTTTTTTGGCGTGGCAGGCGGTGGGACAGCGAGGGGTGATTTGGTTTCTCTTACTGTTTTTCTGGTCTCTCACCACTGGCATATTTTAACGTTTTCTTGTTTCTAGGACATTAATAGGTTTTATCATTACGTTATGTTATCGTTTCTTTGTTCGTTGTTTAATAAAAGTTCATGTTCATCAGTGGCCTACTGATTTTCGTTTTCCTATTATTTTCTTTCCAGGTTGTTTCATGCTAAAGTTTCTGTTAACAGGATACAGTGATCACTTCGTTATTATTGCATATGTCCTTTTCACTAGGGGTGCTCTCTGGTCGGGCCAGATGACATATCTCTAGTAAATGGTCCGGGTGAAACAGGTGCATCAATCAGTGGGGAGTAGATAGGCATGACAGATTACAACGGGGGAGAAAGGTCCGCATTACGTACCCTTTCACTATTTGCAAAGATTTTCCTACGTATATTTGCAAACAGGGAATACCTCCAAAAAGAACCAATTCCCAAACAGTCAATGTTTGGGGAAACAATCAATCAATGAGGAACGAAATAGGCACGACGTGTTAAAGGTTTGCGTTACCTACCCTTCACTATCTGCAAAGGGAGAGAGAATATTCCTATTCTTCCTCGTTTGCAGGCAGAGAAGATTCTTAAGAGAACCAACTTCGAACAATTCAATGCTCGATTCAAACAATCAACAAGGGGTACTGTGAACACAAATGAACGCCGCTTATGTACATACACATTGGTATTATCAACAGGTTGTTCCTAATGTTTCTATTTTAGGGAGGTCAAAAAGAGATCCCATTAGTGGCCTACTGATTTTGCTCGATTCCTTTTGTTTTTTTACACGATTTTTAGCTATCTGCAAAGACTAAACAGAGTATTGCGACTCTGTGCTTGTTTGTAAATAGAGAATGAACCAAAGAGAACAATCAATCAAATGGAGAGAGAAGCAGGCACGACGGATTACAACGGGGGCAAAGGCCTGCGTTAACTACCCTTCACTATCTGCAAAGAGAGAGTACTCCTAATAGAAATGAGGGGTGGGGGGCAGCATTCAAAGCAGATCAGTGTGCATAAACACGAAAATGTTTTTACTTACCACGTACTTGACATTCGACAGCTTATGATATTTGCTATTAAAAAACCATTGAAATTCACTGAAAAAACCATAGGTTATAGACCATATATAGTTAGGAATTAGCATTTAAAAAACCTTATTTTACTCACACAAAACCATTGAAATTCCATATATAGTTAGTTGCACTAACTATATATCGCGCACCCGCAATCCACTGCTGATCATGTCACATATTACATCATTCATGACATGGTCAGTGACATCACTGATGACATCACTGATGACATCTCAAATGACATCACTGATGACATGGCTCCACCCTGCCCCTCCCCCTCTCCCTGCCCCACCGTAACTCCCTCCACGGCCCGCGGCTGCTTATATCTCACCCTCCCTAATACACATATTATATTATTTGCTAAGAAGGTCTCTTTGTGTTGGTTTAGGGCGTGCCCATACTTTAGTGTCTTAGATTTGAAGGAATCACATCAGCATACACCAGCTCTCTCTTCATGTGAACCGCATCAAGTGTTGTGTATGTGTGTTCGGCAAAGCAATATAAAACCCGCCTCATGCCCAGAATTGGCAGAAGCTGCACTTATGTTATGAGTATGAAGTTGTGGAGATCAGACCTCATAACAATTCTGTATCGTGTTGTTCTTGAAACTTCAGCACTCGCTGTACAGATATAGTTTAACAAGCAAAGCAGATAGTAGAGCAATAACATATTATTCTCATGTAAACCACGATGAACTACTAGGTTGAAAGCTAAAGCAACAACTAAGTGTCGTGTGCAGAAGTTGCAAAAAAGGAAAAATGGCGTTTAAACCGGTAATGAGCCCATGCTAACTTAACACGGTGTAAAGATATCCAGGATCTAGATGACACCTCCCCATGATCCGGAAACGAACTGAATAAGATAATAGAAGTGCCGTCTCATGAGAGCAGATTGCAACTTTATATGTGGACGGTCCGCAAGGTAAAACATTAAAAACTAGGAAAATTTAATGCTAAAGAAAAATAAAACAGCCAACTACTTTATCGAGGCTTAAGCCAATAGGCAAGCTAAATAATAAAAACTTGACAAATAAGTCAATGAATTGTCAATGAAATGCTAGTACTCAGCATATCAAACATGAAAAAGGTCTATGACATAATTGTGTATGCAAAATAAGCTGCAACAGCCTCCAATAGGAAGTCACCGTCTTCATCTGAAAAGAGTTCAGCCATCCAATTTAAAAGCGGAAAAGAACATACGTGCTCTCCCAGCACCGGATCCTCTATCACCATCAGAGGACAGCTCGGTGGGTTTTCAAGAAAGCTCTGTTCCAAGAAAGACTGTGTTGCCGCCAGTAAATTCCAGGGACCAATTAGTCCATGCATCAATGCCACAGCCATAATCCTTTCGCCAGGACAAACCAACTCGTGAGTAATGATAGGACTCATCAGCTGATTAAAGTCGACGTCAGGAGAAACCGGTCCGCAGAGACACAAATCAATGGCCCAATCGAAATCACAGGTCAGGCAGTGAAATACAGGCTGGACACAGGTGAAGTAGGAGAATCGAAAAGATAATCCATATGCCGTGCTTAATATCGCCAACGGCATTGTGCCATAATATTCAAGCATGCGATTGCGGAACAGCGTCAGCAGCTGCAGGGCGGGAGCTTGCACAGGAGGGACATCCATATTTAAAATGAAAAAAGCACAAGAGCGTCCGCTGGTAATGCAAGTAAAAATGGGAATCCACCAAGCACAGTGGAAAAAATAGAATGAAAGAAAGCAGGGATGACTCCAAAGATTTTCTCAAATGAAGTCACGAGACCACTGGTAACAACTTTAAAAAAGTGCGCCAGGCCCTTTGTGGAGGACGCGTTAAAGATAGTCCGAACCATCTTGCTGAAATGGAAAGGCGAATCAGTATTTAAAAGGGTCTGCACCTCTGTACGGGTGTTCGCTATGTGAAGCACGAAAGTTTCACGGGCCGAACTCAAGGCCACCTCTCTCTGAGACAAAAGAGCTCTTATTCTTGCCATGCCGTTGAAATGTGCTCCCAAAGTTGGTATTTGTGGCCAGATTGAAAACTCCCTATGTTCATGTGTGGGAGGAAATAGAACATTTCTGCAGCAAATAACCCGTTCACTTACTGTTACGATAAAAGGAATACTTTTAATTAACCCAGAACAATCTTTATTATTGAGCATCAAATAACTACCATTTTCCAACAACTTGAACGTGGGGATGATAGCAGGAACTGGCGTGCCTTGCAACACGCAAGCCATATTTGGTCGGTGTTTGTTGCATGAACCGTGTAACTGTATGTGCCTACACATTAGTGAATGATCTGGCGTCTCAGTGCATTCCTCTCCATTCAGATAAACTTCTTGATCATCTTTGAAAATCTGTATGTGTATGGAAGCGACCAGACCTCATGAAGAAAACCACTACCTAAAGGTTCATAACGACCTATTGGTATATATTTCATACAATTTGAAAACTTATATAAAGCAAAAGGCAGCGTTATTAAACCGTGGATAAGGCACGTTGCCAAAGCAGCCAACCTTTTGGATTTATACTGGAAATGTTAAAGGAAGAATTACGGAGTAGGGCCTGTAAATCTTTAATGGACAACCGAGTAAAATTACTCCAACCATCATATTCCTCTAACTCCGGGATAGTAGGGGTGTTTAATTTTTTAGAAGTAGCCAATCCAAAGCATTTGGTCTGGGAAATTGTTTCATTCACAAACAACATATGATTTGGGATGAGACATGCACGGTGCAAAGCCTCAGTGCCTTGTACCTGCCAGGTTCGTGAACCCCAAACTGATGTAGATCCTGGATATCTTTACACTGTGTTACGTTAGCATGGGCTCATTACTGGTTTAAACGCCATTTTTCCTTTTTTGCAACTTCTGCACACGACACTTAGTTGTTGCTTTAGCTTTCAGCCTACCTGCGTCAAGATCTATGCCTGCTTCAAGCAGGCGCAGGGTTTTGATGCAGCTTTGTCCTATCTGATTGTAAATGCGGCACACCGTGGGTGGCAGAGCAGCGGTGCACGTTAACTGGTGCATCCCTGGGGATGTGCTAGTTAATATAAATCTGCCCCTTTACATTTAATTATGTGCAGGGGACACAGAGTCGGTGAGGTTTATCCAAGGTTAAGAAGAGATGAGTCCTGTTCAGTGAAAAATTGGAGATAGGCTTCACCTCCTCACAGCCGCGGGCCGTGGAGGGAGTTACGGTGGGGCAGGGAGGCGGGGAGGGGGAGGGGCAGGGTGGAGGGACCTAAAAACTGGCATATGGATAATTGCAGGTAAGTACACAATTTAATTATTTAAAGGAAATTCGTAGCGCGCACAGCATCGCATTTTGCGATGCTGTGCGCGCTACGAAATTCGTTTGAATAATTAAATTGTGTACTTACCTGCAATTATTCATATGCCAGTTTTTAGGTCCCTCCACCCTGCCCCTCCCCCTCCCCGCCTCCCTGCTCCACCGTAACTCCCTCCACGGCCCGCGGCTGCCTCCTCAGCATCGTTGGACATGGTTAAATAATAGCTGCAAAATGTTACTCTTGTTAAACAATTTTACTATTATAATCTCTGAGATTTGTCTCTTACTCTGCAACATCTCATTGTTGTTATCTTTCTTTAAAGATAAAGACAACATCAACATGAGCGACAATCAGCAATCAGTTGATTTCGACCTCATCATTGAACTCGTAATTGAAACATCAGTGGATGTTGATCCCTTGGATGATTTCAATCCTGAGGATGAAGAAGAACGTGATGAGGATGCAGATTTGTCAGAATTGTATGACATAGGATGGGAAGCTGACGTGCTTGAGCCTATGGAACTATAAACATTTATTTTATAAATTTATAATAAATAAAAAGTAAATATTTAAACCGTTTAATTTAAAAATAAAGACACCTTCAAAAACAGGTTATGTGTAGTTTCTTCAATAAAATATTAAAATATGGTCATAAAATTAGATCAGATTCATATATAAAACAGCACAGGTAAAATGAATATAAATTCCATTTCTTTTCTGCTATTTCTGTATTCTAAATTTGCCATGTACAAAAAAATGTTCTATGTAAAAATGTTAAGTAATGTGTTAAGTTTTTGATGACTGTTATTAATTTACTGTTGGGTAATAGTGGTTAATAACATTTTTTATTATATTTTACCACAGATTCAACTGCAGATCATTTCAAGATTTCAGCATGCCAACCAAAGAAAGAGTGAGAAAGGCTGCAAAACGTCAAAGACAGCAGGTGAATGAAAAAAAGCAGCAGTCCTCTAACAAAAAGATTTGTCAAGTCACCAAGAAAGCAACGGGTAAGAGTAGAAAAACATTCATAAGAAATATCTGTAGTAAAAAAAATATTACTACAGAAAATGTTTCAGTCCAGAAAAGGAGAAGCAATTCAAACGGTAAGGAAAGGCCAATGAAAAATGTTACTGCTAGAGTAAGAGATAACTCTATGCATGAAAGTAGAAGGAAACAACAGTTTAGGGACATTCGTAAACGAATGTTCCGCAACAGGATAATTGGCAATTTGTTAAAAAATATTAAGAAAGGTCAACAGAAAGTGGTTTTTTATAAGAGAAAAAAAATAGTTGAGAAAGTTATTGATCAGGCATTTGAAATTAAACGTAAGTTATTTATTTTGACAATCAATAGAATTAGGAAGCTAAACAAGGCAATTTATGATTTCAAAAGAAATAGTAGATGGAAGAGAATAGTTAATCGTAGTAATTTTTGTGAAGTTTTTTCTGGAGAATGGATGCATAGTTCAAGCTCTGAGGCATTTTTTAATGAGGAGAGTTATTTCCAGGATAATGATTTGGTGCATGCAGTTGACACCAGTGGTCGAGCTTATGAAGTGAAAGATGGTTGTCCAGTTGAAAAAGAAAAACT
Source organism: Lissotriton helveticus (assembly GCF_964261635.1). Classification (NCBI taxonomy): domain Eukaryota; kingdom Metazoa; phylum Chordata; class Amphibia; order Caudata; family Salamandridae; genus Lissotriton; species Lissotriton helveticus. The sequence continues at coordinate 309,930,879 of NC_136057.1, forward strand.
TGTGACAACAGAGATAGAAGAGGTGTTAGGTAATGAGGTTTTAGGGAGACGTCCTAAGGGTCCTGTGTACACCTGGAAGTGTAGTAGTATTTGCAGTGTACGACAGGATTCCATCAATTTGCTTTGTGATTTTATACGGTCATTTAATAAGAAAAGTTTGAAGCAGAAAATGAAGTTGTTGCAAGAATTAGATCCTTGCAGAGTGAGAGAAGTGATACGTTTGCATGGTCATTCACTGGCTTGTCTTTCCAGGAGAGTATGCCAGAGTGTTTTTCATCATTTCAGGATGCTAGCAGTGCATCATAATAAAGTGAGGAAATTAGTTAGAATGTTGTATTATGCTAAGAGTCCAGCAATTATGCTTAAACAATTATGCGCTGCTCTTTTGCATGGTTCTGAAATAGATGTGAAGAATATATGTGAAGAAATTGAGTTTTGTTACTTTGGAAGTAAAGAGGAGAATGTTGAAATTGACCAAGAAGAAGAGAGTAATGTGGAAGATAGTGTACAGGTTTCCAGTACAGATAATTTCCAGAGGGAAATTGCGACGTTTGAGGTGAAATCAAGTGAGAGGCCAAATTTCACTTGTGTGTGTTGTCGACGCACTTATTATAAGAATCAGACTAAGTTAGTGGATTTATATGGAAAAAGTGAAAGGGAAAATAATAGTGAATGGAAGGATTTTACAACATACTTGATGGTAGAAAATTGTTTTGATTTGGGATTGGATCAACCTGTGTGTACTTATTGTTGTAACAAATTAAATCAAAACCAGATGCCTGCTAGAGCAGTTCATAATAATCTGGAATTGGTTGAGATTCCTTCTGAATTGAAGGATTTAAATACTTATGAATCTATTTTGATTCAAAGTATCCATCCCTTTCAGGCTATTGTAAGAATGGAGCCAAAGACAGGGAAATTGCCTCCATCAGATTTACAGAGAGGATTAAAGGGAAGAGTTGTTTATTTGCCTCTAGATTTGAAGAAAAACATTAACACAATTGGAGTAGAAAAAGTGGAAGAGGAACCTCTTGTTATCTTAGTTAATGGGGTTCCGACAAAGAATAAGAAAATATGGCAAGATTTAGTAGATGTTAGGAAAGTCAAAAGGGCAACATTGTATTTGAAAAAATATAATAAATACTATAAAAATGTATATGTTGCAGAAGAGGAAGTAAGTGAGGAAGAGGATAGCGATTTGTGTGCTGGTCAAATTGAGAAAGTAGAACCCTGTACTAGTGAAGAAATATATGAACATTATAGTGTTCATCCTTTGCATTCCAAGGAAGTCATGGGGAATGCTATTGAGTTGTTTCAAATGAAACAAGCGAAAGGGAGTCCCATTAGTGTTTGGGAGGAAAGCTTGGAAGCTCGGTGTTTCCCACAGCTTTTTCCAACAGGTCAGGGAGGAAGATATGATGAGCGACCTCATCAAATTCCTGCTTCTGAATACCGGACTTTGCGATTGTATGCAGGAGATCCTAGGTTTCGACAATGCATTCCTTATTTGTTTCATCTCCTGTTTGAAAGCGATCTGTCTGGACTGTCATATGCAGTGAACCACATCTTGAAAAGTGGTATACACATGCAAAACATCTCGGCAAGTGACTTTATGGATAAAGTCAATGTCCAAGACAGTATTTTGGAATCTCACCTGATTAATCTCATGGCGTGTCAGCGTGGTACTAATGAGTACTGGTACCGTCGTCATGGTGATTTAAAATGTATGCTGAGGAACTTAGGAACTCCCACATGGTTCCTCACTTTGAGCTGTGCTGAGTATGGCTGGGAAGACTTACTTGAATTTCTACGAGAGGCAAATGCTAACGTAGAAAACATCGAATTCAAGACACCCGGAGAACTGTGCTCTTTGGATCCAGTCAATGTATGTAGGTACTTCAATCATAGATTTGAAGGTATGATGTCTTTCATCATGAATAAGAAGAATCCACCTCTTGGAGAGGTGTTGGATTTCTTCTGGAGGAAGGAGTACCAAGCAAGAGGTGCTCCTCATATACATATGTTGCTGTGGATCAAGGATGCACCTAAATTTGGAACGGATGCAGAAGACTCAGTGATGAGTTTCATAGAACAGTATTCTACGTGTGCTGTTCCAAACGCAAAGGAGAAAAAAAGCCTAAGAGAAAAAGTTCTACGTTTCCAAAGCCATCGATGTGGAAAGTACTGTCGTCGTAAATTCCGGAACAAAGACAAGTTCTACACCAAATGTCGTTTCGGCTTTCCACGAACGGTGATTTCTAAAGGAAGAGTGAACAGTTTGATGTCTTCGCTGCGACATAATGTGATGAAGAAATCACCTAAAAACACATACAATTTGAAGAGGAACAAAGAGTCTAAGTACATCAACGACTACAACCCGGTGATTTTGTCCATGTGGAATGCTAACATGGATATACAGTTTGTGGCTGATAACTGTATGGCTGTGGCTCGGTATGTGACATCTTACATCACCAAAAAAGAGAAGACAGAATTGAAGGATATGTGGGAGGACATTTCCCATGAAAAGAGCCTCAGCAAGAAGTTGTACAGTTTCAGTCTGAAGATGTTGTCGCATCAAGAAATCGGAGCTTACGAATGTTCTGACCGGTTGTCTTCAGCAAGTCTCTATGCCAAGTCCAGGAGTATCGTTTGGGCGAGTGTTGGTCTTGCTGCAACGCGTAATCGAGTTCTCAAACCTGTGCGGGAAATTGAGTATTTGGCGGAAAAGGAGCCAAACAGTACCGACATTTTGAAGACCAACATGTTGGATACATATTATCCAAATCGAAGCAGTCACCTCGAGAATGTTTGTCTGTATGAGGTTCTGCAAAATTACATATTCAAGAGGAACATCAAAGAAGATACTGAGAAAGGAGTGTATGCTGTAATAGGAAGTGAGGGATGTCTGGTCAAGCAAAGAAAATGCCACTTGATAAACCATCGAAAATTGAGTGGCGAATCTCCTGAAAAAAAGGAGTTTTTCTATTTAGCACTTTTGCAACTTTTTAAGCCTTGGCGTGCAGAAGAGGAACTGCTTGGAGATTTCCTTTGTTACGAAGACTCATTCAATGCTGCCAAGGAGACCATAGAATGTCCTGCTTTTCCCAAATATGTAGAAATGTTGAATGTGAAAATTGAGCAGGAAGCAACGATTGCAGCCGAGATTGCCAGAGACAGTTCTCAGGACAGTCAGAGTTCTGCTTCATAGAGTCAGGATCCACTAGGAGGACCTCTTATCGAAAATGAAGCTGCCACTGCTATGAATGAAGTGGAAAGAGCCATGGCACATGCTCAGGAGGATGCGGTTAACTTAGAAGAGTTGGAAAGACAACTCAACGTTGAGCAGAGGAAAATATATGACGAACTTACCATGCAAATTGATCATGGATTAAGTCATGACAAGAAAGAGTGCTCATGTACGTCGTTGAAGCCTGTCCGACTGTACGTGAGTGGAGAAGCGGGAACTGGAAAAAGTTTCCTTATTAAAGCAATTTCATGTTATTTGCAGGAAAGGACAGAGTCATCGCTGTCTTGTGTTGTCACCGCTCCAACTGGACTGGCAGCACATAACATTAAAGGGATTACTTTACATCGTTTACTGATGCTGCCAGTGGAGCATGACAACAAATTAGAATATTACAAGCTATCTGGAGATGCTTGTTTTGAAGTTTCAAGAGTCTTGAGGAAAATGAAACTTCTTATCATTGACGAAGTAAGCATGGTTTCCAATGTCATGCTTGCCTTTGTGCATTTGAGAATGCAAGAAGTTCTCAAAACAGAGTATGATGTGTTATTTGGTGGCAAACACATCATTGTTTTCGGAGATCTTCTGCAGCTGACACCAGTGAAAGGGCAACCTGTGTTCAAAATGCTCACGCATGAAGATACCAGGAAGTGCTTAGGGAGCATTGGCAACGTCAATATATGGTTAAACTTCAATTATGCTGAACTGCATGAAAATATGCGTCAGGCAAAGGATGAAGTTTACAAGACTATTCTACAAGATGTTAGAATTGGAAAAGTGACCGAGCATGGGAAAGAAGCTTTACATGCACGATTACTGACAAATTTATATCCAGACGAAGATGTTGTGCCTGAGAATATTTTTCAGAAAATTACTGAGAAAAAATCTGGAATATGTTTGATGCCAACTCTTGCAGAATGTGCCAAATTCAACAACAAAATGTTGCATTTAGAAAAGCAAGAGATTGTGAAACTGGAAGCTATTGACAGAGTAGAGCATATGGGATCAACAATTATTTTGTCTGAGAATCTGAAAACAAAATTGGATTCATTAGAGAAGAGTATATCTAAAACTGCAGGTTTTGAAAAGACTGTGTGCTTGAACTGCCGTATAATTTTAAGAAGGAATTTACATGTTGAAAGAGGTCTGGTAAATGGATCAATGGGTAATGTTGTTGATTTTGTGAAATACAGAAATAGAGATGGAATTGAATTTTTAAAAATTAAATTTGATGGCATTGAGGAAGTACAGCTAATTGGTCGTTGTTCTGCTAGATTTTTGCTTGTAAAAGACTTATATGTTCGTCGTAAGCAGTTTCCTGTTTGCTTGGCACATGCGGTGACAATCCATAAATCGCAAGGTTTAAGTGTAGACTGTGCATTGGTGAATATTGGCAGTTCTGTGTTCAAGGAGGGTATGGCATATGTGGCATTGTCACGAGTTAGAACTTTATCGGGATTGTACTTGATTGAGTGTGATGTCACAAACATTTGTGCGGATCTAGATTGTGTTAAGGAATACAATAGGTTAAGAAGAGAGTATGCGCCACATTTGCCTCAGTATCCTTTGTTTGAGAAACGTGTGGTAGGCCGGAAACGAAGAAATGTGACCAATACTGGGGAGGTTGTAGCAAAAAGACGAAAAGTCGATGAACCTGAAATTATAAGCAGAAACAAAAAGGATTCTGTTGAAGATGTTGTTGGTTTTCAATTTGAAAACAGTTCTGGTGTCAACTGCTATGCTAATGTAGTGGTTAATGTTTTGTTTTCTCTAGAAAATGTAAAAGAAGAGATTGTGGTCAATTCTGATCAAAGATTTTGCAGTTTGTTAAATTCTGTGTTAGAGAAATGTAGCACTGATAGAACAAACATAGAAAGTGTGTCTGAAATTCGAAATCTGTTAGACAGATGTTCAGGCCAAACACAATTCTCTCAAAATAGTCAGCAAGATTGTCAGGAGTTTTTAATGTATATGCTTGATGTATTGCATGATGAAGGTGTAGATGTAGATCACCTGTTTGGGCTTTCTTATCAATGGCAGCATGACTGCGAGAACTGTAGGGTATCAAGTACTACTAGTGTAGACTCAGAAAGATTTATATATTTAACTTTGCCAGACAGTAAATCAGTCTCTTTTAATAAGCTAGTAAAAGCAGCTGATCACAACATGGAGTGTAGCCAATGTAAATCTGAAATGATGTCCACATTATTTATACGAACATATGGCCAGTATGTCATTTTAATGTTCCAACGATGTAGGCCTGATGGAACAAAATTGACAACTTTAATAAAAAATGTTGTGGCTTCACAGTTGTCAATATCAGGAAGGACTTTTGTAACTGTAGCAATTATATATCATGATGGTCCTTCAATAACATCAGGACATTACACAGCTTATTTAAAGTGTAGAAATGGCTGGTCATTCTGCAATGATTCTGTTTTAATTTGAAAAAAAAATTGCCGTATGACCTTAAAAACTCTTACCTGGTGTTTTTAAAACCAAAATTTTAGGGAAAGAATCTCGGGATGTGCTCTGAGGAATTTCAAGAAGTTCTAATGGCTCCTACACGATTTGGCCTTGAGGATAAGTGTAGTACAGAGACATAACTTCTTACCATAACACTGGACGTCATGGAGAAATACGTGCACTTTGAATGAGTTCAGAAAAACTGTTTCTTTTTATAAGCTAATTGAAGCAGCCAATCAAAACATGGAGTAGAGGGAATGTAAGTCTGCAATGCTGTCTACTGTTTTACATTGCTTGTGATTAAAAGTGATGTAGAGAATTAAATAATTGTACTAGTCATAAAGGTAGTGTAAGTCTGCTTCATAGTAAGCAGTATCAGTGTGATAGGAAATGTAGAACATGATTGAGCAAGAAGGGGAAGATATTACTAGACCAGGATTGTGAAAATGATCTTCAACATTTTAATTGTGAAAGTTGCGGAAATACAACATGACGGGATTGGCTTAAAAGAATTCTAAGAGTTATAAATGGCTCAGACACGATTTGGCCTTGTGGAAACGTGTGGTAGAGAGCGAGAAGTCATTTATTGTATGCAACATGTTTTTCAAAACGATGGAGGTTTTCTTTCAGAAAGTGGCAGGTTGAAAGTAATAACAGCACAACAGAGTGTAAGCTGTTCATAGGACATCCTTGGCCGTCATGGAAAGTAAGTTAACTTTAAGGAGTTCTGAATTCTGATTTGTTATGTTGTATGGGTTTTTTAAACACAATCATTTTGATTGTGTTTTTTTTTCCCCGCTGTTATATGATGAATACCTTCAAGTCACTGTTTTAGTGAAATTTGATACATTCTGAGAACAGCAAAAATAAACCATTTAACATGTATAATTAATTCTGTTCTGTTTGCATTTATGATGTACATGTAGAACTGTGTAGGAGGCATGGAGAAGGTGAGGCTTCTGTAAGTGTCAAAGTTGTTGCATACAGTGCTCATATTCTACGTAGTCTTTTATATTTCATTACTTTCACTGTTTCTGACTGATCTAAAAAAAATCTTTTTTAAAAGAACAGTAAGTATAAGGGAAGGAAACAGACAGTTATGTTAAAAGAAAGACAGCTATAGGGAATAAACTAGGGATACTGTTATCCGCAATCCTCTGCTGATGATGTCACTGAGCATGTCATGAATGATGTAATAGGTGACATCATCAGCAGTGGATTACGGGTAATAGTATCTCTAGTTTACTCCCCTATAGCTGTCTTTCTTTTAACATAACTGTCTGTTTCCTTCCCTTATACTTACTGTTCTTTTTAATAACGGGGAGGTAGTTCTGAAAAGAACTTTTTTTTTATTGTTTTTGTTTTATATTTTTTTTATTATTTTTCTGAACATTTTTTTACTTTTTTTGAATTTTTATGAACAGTTTTATATTTTTGGGGGTTTTTTTTCGGAGGGGGCAACGAAAACGATTCATTGTAAAGGGCTCAACAGGAGCAACAAAAAAAAAAAAGAATTTATTATTTGGGGCGTTTCGTACAAACTTGCATATGATAGTCAATAGCTCTGTTGATCAGAGTGATGCTACTTTCTCTGTAGCAAATGAATCCACTGCAATGTACGCAGACTTGTTTTACTTCACCAAATCTCATTTGTATATTTGGCACCATCTCCCTGCCCTCTGGTCCCGTTACTTCCGGTACAACAGATCTTCTGGCCATAATAGGGAGATTATCTAGGTCGTTACGAAACTGTGCAGCACTGTAGTTGTTAGGATGCCACCTAGTCATATGGCGATGCATTGTGTAGTTTCCGAAACTGTATTTTTTGTCGGTCCCTCTGGACAGTCTATCTTGACATATAAGGCAAGTTACGTATCTTGCATTTACTTTTTTCTGACCTTTGGGAATTTTAAAAAATTGCCAAATAAAGTTTTCTTTCCGGTGAGACGTCCTGGGCTCCTCAGGCAAAAACTGCCTCTGTTCCTGCTCTTCCTCTTCTTCCTCTTCTTGCTGAATTATAACTTCAGCAGGTGGTCCTCTCTTCCTTGGATGTGGTGGAGGTGGTGGGGAAGTCATTTGAGATGTCATCAGTGATGTCACTGACCATGTCATGAATGATGTAATATGTGACATCATCAGCAGTGGATTGCGGGTGCGCGATATATAGTTAGTGCAACTAACTATATATGGAATTTCAATGGTTTTGTGTGAGTAAAAGAAGGTTTTCTAAATGCTAATTCCTAACTATATATGGTCTATAACCTATGGTTTTTTCAGTGAATTTTCAAGGTTTTGTAAATGCTAATTCCTAACTATATATGGTCTATAACCTATGGTTTTTTCAGTGAATATATATATATATACACACATATATACACATACATATATATACACACACATATATACATATATATATATATATATATATATATATATAGAAACAAAGCTCCTCCTCCGCACGCTCTGCGCTCGCAGACACCGCTTCCACGCCAGCAAGTAGAGGGACGGACCAGCAAAGTCAGCAAGATGTTATTTATTTAACAAATCCCACAGAACCAGCGACTCGTTTCGGGCAAAGGTGCCCTTGTTCACGCTGCAACCATATATATATATATATATATATATATATATATATATATATATATATATATATATATATATATATCACAACAAGGGCTCCATTTTACCGGGGGCCCCCGACCCTGCAGGGCAGGCTCTGCTGGCAGGAATGGAAATCCTGGAAGAATTTGCGACAACAACAGCAGATGCAGAGCCACAACACCGTCTTACTTCCAAAACAGACTTTATTCGTCTAAGCAGCATTTTGTACTCAGTGTCCTTACGCGTTACGGCGAGGATACGCCTTGATCACAGGTGAGTAGAATTCGGCCAAGTGGTCACATGGTCTGTAGAAGCAACTACAGACCCCAGAATGCACTGCCACTGTTCTTTCTTTCCAAGGCACAAACATAATTCTTTATAGCTTGAAATAGCGTTACCTTTCCAATGTCACATTGAAAATCAAGATACAGTGTCCAAAATCGAGGTGCATGCTGTTCGGTATTAGCAAAGTGCATATGCTGCAATGTCTCAATAAGTTTTTTGGAAACCGGGTTTAACACAGAGAGGCAAGCACCTCCCTCGTCTCCCTTTCGCTCACCCACATTGCCAAATGCCCGTGGAAGTCCGATGGCTGGAAGGTGGGAAGCGCGGGTCATGACCCCTCATTAACATCACAACAAGGGCTCCATTTTACCGGGGGCCCCCGACCCTGCAGGGCAGGCTCTGCTGGCAGGAATGGAAATCCTGGAAGAATTTGCGACAACAACAGCAGATGCAGAGCCACAACACCGTCTTACTTCCAAAACAGACTTTATTCGTCTAAGCAGCATTTTGTACTCAGTGTCCTTACGCGTTACGGCGAGGATACGCCTTGATCACAGGTGAGTAGAATTCGGCCAAGTGGTCACATGGTCTGTAGAAGCAACTACAGACCCCAGAATGCACTGCCACTGTTCTTTCTTTCCAAGGCACAAACATAATTCTTTATAGCTTGAAATAGCGTTACCTTTCCAATGTCACATTGAAAATCAAGATACAGTGTCCAAAATCGAGGTGCATGCTGTTCGGTATTAGCAAAGTGCATATGCTGCAATGTCTCAATAAGTTTTTTGGAAACCGGGTTTAACACAGAGAGGCAAGCACCTCCCTCGTCTCCCTTTCGCTCACCCACATTGCCAAATGCCCGTGGAAGTCCGATGGCTGGAAGGTGGGAAGCGCGGGTCATGCCCCCTCATTAACATCACAACAAGGGCTCCATTTTACCGGGGGCCCCCGACCCTGCAGGGCAGGCTCTGCTGGCAGGAATGGAAATCCTGGAAGAATTTGCGACAACAACAGCAGATGCAGAGCCACAACACCGTCTTACTTCCAAAACAGACTTTATTCGTCTAAGCAGCATTTTGTACTCAGTGTCCTTACGCGTTACGGCGAGGATACGCCTTGATCACAGGTGAGTAGAATTCGGCCAAGTGGTCACATGGTCTGTAGAAGCAACTACAGACCCCAGAATGCACTGCCACTGTTCTTTCTTTCCAAGGCACAAACATAATTCTTTATAGCTTGAAATAGCGTTACCTTTCCAATGTCACATTGAAAATCAAGATACAGTGTCCAAAATCGAGGTGCATGCTGTTCGGTATTAGCAAAGTGCATATGCTGCAATGTCTCAATAAGTTTTTTGGAAACCGGGTTTAACACAGAGAGGCAAGCACCTCCCTCGTCTCCCTTTCGCTCACCCACATTGCCAAATGCCCGTGGAAGTCCGATGGCTGGAAGGTGGGAAGCGCGGGTCATGCCCCCTCATTAACATCACAACAAGGGCTCCATTATATATATATATATTTTCACTGAAAAAACCATAGGTTTTACACCAGTTATAGTTAGCTGAACATTTTACTCATACAAAACCATTGAAATTCTCGCGTGCCCGCAATCCACTGCTGATGATGTCACATATTACATCGTTCATGACATGGTCAGTGACATCACTGATGACATCACTGATGACATCTCAAATGACATCACTGATGACATCATCCATGTGACAATGAAATACACCTCATTACACACTAGTATAATATTTCATCACTCAATGTAAAATAGAAAGTGCCATATTTGAAACCATTGACACACCAATAGAAATTTCTAATCTCCTACTCAGTGATTCATTGATCTATACACACATCTAATCACTTACCTATAGATTCTATGTTATATGCAGTGAATAATCAACAGAACACTATCAAATATACTTATACGCCTATTTCAACATTACACACCAGCACACATTGTATTCACTTATAAAGACATCTTTCTGACTTATGCAAACAATTGATTATACTTACATTTACTCACCTACACACTTATACAAACACCACTTCATCTATTTATATAGATAGTAACTCACACTTAGTGTGTTATAAAATCACTATTAGAAGTATACAGTTATCCAAATAGTGACTCATACAATCACTAAGTCTTAGGCACACTTAATTAGATATAACTGTCACATACACTGCCTTTTAATGGAGATGTACCTTTGAGAGAAATATTTCATCACCACCACACCCAAAAACATATACACTCACTGAAACAACTGTTATAACATGTAGTCTTAACCTCATATACCTACTGAATGAACTATTCACACATTTTTGGCAATCACACACCCCCCACCAAACCACATAGACATTCATTTACCCATACAAATACTCAGTTAAAAAAACAATAAAAAAATAGTCTTTAACATAGCAATTAAGACAAAGCAATAAAGACTTTCGCACAGTTTAGTAACTACACATTATGTATAGTGAGACTCTACAAATTAGTCAAGGAAACAATCAATGACACTGTTACTAAATCCACCATTCACACATTTATATTTATATATCCACTCATTCTTCAATGCAAAGTAGTGTATTTATAATACATATTTAAATATCAAAGCAAACCACATTCACTGGATGATGTCATCAGTGATGTCATTTGAGATGTCATCAGAGATGTCATCAGTGATGTCACTGACCATGTCATGAATGATGTAATATGTGACAGCATCAGCAGTGGATTGCGGGCGCGCGAGTAATAGTGAGTACAACTAACTATAACGGGGGAATTTCAATGGTTTTGTATGAGTAAAATATCCAGCTAACTATAACTGGTGTAAAACCTATGTTTTTTTTAGTGAATTTCTAAGGTTTTTTAAATGCTAATTCCTAACTATAACGTGTGTCAAACCTATGGTTTTTTCAGTGAAAATATATATATATATATATATATATATATATATATATATATATATATATATATATATACATACACATATATATATATATATATATATATTCACTGAAAAAACCATAGGTTGCACACCAGTTATAGTTAGGTGGAAATTTTACTTGCATAAAACCATTGAAATTCCCACGTTATAGTTAGTTGGACTCACTATAACTTGCGCGTGCGCGTCACATATTACATCACTCATGACATGGTCAGTGACATCACTCATGCTGTCTTCAAAATACATACAAATAGTGAGTCACTCATTCATGCATCTGTGCTCTAAGTAATATCCCCCACCGAACCATACAGACACTGATACTGATACTCAAAAAAACAACTAATAACCCATATACACACTCATGTAGCTACTCACCAACCCATGCAGCCACTTATACACAAAGTGAGAGACAGATACAGATATTTAAATATTTAAACATTACTCGCTAATATATGTATTCACTAAGATACATTTAATAAGTCAGTTAACCAATCAATTTAACACAAAAAAACATCCATTTAGACATTTATTTACCCATTTATTCTTCCATCAACCTTTAGATTTACATATTTAAAAAATATTTATTTTTCAGAAAGATACACATTCACTGGATGATGTCATCAGTGATGTCATGAGTGATGTCACTGACCATGTCATGAGTGATGTAATATGTGACGTCATCAGCAGTGCATTGCACGCGCAAGTTATAGTGAGTCCAACTAACTATAACGTGGGAATTTCAATGGTTTTATGCAAGTAAAATTTCAACCTAACTATAACTGGTGTGAAACCTATGTTTTTTTCAGTGAATTTAATAGGTTTTTTAAATGCTAATTCCTAACTATAACTGGTGTGAAACCTATGTTTTTTTCAGTGAATATATATATATATATATATATATATTCTTTACCATACCAAACTTCTGATGAAAGAAGGCGCTGACTCCGTGAGTTTCAATTCAAACGTATTTATTCCTTAATTCAGTTTCTGCTCAGACGCGTTTCGACGGACTCCTGCCGCCTTGTTCACTAACAATAGCATACTGACATTCATGCTTATATATACAGAAAAGCACATTATCACTGATTGGGTAGTCTCAGTTAATGCTAATAGCAGTTGCTATAGTTACATGGTTACACCCTAGGTGATGACGCTGCTTGACATATGACTTGCACATTTGAGCCAACATGAAAAGTCTTTCTACTGTTACTGTTAAATCACATATAACAGAAAATAGCAGCATATTTAACCAACATACTTCGTGCTTGAATCATAAAATGTGGATCATTGTGCATAACATTACTGTGAAAACGAACATTACAAAACCCCACTTTACACCAATTGTGGTTTATGTATGTCAGGCCCATGTATCAGCGAATCCCATGTATTCCTGCATACAGGGTGGACATGTCTGCTCATATAAGCATGCTGATTGGGCTGGCGCTGTAATCTCAAAAATGCCAGAACCTTTGGCGCGCTCTGAGGGGTTGACAACACCTTTTATTATCCTGACTCGGTGAGTTCTAGAGTGTAGCGGCGTGCGTGCCCTGTTTGGCCCTTAACCCCAGTGCAGTTAAACTAATGTTTGTGGATCAATGCTCCTGCTGATTTAGGGATTGCGAGCGGGGACCTGTCACTATTATTTAACATTGCAAGCGCTGTTCACTGACGGCCGGGGGTTGCCTGTTGTGTGGCGTGGTGTGAGATGTTCGCTGCACTGTTGTATGTCTATTCCCTATAGTGATATTTCTGTGCACAGTGTATTTACAGTGAATTTAAAATATGCAGTTGTTCACGGGTACTCAGGAAAATGGAAGCAGACGGGACGCTGTGATGTGTTTGTTCAAATGTGGACACTAAGGGCCTCATCCGCATTCAAACCTGAAGGGATCTTGGAGTTCAATAGAATTATGTATCTAGACTCCAGGCGGCGTAACGCAAGTTTCCGATTTCCACCTCTTGGGTTCTTGGGGATGCTGTCTATAACAAAGTATGTTAGACCATCCGCCTTGCCCTCATGGGACTCATGGATGTGTCGCGCCACTGGGTATGCCTGGTCCAGGTTTGTAACCGCCCTCAGGTGTTGCAGAATTCTCACATGGACGGGATGAATAGTAGATCCCACATACCTTTTGCCACACTGGCACGTCAGTACGTACACAGCAAACTCGGTTTTGCATGTGAAGTGTTCCCTTAAGGAGTATTTCTTCCTCCTGAACGGTAATTCGACCTCAGTGGTATTGATGCCATGCATACAGGCCTTGCATTTCATGCACTTTTTAAACCCCTTTTGGGACTGTAGCCAATTTTTCTTTTTCTTCAGAACCGGTGCATTAACCACCAGGGCATTGCGCATAGATTTGGTTTTTCTGAAGGATATCAGTGGACTCTCGCCTACTTCACTCCCTATAGTAGGGTCATTGTGTATCAGTGGCCAGTGCCTTTTTAAGATTTTACGGAGGTTCGAGTGGTACCGGTTGTAGCCTGTTATGAGTCTAGGGGGTTGTCTTGCCTGGCTTTGTGTAACTGCTTCATTCGCCACTGGAAATATTAGATCTTTTCTATTCTTGGTGTTACACTTCACTTCTGCTTTCCTGCATGTTTCTGGGGAGTACCCTCTTTTTTGGAGTCGCGAGAATAGATCAGTTTTGGCATTGGCAAGACCCTCAGTTGTGCTACAATTGCGTGTCATCCTGAGGCATTCTGCATAAGGTATCGATTGCTTGAGAGAGGTGGGGTGGAAACTGTGGGCATGCAGAATCCCATTACCTGCAGTTGGTTTCCGGTATGTGCGTGTTTGGATTCTTTCCTGTTGCACAAACAACTCTATATCTAGAAATTGTATAGTTTCTGTGCTCGTGTTACAGGTAAACTTTAAATTTAGACCATTCTCATTCAGTTCTTCTGTGAATTTCACAGCACTTTCCACATTACCCTCCCACAAAATAAATATGTCGTCAATGAATCTGTTGTACACAACCACATTGTTTTCCATAGTTTCTCTGTGCTGTACCCATAGTACCTGCTCCTCCCACCAGCCCATGTGTAGATTCGCATAGCTGGGGGAGAAGCAAGTGCCCATGGCCGAACCTTGTACCTGTTTGTAGAGCAACCTATCAAACATGAATGTGTTGTTCGTGAGACACCATTCTGTCATTGCCAAAAGCATTTGAGTGTGTTCAAACAGACTTATAGGTCTTTTTCCCAAAAAATGTTTGATGGCGTTAAGGCCATCCTTATGTCTGATGCTTGTATATAAAGCTTGGACATCCAATGTCATGAACACATATTCCTTCTTCCATTCAACGTCATATACTTTGCATAGGAAATCTCCTGTGTCTTTTATATAGGCAGGTAGTTTTTTGACTTCCGGTTGCAAAAACTGGTCAATGAATATGCTTGTGTTTTCAAACAGGCTCCCTATCGCCGAGATTATTGGCCTTCCCGGTGGTCTTTTGTCATCTTTGTGTATCTTCGGGATTAGGTACAGTTGTGCTGTCACTGGGTAATCGTTTTTCAAAAATTCGAATTCCTTTTTGCTCAAAAGCCCTTTGCCTTTCCATTTGTACAGGTCACCGTGGTACTTTTCTTGGATGCCTACAATGTGCGTGGGGCTGATTCTTGTGTAGCACTCTCTGTCTTGTAGTTGGTTCATTGCTTCTGTGTTGTACATTTCAAGAGGCCAGAGCACTATATTTCCGCCTTTGTCGGACCATCTTACCACAATGTCTGATCTTGCTTTTATTTTTTCCATTAGGTCATTGTATTTGCGTGTCTGATCCTGATTTTCCCAATATTTCTGTTTGGTACTCAAAATGGAAAGATCCTTGAGGTCTTTTGTGACACATTCGGCAAATAGATCCAGCCCATCTTTTGGCATTGCAGGCATAAACAACGATTTTGGTTTGAAGCCAGTTGTAATAGACTGACAGATGTCCATCTCTGAGCTTCGCGCTGCCCCACTCGGTGTGATACTTTCAGATTCATTTTCGTTCTGCTGTTCAAGATCTATCATTATTTGTAATGTTGCCATATTTTCCACATTTAGCCTTGCGTGAGATTCTTCTGAAACTACCATCTCAGGTGTGTTCTGTCTGGAATTGGCAAAATACTTCTGGAGTTTTAGTTTACGGACATATAAGAACAAGTCAATTCGTGCCTGGGCATAATCAAAATTAGTGTTACTACAAAATGTTAATCCTAACGATAAAATTTCCATTTCCTGTGCTGACAGCTCCATGTTGGAAAGATTTATAACTGTATTGTCTTTCTCCATGTTTAGTATCTGCGTCTGTTTTGTCTGGATTTTGGCTTGTTTTGTCTTTGTGTTTCGTCCCCCCCACCTCCTGCTTTTTCTCCTCCTGCTTTTTGTTGCTGTTTTTGGCTCTGAAATTGTTTCTTTCTCCCACCACCGTCTCCTCTGTTTTGTGGGTTCCGCGGGCGTAGGGTTCTGAGGCGTTGCATACGTAAAAAAGCCAGCTCTTGTGCTGGGGTTGGGGCTGGACCAGATACTGTAGAACTGTGGGTACTTTCCTGGTCTGTTTCATATTCCGAGCTGACCTCTGTTTCACTCTGTTCAGCACTTGCGCCCTCCCGCCCGTCTGTGGATGTGGGCGGCTGCTTTCGGATTTGGTCGAATTTTTTCGCAAACGTGTAGATTCTTCCGTTTAGATAGTCATTGCGGTCCCTCTGGAATTTCATCGCCTTTCTTTCCTTAATTTCTGCTTCAAGTTTCTCTAGCCTCAGTTTGATCTCGTTCATTCTCTCTGCTATTTCTTCTTTGTTCTCTTTAGTGTCCAATTCCTTTAGTATTTCATCAATGCGCAATAACATTTTGGATCTGTCGCTTTCTGCGAATTCTATCAGGATTTTCAACATATTCTCTGAAGACTTTGCACTGTTATCGGCCCACTTCTGTAACATCAGGGGATCCGGGTCCTCATATGTTGGGGCCACCAAGATTCTTAGCCCTCGTGGTACTCTCCCTACATCCAGGTATCTGCTCAGGGATTTCACTTCCCACCACTTTGACATTTCCTTTTTGCGCATTTTTTCCAATTCGTTTAGTAGTTTTTTGGTTTCATCTTTTTCAGTTGTTGGTGCTCTAGCTTCTGTATTGGTTCTATCGCCTTTGCCAGTGTCTCTGTCCACAAACACATCCAGCGCTGCTGCTTCCCTTTCCCTTTCCCACTCAGCAGCCATACTGAAGAAATTTCGGGATGAATGCTGCGTTTGTACAAACTCACTGCCCGTGTGCACTTTATTTCTTTGCAGACGGGGCTCACTCTCCCTTTGAACCCAATGTCTATCGCCCGCTCCCTGTTACTCACACCGGGTCGCTCCTTACCTGGAAATCTCCAACTACTCTCCAGCGGTCACAGATCTCCGGTTTGGTGCGTGCTCCGTTGCTTTCTTCAGGTTACTCGGGTCCTCTTAGCATTCTGGTTCCGGGGGGCACTGTGTCTCTTTTTTCTCAAAAGTTCTACCATCAAACGTCCTTGTTGACTCAGTGCTGCCAAATCGAGTAGGGTCAACGTTAGGTTTCCTCGGACACGAAACCTGTTGTATTCTTTACCATACCAAACTTCTGATGAAAGAAGGCGCTGACTCCGTGAGTTTCAATTCAAACGTATTTATTCCTTAATTCAGTTTCTGCTCAGACGCGTTTCGACGGACTCCTGCCGCCTTGTTCACTAACAATAGCATACTGACATTCATGCTTATATATACAGAAAAGCACATTATCACTGATTGGGTAGTCTCAGTTAATGCTAATAGCAGTTGCTATAGTTACATGGTTACACCCTAGGTGATGACGCTGCTTGACATATGACTTGCACATTTGAGCCAACATGAAAAGTCTTTCTACTGTTACTGTTAAATCACATATAACAGAAAATAGCAGCATATTTAACCAACATACTTCGTGCTTGAATCATAAAATGTGGATCATTGTGCATAACATTACTGTGAAAACGAACATTACAAAACCCCACTTTACACCAATTGTGGTTTATGTATGTCAGGCCCATGTATCAGCGAATCCCATGTATTCCTGCATACAGGGTGGACATGTCTGCTCATATAAGCATGCTGATTGGGCTGGCGCTGTAATCTCAAAAATGCCAGAACCTTTGGCGCGCTCTGAGGGGTTGACAACACCTTTTATTATCCTGACTCGGTGAGTTCTAGAGTGTAGCGGCGTGCGTGCCCTGTTTGGCCCTTAACCCCAGTGCAGTTAAACTAATGTTTGTGGATCAATGCTCCTGCTGATTTAGGGATTGCGAGCGGGGACCTGTCACTATTATTTAACATTGCAAGCGCTGTTCACTGACGGCCGGGGGTTGCCTGTTGTGTGGCGTGGTGTGAGATGTTCGCTGCACTGTTGTATGTCTATTCCCTATAGTGATATTTCTGTGCACAGTGTATTTACAGTGAATTTAAAATATGCAGTTGTTCACGGGTACTCAGGAAAATGGAAGCAGACGGGACGCTGTGATGTGTTTGTTCAAATGTGGACACTAAGGGCCTCATCCGCATTCAAACCTGAAGGGATCTTGGAGTTCAATAGAATTATGTATCTAGACTCCAGGCGGCGTAACGCAAGTTTCCGATTTCCACCTCTTGGGTTCTTGGGGATGCTGTCTATAACAAAGTATGTTAGACCATCCGCCTTGCCCTCATGGGACTCATGGATGTGTCGCGCCACTGGGTATGCCTGGTCCAGGTTTGTAACCGCCCTCAGGTGTTGCAGAATTCTCACATGGACGGGATGAATAGTAGATCCCACATACCTTTTGCCACACTGGCACGTCAGTACGTACACAGCAAACTCGGTTTTGCATGTGAAGTGTTCCCTTAAGGAGTATTTCTTCCTCCTGAACGGTAATTCGACCTCAGTGGTATTGATGCCATGCATACAGGCCTTGCATTTCATGCACTTTATATATATATATATTCATGCACTTTATATATATATATATATAAAAAAAATTCTATGGCAAAATGAAACCCCTCATTTTGTTCCTTTTCAAATTAAATGTATTAAGTGTTACCACTTTATTCCAATCAAGATGACTTCAGGTGTGCCATACTTTTGTCATAAGTAAGACTGTTAGCGTTCTAGTTGTTCTTTAGAACACTCTGGGACATTCTGTCATTGGGCTATAGTTGGGCTACATCTGGCTGATATTTGGGCTACATTTGGGCTCTTTTGTCTCTGGTGGCCATCTTGGGAGACTGCATATCAGAATTTTTTTCATGAAATATAAGAGGATTTGAGAAGTCACTCAAAATGTGCCCTAATGTTTCTTTCTTCAGCACTAATCATAATTTCTATGGCAAAATGAACCCCCTCATTTTGTCCTTTGCAAATTAAATGCTTCAAGTGTTACCACTTTATTCCAATCAAGATGACTTCAGGTGTGCCATACTTTTGTCATAAGTAAGACTGTTAGCGCTCTAGTTGTTCTTTAGAATACTCTGGGACATTCTGTCATTGGGCTATAGTTGGGCTACATCTGGCTGATCCTGTTCCAAATTCCCCCAGAAGCTGAATTGTTCATTGACATTTTCTCGGTTCCCCTTCATGGAGAGAGGCAGATTCTCTTTGTGTTTCTGTCTTAGGAGATGACTTGTGTGGGGTCATGCTCCTCAAGGGTGTATATATATACAGAGAGCACTTCCTTTTTTAATAAGATACTTAAAATGAACCTAGAAACTCTTCAGTTAAAGTGTAGCTCAACCCTGATTCAGTAGATTGAGGATTTACTCATTGCATCAATGACGAAGGAAGCTTTTACGCAAGACAGTATTGCTCTGCTCAATCACTTTGCTGAGAACGGACGCTGGGTTCCACCAGAAAAACTGCAGTACTATTAGAACAGAAGGAGGCCATGTACCTGGGACATTAGATTGAGAAGGGAATCAGGCGAGTATCCCATGAACGCATTGAACCAGTCCTTAAAATGAAATGTCCGACCACACAGAGAAGTATGAATGTTTTTGAGCAGTGCCAACAATGGATCCCACATTTTTCCTTGTGGCAAAGCCTCTACTGAGCCTGTGCACACTATTGTCAATGACCCAGTACCATAGGATGACGAAAGCATGGAATCCTTCCAGGAGCTCAGAAATCTACTGTGCAGGGTACACGCTCTTGGAATTTCAGATTGTACCACAGAGTTTGTACTAATTGATGCATATACGGAGAACCCTGTACTTGTGTCGTAATGAGTGAAATTCTTTGTCTAAAGTCTTATAAAAGGACCTGAATTTCCTCTGTTGACGGAACCCTCATTTTCCCACTCTAAGAAGGCAAATCTATGCTGCATTTATTATTGACCTTAACTGAGTTCTTTGTACTTATGATCTGTATGTTTTGCTGCTAACCATATTGATCATATAATTCATGTATCTACTTAAATAATCCTTTATTTAAAGCCTTAAACTTTGACCTGTGGCTTTCATTCTTACTGAGAATATCATTATCTGATGCCTATACTGCAGCCTACTGGTATTAGAGACAGTTCCAGTTGGGGAGCACCAAAGTATAAAGGGACTACACAGCTCCCGGTCCGAGCTATTTGCGTGCTCAGGAAGTTTAAGGCGAAACAGATGTGTGTGCCGACACAGACATGCTCAAATAACATTTTTCTACAAAATTAGGGTTGTAGGAAAACTTTTTGGCCAGGAATTCTGGGATGTGCCGATATTATCTACCATTACAGCCCTTATTTCTAAATTGGCTACTAAATGTACTAGACTATTTGTCAAATCTAGTTCATCTAATATAATCCTTTTGCAACATTGTAGATTTTTACTGTAAAGAAGGCCTCTTTGCTGTTCAGCTATCTGTGCACACCCACCTATTTTTCTGCCTAACACTTATCTCTTCTGTTATATAGTCCAGGAGTGGTTCAAT
Source organism: Lissotriton helveticus (assembly GCF_964261635.1). NCBI lineage: Eukaryota > Metazoa > Chordata > Amphibia > Caudata > Salamandridae > Lissotriton > Lissotriton helveticus. The sequence continues at coordinate 309,951,354 of NC_136057.1, forward strand.
AGACTGGGACAGCGCAGGAATGATCCGGTCATTGCAGTTATTGATTTTTTTTGTGGAACACGCAGATAATGGCAGCAAGAACTTACAACAGAGGTTAGTGGGTGTGAAGAATCAGTATGAAGTGTGAGACATTGCAGGCTTCAAGACTTTAGATGTTGGGTCTTATGCAGAATATAAAGTTGTTTACTTAGGACACCACTGTTGAGGAGGCTTAGATTCGAAAATACGTTGACCTGTTTCATAGTTTGCAACTGAATCACTAGTCAAATTCATTCTTATTCAGAAGCACTTTGAAGGAAGAAAGGATAGCAGGCTAGGGCTTTGGTTAACAGTAGGGTGTTAAAAGGATGCAGAGTGCCTAATCAAACTGTTGGAGATTAGAGGATTTGTTTCCATGCAACTAATAGACCCCACTCTCGTGAAGGTACTTTACTCCCTGTACACCATGGAATATCTAGGTCTCTTCCCCTTGTATTTGTAGAATGATAACAGGGGAGAGGAGGATTGTTAGTATATGGGATTGTGTGTTGCAGAGCCACAGCTGTTCATTAAGACAATGAGAGATGCAGCTGGGAACGTTTCTGACCGCAGCTGAGGGTGTTCTGTATCATTCCTCCATTTTGAATAAGTAAAAATCTTTCATCACAGAGGGAACAAAATGGATCCCAAATAGAAGGGGTTAGCAGACTCTTCATGTCCTGCTTAATTGTATGCAGGAGACCGTTTTTCCAGCAGTTAAGTTCAATGGTGAACTAGCTAGACGGATTATGATGTAAATGCTCCGATTCCACACAGTTGAGACACAGTCTGGAGACTCCCTAAAGGAGCGATTACTCAAGTCTCCAAGACAAGGGAGGGTTTATTTATTTTTCATTTATAGAGTTTTATATAGCGCGAACATGATCCCAAAGGATATCAGAGCGCTTTACAATTTGAAGGAGATGAAGGTAATAGTTGCAGTTCTTGGGAGAGGTTCGGATGGTCCCGCAGGAACATAAGAAACATGGAAAATAGCCTTACCATGCTTGTGGATGAAAAAATGACAAAAATTAACGAATTTGAAAGCAGAAAAAACAGTTGAATTTAAAAGAGTAAAACTAAACATTGAAAAATATGGATGCAATTGCAATCTAAAGCGTTGTGCCGCGGGTTGGTGCCGAAAAAGGCACCATCAGGTTGTTGTTTAGTTGATTGCGTGCTGCACGGGCTGAGCACGCCTCCTGCGAGCACGCATTGTTCAAATAAAATGTGGAAAGAAAAATTAAGGATTAATGTGAAAGTAGATGGTGTGCTACCCTTCAAATCGTATATAGTTGCAGTACAGTCATCAAAAGGAATACCAACCTAAACAAATCAAATATGCATATCAAACAAAAGGTTACGAACAAAAGGGACAATAAAGGGAAATATAATAATTGGGCCATAGAGAACTGGGGGGGAGCAAGTGACTAGTAAAGCAGAATAATACCAAAGGCAGGATTTAGGGTGTAAGTCCAGAGCATTAGAGCAGATGATCCGAGACCCTTTTAAGGTAGGTTTGCCTCTCAATTTCCAGGATTTAAAAAAAAAAATATTACTTAATTTGTAATCCTTACTCTTTAAAATGTATCATGTGCGAATGAGTTGCTACTCACTTCAGTGTTACTCCATTTAGACTATATAGCTGGGGCCCCCATATGCACTATTCTTGTATACTATAGATTCAAAATGGCACAGCATTGTTAATCTTTGGAAAACAATATACCTTCAATCTGCAATACACTAGTTCACAGTCTCAAAAATAATATTCAAATCAAAGAGCATTGATGAGTCTGCTCTGGTTAGGCCTTGCTTGACAACACTGCATGAAGTATTGTTACAACATTTTAAGGTGTAAATAGAGGTAAGATGGGAGCAAGGTGACGCATGCTCTCCCCTGCCCAGGCCGGCCCCAAAGCTGTATTCCTGGACCACCCTTTACAGTCCAAACAGGAGAAGAGATCCGCCTACCATAGACGTAGTGAAAGGGTGATCAGCATCCAACCCACAGCTAAGATGGCGGCCGCAGCCCCAGAGAACGCGAACAGAGTTAACATGGAGCCCAAGTCACCTCATTATAAGGCGAGAGTCAGGCATAGGTTTCTGAAGTGACCTTGCACTTGAATGGATTAGATCTTATTTCGATGACCACACCCAGTCTGTTCTTCTGGGTACCTTAAAGGCTATCCACAGATAGAGAATGGGGTTACCCCAGGGTTCTTTCTACTCATCCCAACTATTTTGGCTCAAATGAATTGCAGAATATACAAATATGTTGATGACTCAACTAATACTCAGACTTGATGGTTCCTATATCTCTCAGGAAATTTCAAACTGGCGTGCATTTTACATCGGAGTGATTGGGCAGTAATTACTCAAAATTTAACTCAGATAAAACTGAAATTGTGATTTTAAACAATAAATACAATTCATGGAACTCTTCTTGCTGGCCATCAGAAATTAGAGTGGCTCCCACCCCTAACAAAACAAGCAAAATGCCTGGGTGTTATAACAATGAGCTTCTTATGAAATCTTAAATAGGAACAGTCATTTTAGCGTCTTTTTTTATACTTCGGAAAATCAAAAAGCTATCTAGGTTCATTACATAAGATGCCTTAATCAATGTGTTCATGGCTTCATTTAGGTCACAGCTCGACGGTGCCAATTCTTTATATATTAGCCTACCAAGCCAACTCAATTATATAGATTACAGATGGTTCAGAATCAGGCAGCTAGACTGATTTTCAAACGGCCTAGAAATTGCCATGTAACTCACTTGTTCAAGTATCTCCATTGTCTTCCATTGGAGCAAAGAATTTTATTTAAAGTCGGTTGTATCATTTTTGAGGTATCTCTTGGACAGTGCCCCAAATTTTAAAAATCCAGAATTTCAACTACATTCCTGCTCGGGAGCTTTGCTCTTCATCATTGAATTTACGGTCTATTCCAAAATACGAAATACATTTACATACATCTGTTTCCTGCTGTATTTATATAGCGCACTTCTACCCAGAGGTCTCGTAGCGCTGTATTCATACCGCTGTGGAACCCATCCTGGCTTTCCTGTGAAATGTCCACTCCTGGGCACCACCAAGGTGAAGCCAGGCATCCAAGCGCTGCTGGGGCCGTTGTGGAGAGTAAGCAAGCTATTGCCCAGAGTCACAGAGTGGGATGATTAGACTAGGCACCGAGGCAAGAATGATCAGGTCCGGGGAAATTGAGTCCAAGAGCCACCGAGGCAGGAATTGAACCCTGGTCCTGGGCCAGACCTCTGCATTATGGTCTGCCGCTCTAACCATTGAGCCACGCTTCTCCACAACAGATGGGTGGTTGCAATTTTCTGTTCAAGCTCCAATAAATAGAAACTCTCTACCTTCCTTTGTTACGTTAACACACTGATTTGCATTAATTTTTAGGAAAAACTTAAAGACCTGGCTGTTTAGACAAGTCTCTCAACTGCGTTAGTTCTTGTGCTAAATATACATATGCAGCGGGACGTTCCAATTGTATTCCCAGCGACAAGAAACCTATCGGTGAGTGTGCGCTCAATATATTTAACACAACAAACAAGCACTATATAAAATGAAGATGGCATACAAATATGACTTAAAACAAAGCTCTACTAATCCTCTGCATAGTCTGAGAGCAAAGGATAAATACTGATCCAGCTCATACAACAGTTGAAGACTCTAGCCAGCTGAAAGGGTGTTAGGCTACTGCACACTGCTGGTAAGTTTTTTCTTCCTTGTCCATGTGGTAGGACACACTGGCTAGTTCTTAGAGACTGTGAGAGCCAGATACTTATTAACGAGAGACTAGAAAATATCTGGCTTGAAATGCCATTGGACTGAAGCTGCACCTCACTCATGATGGCCAAAACCGGTCTGGAGTTGCTTGATCTCTTCTAGAGGAGACCTGCCCCGGCAATTAGGGCATGGCTGTTCTAACTGGAGAAGGACCATCTTTTTTGCATATGGCAGGACTCTCTTGAGAGAACTAGTGAGTAAAATAAGCTTGGACTGGAGTGTGACCCCCAAGCTGTTGCTGAAATTAATTCAGCCATTCATTTTTTGTTCACCTAGCATAGAATTCTTGCCATCCATTCCATTGTGTTTAGTGGTGACTGTGGGCATGCTGTGCCCCTACAAATTCTACACCTCAATGGCACATGCAGAATCTTTGGAAGCAGAGGGTGGTTTGAGAGATAAAAGGGTAGTTTCAAAGAATATTGTGTCCCAAGGCTAGATTTTCGTCTGCATTGTAGAGTTCACATTCAGATGTAATGAATCTGATGTTCCAGTGCTGCTCCTGAGCAAAAGGATTGCAAGTATTAGTAAGTTAGTGCATGGATAATAGTGGTATATTGTATTTGTCATATTTATGAAGAGTGTCGGAAAAGTTTTTGTTATTTGTTGGGTAAGATAATCGTATTTGTCACAATCTAAGATCATGAGATATTATTGAGATGTTCTGCTAAGCGGTAGTGTGGTTTGTGAGGCACCACATTCACAGTGGATAGGGATTTTATTAATTAACTTAATATCTTTCAGGTTTTGTGTTTCTGAATCTGGGTTAGTGTTACTTGATCTTTGGTGCATGAGAGTAAATACACTAACCAGAGTTGAATTACCACAGAATGGAAATATGCTTTAGTGTACATTTGTGAATGACAATCTTGTTCCTATTAATTGTGAAATTCTTTTCATTTAATCGTCTGATTTTCTCTTGTTTAGGTAGAGCCGACAAGATTTTAATTCTTCATTTGTGTGTGTTGGTAGCGAAAAATTTAGCATTATTTTTCCCTATTCACAGAGAAGTCACACTGCAATTGGCTGGCTGATGCGGATAGTCATGCTATAATTGGTGTGAAGTCATCATGAGTCGCGCGGTCATTGTTTAATTTGTGAGGTTTTTTGATTATTTTGAGTGAAAATAATTGGTGCTGTAGTGAAAAAGCCTAGAGCTCCTAGTTTATCTGATACTGTCGGACAGAAGATCTTCCTGAAGATTTGCCTGCATTTGAAATGCTGACGGGTGTTGGACTTCATAAGTGTGCATGGTTCAAAGACTGGTGTGAGTATTCTTCTGGTAAAAAGGCAATGTCATTTCCTTTAGAAGGTACTTTTAAATACTTAGTTACTGCCAGTAATGCTGACTGGCTCACTTCTGTCTTTCTTGGCCACGTTTTGGTACGGTGCCCCCGCTGTAGTTCAAGGTCTCATTTCTGTTTGCCCAGTTCGCCTTTAAGTGTACTTTGGCTTGCCTCTCTTCCTTTTTTTTTTTTTTTTTATATTTTTATTGAGATTTGGTGCAGTAAAAAAAAAAAAGGATAAAAAAACAGACATATACAATTTCATTGTTCCTTAAAGGTAAGAAATACACACAAAAAAAACCACATCTATACTGTACAAATTCCAATTCAGAGCAGTTAAAGACTTTAAAAGCGCAGGTCAGATGGTAGCAGTATACATTCTTTAAAACAATCAGCTTATGAATAAAAGAACCTAAAATCATTTCCTTTTTTTCCCTTTTGTCAGCAGTCAATGTAGGCTTTAACATAGAATACCAAAATTTAAAATACCATTATAGTCTTGCTTCCCTCCACTTTTTGAGAGGTGACCATAGGTTTCTACCCATTTCCCGATTTTTTTTACCCTTCTGTTCATATAGACAGGACTCTATATTATGCATGCCTAATAATCTAGCAAGCCACATTTGGAATGAGGGAGCGAAGGGATCCTTCCATCCCGATGAAATGAGGATCCGGAGTACAGCAACAAATAAAAACAAAGGCTTCTACATCTTTACCCAGCATCACATTATCATCCGTGCCTAATAACATCAGGGTAGGGGATAGGTTGATTTTATGACCTAGCAGACCCTCCCAAAATTTTATAATTTCATTCCGAATGGGAACTAACAAATCACATTGATAAAACATATGTAGTAAGTCAGCTGGGCCGGTCCTACATCTGGGACATTTATCATCCTCCCTAACCCCCCCAGGCAAATAACTTCGCTGGAGTATGATACAGGTTAAACAATGTTTTGTAATGCTGGGCCCTTAGATTTGAGGACCGAAATAATTTCTTATTCAGAAGTAGGGCTAAATCCAAATCAACATCAGGGTTTGCCAGCTTATAGGCCAAAGCTGATTCAACCTTCTCCAGATCATCTTGAATTTCCAAGCAGAAGATGGTTATATACTATTCCAATCTTCTTTACCCCTTTTACTAAGAAATCAACCAGTGGGTTGCCTGCAGTCAACGAAATCTTGGGCCTGAGAGTCGACAAAGTTTGTACAATTTGACCATATAAAAACCAATGGTTAGGAGGGCCACCAAACTTCTGCTGAATAACTTCAAACCCTAGTATTTTATCTCCCACCACAATATCTCCCAGAGTCTTAACACCATTCTCCTTCCAAACCAATGAGTTCCTATCAGTACCTAGTTGGGGAAAGAGGCTAGAGTTCCACAAATGAAGATATGGGTTTATCTTTGCAATATTAAGAAACTTTAAAATCGCTTTCCAGGTCCCCCACGCCCCTTCCAGAGTCTTAAGCCGGGCCTTCTTATAGTACCTGCGGTCAGTTTCACACATCAATAAATCACTAGCCTTTCTCCCCTGTAGCATCTCAAAAATAGAGGGGGGGGAGGGGCACTGGATATCCCCATTTCCAATAACCGGGTTGATATCTGGTTGAAAGAGAATAATCATTTGTCTCAAGAGGCAGCTCCAATGATAAAGCCCACCCCTTTCCAGTGGGAGTGACATAAAATTAATAGAGCGCCTAACCTTCCCATACTGCCAAATAAACCTTATACAAATCGATTCCAGACTTTTAATTAATTTCTCCTCGATTAATAGCAGTATAGCCCGAAATAAATACAAAACTTTGGGAAACATTGTCATTTTTAAAACATTTACCCTCCCTATCAATGAAAGATGTAACACATTTATTCGTTTCAGATCGGCTTCTATTGTTTTGATAAGTGGGAGATAATTATCTGTAACGATTTTGTAGACCGAGGCATTAATTCTCACCCCTAGGTAGACCGCCGAGTCCACAAACCTAGAATCCGTTTTAACAATGTTTTTTGTGCAGATTATTTGTGTCTTCCCTTCGTTTAATAAGTACCCTGATCGGCTACCAAAGTCCTTTGTCAATTGAGTCAGTGCTGGGATCGCCTGTTGAGGATCCGTAGTAACGATCGCCAAATCATCGGAGTAGGCTAATAGTTTAATTACATAACCATTAAGTACCACTGGGCTAATCCGTGGGCAGCCAAATATCTTCTGGATAAGAGGGTCGATGTATAAGGCGAAGAGGATCGGGGAGCAGGGGCACCCTTGACGCGTCCCCCTCTTGATTACAATCTTCTCAGACCTTTCTCCCATTACCACGACTCTTGCTACTGGATCTTCATACATAGCTTTTAGGGCTCTCATAGTTTTACAACCAAAGCCCCTCCCAGCCAGGATGCCCCACAGAAGATCCCAGACCACGCGGTCGAAGGCTTTCTCCGCGTCGAGCAGAATCATGGCCCTCTCTCTCCCCGCCGCGCCCTGGGCATCAAACAGAGCGATGGCTCGTCTCGTATGGTCAGTTGTATCACGCCCTGGGACAAACCTGTGTTGCCACGGGGAGACGAGACCTCCAATGATCCTGCCCAATCTTTTAACTCAAATTTTGGAGTACAGCTTCGTATCAGCATTGATCAGCGATATTGGGCGGTAAGACCCCGGATTTTCCTTTGGTTTCCCCTTTTTATGGAAAAAGATTATGTTGGTTTCCTTCCAGGAATCCGGAATAACACCTGAACACAAAATACCATTGAAGAGATCCAACAACAATGGGACAATCTCAGATTCAATGCTTTTATACATCTCCAAGGGAATCCCATCAGGGCCTTCTGCTTTAACAGGGGCTAACTCATGTAGTGCAGGTATAATCTCAAACCTGGTCACGTCTCTATCCAGCTCTTCCCTTGCTATTTCATCCAGAATTGGGCCTTCGTCGTCCCTCTCCTCCCTCTGGGGATAATCACAGCCCTCCTCGTCGTACAATGTTTGATAAAAATTCTTAAAAACCTGAAGTATTTGTTTAGGATCAGTATACTCTTTACCATCTTCTTGTATATTAGGGATGGTATTCTTGACTTTTTCCTGCCTAAGTCGCAACGCCAAAGCCCTACCTGCCTGCTCTCCCGTTTCATAGCGCTTTGCCCTAGAGGTTTGATATTCGCAGTCTTCTGCAGCTCTGCTTTGATAATTGTCATATTCCTATGGCTCTCAGCCCCATCAATAGCGGGTCTAATATCATTTATGTGTTGTTCTTCAGCTTCAGCTAATTTCCCCATTAGTCTCTCTACCTCTCTCCTATACCTGGCCGAGTAGCTTATGCATTCTTCCCTTAGGGCCGCTTTAAATGCCTCCCAGACGCCATTGCGCGATGTACTGTACTGATTCGCATCGAAAAATTCACCAGTCCATTTCCTGAGGTTCTCTACGAATCTACTATCAGCTAGTAACCTCCTTTCAAAAGTCCAACTAGTTTTTTCCCTTTTTAAGTTACCCAATTCATAGGAAAGTATCAGCGGATTATGGTCCGAGATCAATTTCGGTAGTTTCTTTATATCCACCTTATTTATTTATTGAGAGGAGATTAAAAAGTAATCTAATTTGGTGTATTTCTGAAAGGGATTAGAAAAATATGTGAAGCCAGGATTATACGGTTCTTTTACCCCCCCCAAACATCCTTCAGCCCATGTGAGCTGATAAGTGCCTTTAAGGCCCGGCAAACTCTCGGTTTTCGTCCCACATATATGGGTTGATTATACCAATCCACCGATATATTTAGATCTCCACAGAGTATTGTCGGGGTAGACCAACTAGCTAGCTCTCCTTCCAGAAAGTCATACACCTCTGGATCATCTTGGTTTGACCCATAGACTACACAAAGAGTAAAGCCCATGACATACTCGGCTAATGCCCATCTTCCCAGACAATCCACTTTAGATCGCTTGACCCCCCCCCCCCGGGACGATCTTGCTAAATTGCAACCCCCTGGTTGATGATGTTTGCGAGGAACATGCGACCAACTGAAACCCCCCTAATAAACATCATTTTCCTTTTAACCCAAGGGAGATGAGTCTCTTGGAGACAAAGTATATCGATTCCATTAAATTTCACAAATTGGTCCAGCCTTTGACGCTTCTTCCAATCATTCACCCCACCTACATTAACTGTACAGATTCTAATATTCAACATCATGTTATTCAACCTCTATCTGATCTACCTTTACACCTGCGCTGACCTGACCGCTTTGTATCCTGGCGTTCACTATCCCACTACCCTGACCCAACAAAAAGCAACAACAAAAAAAAGACAAAATCCATAGTGCACCGTTTTTCCTCATTTTTTGATTTACCCCCCAAACCCCACCCCCGTCCTCCCCCCCCATACCCACCCAAACCTCCCGCCTTGACCCCCAACCTCCCTGATGCCACCCCTGCCCCCTCTCTAGTGAAGCGCTCTGACCTGGTCTGTGCACATGATGGGTTTACAGTGTGAGCAGTGAGGATCCAATTGAAACAACCCAAAGCCAAATAAGCATAATGCCCCCCCCAGAACCTTATATCAAAATCTGCAGCCACTCGAAACGCCCACCGTTTTATGATATGCTCAAAAAGACATCCAAACTTATGGTGAGTCTCTATTTGCCCAAAGAGTCAAGATACTCCTTTGCTTTTATTTCTGATGCGAAATACAGGGTTCTCCCTTCGTTTATTATTTTTAGTTGGGCAGGGTTTATCAGGAAAACCTGAATCTTCTTCTCCTGGAAGGGCTTAATCATTCCCCTCAATCTCCAACGTCTCTCCACAGTTGTGTGACAATAGTCCGGACGGACAAAGAATGACATCCCTTTGACGGTTCTCCTTGAATCTGGTCTGGCCTTCTCTGCGATAGACTGCCTCAAAACAAAGTTGCCCAGAAGGATTCAAATTGCCCTGGGCTTGTCCCCTTCTCTCACGCCTCTACGTATTTTAAAAGGGGTGCGGTGTGCTCGCTGTATTTCTGCGGGCCAATTCCAACTGGAGAGTTCTGGGAATGCCTGCTTGAAAAGCTTGATGATATACGCTCTGACGTCTGATCCTTCAACTCCCTCAGTTATTCCTAGGATCCTAAGGTTGTTCCGCCTTAGCCTGTTCTCAATATCTTCAAGTCTCCACTGCATATCGGATACTTGAGAACAGTGAGCGTCAACCTTACTAGTGGCAGCCGCGACCTCGGCTTCCGTTGACACCACTCTCTCCTCGAGGTTTGATACTCGATCCCCGATGTTGGTGCAGGCTCTAGACAACTTTTTCACAACCCCTGCATCTTTCTCATTGCAGCCTTTGCGATTGTCCTGGCGGGTTTCCTCCCTGTGCGCTATAATTTCTTGGTGAATTATCTCCAAGAGTGAAATCTGGGATGCTTCGACACAAGGACTACCCTGCAGAGGCATAGCGGATGAGTGATCCCAGCTCAGTTCTTGTTGCAGATATTCTTGCACCTTTGATACAGCCAGAGATCTTACTGCTGTTGCTGGAACTTCATGCTCTGGGTCGCTCTCCGATTCCAGATTACTATCCTCCAAATAGGAGCTACGATCCTCATCCTCGTCAGACCATTCGGCCCCCTCAGATACAGAAACGGTCCGACGAGGATGAGGATCGTAGCTCCTATTTGGGGGATAGTAATCTGGAATCTTCCTTTTTCCTTCTGATGTCCAGTAGAGAGCTATCCCTGTAATAGAGTCTTGTTCTGTTTTGGTGGTGTGTTCAATCTATCTCCATATTTTTCTTGGAATTATGGTATACGTGCTCTCTTGCTTGCATCTGGTGAGCAGTTCCTGGTTAGAGATGGCTCGCGGTCAAAAAATGTGAATGATTCTTCCCAGGTTACTGGTGTGGAAGGCCGACAGTTTGGTGATGTGGTTTTTCTTCACCTGCCAGCATTCTGATCCATACAAGTGTGGACAGAATGCAGCACTGGTAAAGTCTCAGCTTGCTGTTGGTTCTATACTGAGATGACCTCCACACATTGTTCAGCATCCTGAAGCATTTCCTGGCCTGGTCCAATCTGCTCTTGATGTTACTGCCTGCCCCGCCATCATGTCTGATAATACAGCCTAGGTAGGTGAACTCTTCAGTTATGGCTAGGTCCTCGCCATCCACCTTGATTGGTGAAGGGTTTGGGATGTAAGAGGCATGGCCTTTGATTTCTTTGAGTTGAGCTTCAGGCCTACTAGCTGTGCACAGATGTTGAGGCCAGACATCTTTTTATGCATATGCTAGTGTGTGGGAGAGAGTAAGGTTAGGTTATTCGCATAGTCACGGTCCTTCTGGGTAGAGTATAAGGTCCATCTGATGCCTCTAGCTTGGTCTTCAGTTGTGCGTTGCAACACCCAGTCAATTATTAGGTTGAAGAGCAAGGCTCACATCATCATTCCTGTTTCACACTGTTCCTGGTTATGAAGCAATCTAATCTAAGATTTGTAGAACACATGGCTACCTGGAGGCTTCCCAAACCAGTAGACCCCAGAACCGACCTTTCCCACCTCACCCCCACGCTCCCCCCACCCGCAACGCTGAGGGAAAATCTAACTGACAATAGCCAGGGATTTTCTTAAAGAGTATTCAGATTCTATTTGACGCAGTTTGAGTGGCATGGAATTCTATAGTTTGGCGCCAAATAGTTGAAGGTGTTGTTGCAAAGAGGGAAGTTGCAGATCCCAAGGACCTTCCAGGATTAAATGGTTCAATGAGGGCATGTAGTATTTGTAGAACAGTGTTATGGAAGGCCCTATGGGTGATGCATAGGTGTTTAAACTGCACCTGCTGCTCAATGTGGAGCCAGTGGAGATCACCCAGAGCCCTCCTTGTGGACAGGTGGCTAGGAATTTTAAGGAGGAGGTGGGAAGCCACATTTTGTATGATCTGTAGCCTTCTTTTAACATAGTGTGGGGAACCTAGGTATAAGGAGTTCCCGTACTGCATCCAGGAGATGTTCAAAGCCTGTGCAATGAATGTTTGTGAAAGGGAGAGCAAAAGGTCCAACGCTTTCCTTAGCAGTCTAAATATTCCATAACATTTTGCCGCTAGTTTATTGGCCTGGTACTCCATGCTAAATGTGTTATCCAGTCAGACACCCTATGGTTTTTATAAAATGTTTAGGCCTCAGCTCAATCTCCGGTCAAGGGAGTAGCGCTCTATTAACTCGGTTGTTACCTCTAGTACCCATTTAACTTGAGATATCAGCTGGCCATCTTGTAGCATTAAACAGAGGGTAAGTTTCTTACAGTTGGAGCCATGTGCTAGGAAGATAGAGACGACTGAGTGTCATCTGCGTAGGAGACTATAGTTAGTCCAATAGTTTGTAATAGCTCTGCTAAAGGGCACATGTAAAGTTTGAAGATAGAAGCTATACCCACTGACTTGAATCTTCCAGGTCAAATTATCATAGAAGCTCCTAATGAGAAAAACGGTCTGCTGCGGGATGCCATAGAATCTCAGTATACACTGGAGGCTTTCGCAGAGGATGCTATCAAAGGCTTTCTTAGAATTGATGAAGCTGATGTATAGTTAGTGGTCTCTGCCACTTCATGTACTGCTCTATCATGTAACAGAGTAAGGATCAACATACCCTTGCAGAACAGAGTCTATTGTTTTCTTGACTGTTTGTCTACGGCCTCAGAAAAGCACTGCATAATGTTGTTTGCCAGGAATTTACTCAGGATGGACAGAGGAGTGTTTCCATACCAATTGTAGCGAAAATCAAATGGGAGTGACCCCACAACCAAGAGAAGGGGTACCACTGGTAAGTAAAAACAAGAGGATTTCTCCTGGGACTATTAAAATCCCCACTAATCAATATTAGCGGTGGATCGTGCTTCTATCAGATAACTCTCATTCTCCTATATCATACATCCATTCCTCACAAGTTCAGTTCCTCGAGGGTAATTAAGTGACATCAATACAACAACAGAACTAATTAGAAAAACACAATTTGTCTTTAATAAAATTGATAATGATATATTATACGACATCAATAAAAAGTATATACAGAAACAGATAAAAAGTCCTATTAACCAGTCATTTTGACTAAACATGAAGTTAAAATTACAAATTATATAAAAATACTATGTAACAAAATCTAAATATCGGAGAGCTAACAACCCAGTGAAGTGCAAAGAAAGTAAAAAGCATCTCAAATCTGGTTACTCCATATTGAACTCAGTATATATTTTTAGAACAGGTGTCCATTAATCATTTCATCAAGGGAGGCACCCGTGGGGTTCCTTAGATGTAACATTCAATGATGCGTCGACGCGTTTCGGTAGCTCATGTGTTTCTCTATGCCACCTTCTTCAGGACAATATATGTGTAAAAAAGCTCTCTTCTTGTTGTAACGGTGTATATATCCTTTTTGGTTCTGAGTGACGTCCCAAGGAAACTTCTGGTTTGTTTCCGGACAATACCAGACCGTGCATTTCAGATAATCTCAGAGTACTCTTGGTCTATGATCGGTTTCCGATTATTCAGGAAATTTGTTTTTATTCCGGTCGGGTGCTGTGGACCCAGCGGGGCATGTACAGCTTCAAGCGTTTCTCTACAATCGATTAATGTATTTAGCTTTATCACAATATGGTAATATGGCTGGATAACAACTTCTGATGATTTTCTTGGGTAGTCTCTTAATCCCATCTTCAATATATACAGGTATTAAGCTCTAGAAATGTTACTAGTGTGCACGTTGGTTCCAAGCGCGTCACCTGTCTGCCGTGTTTCGTGGATCACGAAACACGGCAGACGGGTTTCGTGATCCAAGAAAATCATCAGAAGTTTTTATCCAGCGATATCACCATATTGTGATATTGGAGTTGATATTGGCAGAACAAAGAACTTGTGAAACAATTACAAAATGGAATTGAGTGAAGCAGAAATAGCAAACAAGGATCTTATAACTTACATGCTAACTACAGACCTATTTCCCTCCTTCCGGCTTTTGCCAAGGTCGTAGAGAAGCATGTTCACTCTTCCCTCTCCAATTTTTTGGAGACTCACGACATTCTCCATCATACCCAGTCCGGCTTCCGGACAAACTTGAGCATGGAAACAGCACTGCTGGAAGTGACGGAAGCAATTAAGGAGGTCCTGGATTCTGGAGGAAAGGCAATGCTGGTGATGCTAGATCTCTCGGCGGCTTTTGATACCGTCCCCCACAGCCGTCTTCTTTCAAGACTCTATGAGAATGGTCTGAGGGGGACGGTCTTCAGCTGGTTTAAGTCTTTCCTCGCTGACCGCCAGCAAACAGTCTGGGCCCCTCCTTACTCAGCCGCAGTGCCGCCATTGGTGGTAGGAGTTCCTCAAGGTTCGATCCTGAGCCCTACTCTCTTTAATATCTATATGGCCCCTCTGGCGGCGCTGGCTGAGTCCAATGGCGCCCAGATTGTTTCGTACGCCGATGACACCCAGCTTCTTTTCACCTGCGATAGGAACACAGATTTCAATGGAGAGAGCATCAAGAGCTGTCTACGAGCGGTTTTCAACTGAACCACCTTAAGTGTAATTCAGATAAATCAGAGGTGCTCTTTTTTGGATGCCCTCCCGACCCTGGTTGGAAGTCCTGGTGGCCGGCGGCTATGTTTCCTCCCTCCGCCGCCACTTCTTCAGCCAAGAATCTGGGAGTGAAGGTGGACAATGGTCTACCCTTAAAGCCACAGATCCTGGGCCTAGTGGGACAGTGCTTTGGTCTCCTAAAAATGCTCAAGAAGTTTCTTCCACTTCTATCTTTAGCCCACAGGAGAACCATTGTCCAGGCCCTGATAGGTTCTCGCCTGGATTATGCTAATGTGTTATATTTGGGTCTTCCTGAATATCTTTTGTCTCGTTTGCAAATTGTGCAAAATTCTGCGGCACAAGCAATTTTTGGTCTTTACCGGACATCCAGCGCGGCAGCCTTTGTTAAAGCCCTCCATTGGCTGCCTGTACGGAAACATATCATCTTTAAAACTTTAACCATGGCATTCAAAGCCCTCCATGGCACGGGCGCCCGGTATATCATGAAAAGTTTGGACTTTTATTTGCCATCAAGGTCACTTCGGTCCTCATCGTTGGCCTTGGCTACTGTACCGGCAATTAGGCGAGCAAGCATTGGAGGTCGCTCCTTCAAACGTCTAGCACCCCAACTGTGGAATGCTCTGCCCTGGTCTTTGAGGAAGAACGATAATCTTTTAGCCTTCAGGAAAGATCTTAAGACATGGTCTTTCGGACAGTAAGCTCGTCACTCTCTCTTGCTCTGTGCCATTTTTTTGGTCTATAGGGCCGGGACACTCTTTGGAGTAGCTGAGCACTCTATAAAACTCACATTAACATAACATAACTTTGAGAGCTCAAATCTGAGACTTTATTGAGAACATAAAAGATTGGAGGGATTTGAGAAAGTACAAATATAAGTGAAAGAATAAAGTTAGTTCTAAAAAGAACACTGACACAGGAAAGCAAGTGTGGCCACGAGTGATCCTGAACAAGAATTAGTGACAGAATTTCCTTCTAGGGAAATACACTGAGGGAATTATGTGCATGTTGCTTGGTCCAGGGGTGCTCTTAGCTTTTACGACGGATTTTCCAAAACTGAGAGAGGAACCTGACAAGTGGTATAGGGAGGTTCACAGATTTATGACAATTTCAAAAGTGCTTTGGACTGATTTGGATACATTGTTGGAAATTCTTGTCCTTAGTGATTTGTGGGGAGAATGAAAAGTGGCTGTTGCTTGGCCAGCAAAAGAACCAGAAAAGGCTTTGATTAATAACACTCCACCTGGTTTGGTTATGGAAAAATATAGAGCATTGAAAAAGCAATTGGAAAAGAAGGTGCCGGAGAAGAAAGTGAACTGGCCTAAGATAATGAGAGCCACACAAGAGATGAGTCAGAGAATGTTTATTATGAAAGGCTTAAGCTGATTTACAGTAAGTACACTGGAATTGAAGAGCCCGAAAGTTGACATTAACAGATTTATATTGGCTTTAGTTTTGGATTTGCGTCCGGAGCTTAGCTTTCATATTCAGCAGAGTGTATGGTGTTGGCAAACAGAGTATTGAGGAGATACTGCTGTGTGCCAAGTACTGTAGTGACTTTTGACACGAAGAAAGGTGGTCAAAAGTTGATTGTGCCGATTCAGAAAAATAATTGATATAAGTTCAGTTCACAAACTTTATTCGGATAGACAATGTATCCATAAAAGTGCAACAATAACTAAAAAGCGGACATTTAGCAGTATATATTAGCAAGAATTTCAGTTGTATAAACACAATAACATGAGATTCTTAGAAGGCAATTTAAAACAAAAATTAATCATAAATAAGGCGCTAGTGTATAAACCAATCCATTAGTTAATTTAGGAACTATCTGTACATTGTTAAAACTCAAGCTATAAGCATTGACTTGCGTGCCCTGGTAGCAATTTCAAGAATGTGCTTAAACGAAAGACTAATTCTTCATTTTCTACGGCAAGCATAATTGATATAAGATGATGAGTCCTGATTCAGATTTTGTACAGGCTGAAAATTCGGGTATGAATGGGACACAAGGAATGCACGGAGTGAGAATGAGATTGTACAAATGTAGACTTGGGGGTCGAGGTAGGTCTGTGAACCACTCTGGAATTAATGCAAAGGTTAATTTGCTGAAGAGCACTGCTCCTCACATCTGCTGGGAAATCGGATAGAATTCAAAATTATTTTGTTCCTAAAATGCAAATCCGATACAAAGCCAGATTGCTACCCAAGTCCAACAGACTCCTATGCAGAATGTGCAAAATCAGAGTCAATTCCATGCAATTATGCTCATACCTCCAGTGTTGCAGCAAAATAATCCAGGGTGCCAGCAGATTCCATTGATTCCGAGCAATGATTTCCCCAGTTTTTATCGGATGCAACACATTTGCAATGATGGTGCCTTAGAGGGAGAGGCATTGCAGGATTGGTTCAGTCCTAGAGGTAGACCAGAGGGGGCCATATGTGGATGGTGAGGTGAATGACCACCCTGTATCATTTTGAAATCAATACTGGTGCTACCCGCTCCATGATTTGTTCCATACCTATACCTTTCGGGAAAAGAAGTTCAAGTTGTTTGAATCAGTAAAACAGATTACCGGGTCACAACAGATGTTCAGTTAAAATGGGGTCTATGTGGTATAGCCAACCATTCCTATTGTGTGATTAGAGTCCTGTTAATTTACTTGACAGAGACTTGGCTTTATAAGGTGAATTGTGTGATTTATTGAATACCATATTGTGTTGCAATAGAAACTCAAGATCATGATCCAGTTATAAAATAAAGTCACAAGAATCATGAGTTCAGGGGTTTCCAGTTCTTACAAAAGAAGACCTGTGTCTAGATTATAGACATACTGTGAAAGAAGAGAGATGGGATTTCACAGGAAAAGAGATATGACTGAAAGAAATGCAATACATATTAAATCCAGTGCAGTTTATCCTAGAATTCAACTACACACATTTTCCCTCAAAGCAGAGGAGGGAATGAAGTCAGCCTTAGAGAAAATGTTAGAGCAGAATATTCTACTGGAGTTTCTTGGTACTCCTTGCAACTCTCTGGTCATGGACATTAAAAAACCAAGTGGTAAGTGGAGAATAAAAAACCAAGTGGTAAGTGGAGAATAGTGCAGGACCTTAGGACAATTAATCAGATTGTACTCCCATGCTGTCTGTTGGTAAAAAATCCAGTCTTTGTTTTGTTCCAAATTCCTGTGGATACAGAATGGTACACAGTCATTGAGGGTAGCCAATATATTTTAGCATTTTGCTACCAAATTAAAGTTCTCATTTGGTTATGAATCCCACAAGGGTACACAGAAAGTCCCTCAATCTTTAGTCAGATTCTTAAGATTTGGAAAATGTGGGGCTATCTTATATCTCAGAGCAAGTGCAGTATATTGATGATCTATTAGTGGCTTGAGCCTCCCAAGCGGACTAGCTTCTGGACGACGCAACTGCGTGCTGGGCAACGAGGCCCGTGACGGTTATGAGGTGGCCTTCTTTTCCACCCCTATTGACTTTCTCTACTGATGAGGGAAGATATCCCGAAACCCGGGCCATGTCCCGGGTCTAGAGATCGGGGTAACAACAAGTATCTACTTGCACCTACATAGGTGAACCACTTACAAACTTTCAGTAACTCTTCGAATTTCAGGCACTACACATACCAGAGTGCTTAGGGGCGACCCGGAGGAGGGGCTAGCGGTGTGCGGTCCATTGCTGTTTTTTCTACATAAGGGCTCCCTTGAGCCTCCCAAGCTGACGAGCTTCTGGACGACGCAACTGCGTGCTGGGCAACGAGGCCCGTGACGGTTATGAGGCGGCCTTCTTTCCCACCCCTATTGACTTTCTCTACTGATGAGGGAAGATATCCCGAAACCCGGGCCATGTCCCGGGTCTAGAGGTCGGGGTAACAACAAGTATCTACTTGCACCTACATAGGTGAACCACTTACAAACTTTCAGTAACTCTTCGAATTTCAGGCACTACACATACCAGCGTGCTTAGGGGCGACACGGAGGAGGGGCTAGCGGTGTGCGGTCCATTGCTGTTTTTTCTACATAAGGGCTCCCTTGAGCCTCCCAAGCTGACGAGCTTCTGGACGACGCAACTGCGTGCTGGGCAACGAGGCCCATGACGGTTATGAGGCGGCCTTCTTTTCCACCCCTATTGACTTTCTCTACTGATGAGGGAAGATATCCCGAAACCCGGGCCATGTCCCGGGTCTAGAGATCGGGGTAACAAGTATCTACTTGCACCTACATAGGTGAACCACTTACAAACTTTCAGTAACTCTTCGAATTTCAGGCACTACACATACCAGAGTGCTTAGGGGCGACCCGGAGGAGGGGCTAGCGGTGTGCGGTCCATTGCTGTTTTTTTAAAAAAAGATTGTAGATTAGATAGTTGCACTCCTGCACGATCTTGCTGACAATGGTTGCAAACTTTTACCCACAATAATGCAGTACTGTAAAAAAGAAATGATTTACCTTGGTCACCACATTGAGAAGGGGGCAAATAAAGTGTCCAAAGAATGTGTTTCTGCAATCCTGAAGATTAATCATCCAACTATCAAGAGGGAAGTGAGGATGTTTTTGGTGGATAGATGGCTGCTAATGTTGGTGGATTCCGAATGTTTCCGTGATTGTGAAGATCTTAGTGGCGCTTACATGCAGTGATATCAAGGATCTGGTACCATTTGATGGCGAATGCATGAAGGTCTTCTGGGAACTTAGAAAAAATCTTTGAGCTCACTTGCTCTCGGAATGCCGGATTATGGAGTGGAGTTGGTCCAATTCTTTCACGAAAAAGTTGTTAGTTCAGAAGTATGTTGGAGTAATGCGGCCTGTTGCATACTTCTCTGCTACATTAGATCCAGCGGTTGCAGATCTTCCTAGACCTGAGTGAAGTAAATGTCATGGTCATACACTCATAGTATTGGGCCCTCATTCAGGTGAGAATTTGCTGATTTGTACTCTGCACATAACAAACAGCCACCTCACAAAGTGTGAGTAAAAGAATCCTGGCAGTTGAAACCTTTCGATTAAGAGGTGAATACCTTTAATCCTGCAATGCTGCTGCCGATTCCAAACTGTTGGACTTGGCCCTTTTTTCAGGGTCTTCCCTGAACATTTTGCCTTCCTCCTGTATTTTGTCTGACCTGTTTTTGTAGGTTTTATGACTCTGGGCACTTTACCACTGCTGATCAGTGCTAAAGTGCATATGCTCTCCCTATGGTTAATTGATGTATGGATTAGTGATTCCATGATTGGCTAATTTGGTTTACTTGTCAGACCCTACTACAGTGCACTGAGTGTGCCCAGGGCTTGTAAACCAAATGCTGCTGGTGGGCTTGCAGCACTGGTTGTGCCACCTACAGAAGCAAGCGGTACAAAATGGGGTGGTGATGGACGGAGCATCTGAACCAATCAAACACTCCCACCCAGTCAACAGATCTGGGTTTAATCCATCACCGTTCTTTAGCCCACTCTGCCACCCCAGTTTAGACCCTACGAAAGCGCTCTGCACCAATGCTGCACCGGAGCCATGGACACTGCTTGTGAAGAGTATGATGCACCGCCCCAACTTACAATGGGGCCCGACACCTGTCAATGCCAGCGCTTCGACCATGATACCGTGGAATGGATACCCAACGCATTTGACCTTCCAAACTCATCGCCACAGCACCTCCCCTGCAATAGTAAGGAACCGGTGCATCACCTGCCCTGCCTAGGAATACGGAACCGACGCCTCACTGCCTCTATAGCAGTAAGGAACCGACGCTGCCCCAGCTTCAGCGATGCCTCACCTCACCGACGACATGCAAAGTCTTGTTTTTCATCATCTTCCAAGGTACTGTAACCGGGGTCTGTGTGACTCCACAGCCCCTGTGCTCTATCACGGCCGGCGTCAAACTGTTGGATTTTTACTGGTCACGACATTGTGATAGCCCCAGTTGGAGCTGTTGATTTCTAAGAGTTATAATTTTAAGCAATCTTTCAAAAGTGATATCTGGACTTGTGTATGTAAGATTTTTGTTGTTTTGTTCTGGTTTTACTCAGATAAATATGGGGGTGGTATGTGTTTACACACACACACAAATACTTTACACATTGTCTCTGGGATCAGCCTGATCGCGGTTGCCAAGCTAACAAGGGGTGATTACAGGGTATTCTGAAGGTGTAACTTACCCTGTCTAGAGTGAGGGTCACTTCTTGGACAGTTTGCAAAACACAGCCAACCAGAGAGAACCATTTCTATCAGATAGCACCACGATGTTACACCTTGTTGGATACAAATACTCATGAACTCCAGTAACCATGATGGACCTGTTTCTTTGTCAGTGTATGGATTACCCTAGCAATGCCTTTCTGCTGATGGAGTTCCAGAGGTACGCTTCAAGTGAGTGTTGCCCACTTGAGCTTCCAAAAAACAATCCATTGCTGGCAAAAGGGGCAGGACTGTCAGTGCTGGGAAAAATTGAATAGACATCGGGGCTGTCTTCAGCTGCCTGTTGGTAAGTCCTCTGTGGTGACCAGAAGCGGGAAGGACTGTACCAGTCACCATGGTCTTCTTTTTCATGTTCAAAGCTTTCAAGGAGGAGTCTGAGTTAAGGAGAGGGTGTGGCCTGACAGCTAGGGCGGTCAACCTCAAATCTGGTGAACCGGGTTCGAGTCTCTGCAAGGACACGCAACATCCTGTGATTCTGGGCAAATCCCTTAATCTCCCTGTGCCTAATAAAAATGAATGTGTCCTCATGTAACACAACTGGTGCTAGGGTAAAGCGATGTGATACCCAATACCTTCAGGTCATGTTTGCGCTATATAAAACTGTGTAAAAAAGAAAGAAAAAAAAAAGGATGGATGGAAGACAGTATGTAAAGCCTAAAATTCGGCCCAGGAATGCTGTGGACAATCCATCCAGTTGTTAACGGTCTGATTAACGTAAGAAATAAATATTTTTACCATTCAGACCACTGTGAGTAGAGAGACTGCTGATACCATCTGGTAATAGAGGAGACTGGAACCTATTACTTAAGCAAGGGTCCCAGAGCAAGGTCCTGTGACAATTGGAAATGGTAGGTAAGAAAGCAGAGTCACATACTCATTATTCCACAGCTCCTCAGTTATTGGTGACCGTGCCAACAACATTTGGAAGGAGGCTGGTGCTTCGCAGTACCTTTTGTTTCTTCCTGTGCTTCTTGGGCTTTAAAGGGGTGGAGCACTGTGCCAAGACCAAGCCTTTACTTTAACTTGCAAGAGGAATGGCCGCAGGCTAGTTAGCCTTACCCATCTCAACAGGTTCATGCAGTGTGGAAGTGGGACTGTTGTGGAGTCAAGACCTAGACCAGCCCGAACTACAATGCTGGTAGCACACAAGAGGACATAGGCTTCAAGCCACTGCCCAATCACGCTGAATGTCTGCTGCGAACTGGAACTTGGTCCCGTGACCAACACCCAAGGAAGAAGGCTTGCTTAAACTCTCACTGCAATGGGTGGCAAAACCTAATCGAATTGCATTTGTTCGACCACACTTTGCAAAAGTGTCTAGGAATCACAGCATCCATACAGGTTATTAGATTAGACTCACACAGTAACATTCTTATCAAGTGAGGAATGGTTGACCTTGAAGAACCCTGCACTATGGGGTGCTTAATACTACTTCTTTGATCCTTACCTGGAATCAGCTGCGATGTTAACAGCCTATTTGTATTCTTGTGTTATACAGCAGCATAAGCACTATATCTGAACATAATGTTATACATTCATATAGGCATCAGACCTTAACATAAGTGCATTCACTTAACAGTATTCTGCATTAGACCTTAGAATTAATGTTTTTATTCAAGAACCGCTTCCTGAACGCTTGCTATTAGCTGAAAATGGAGTAGTTTCTGTCCTGTAACTCCAGTTCTGTAGTAGGGGTATCTCTGTTATAGTCATAATCTAGTGAATAGTCCCGCCCATGTGCGTGGACCCCGGAGCAATCAAAAAATAATCTCTTACAGTGTCAAAAAATGCAGAAAATGCATAGACACTTAAGAGAGAATTTAAAGACAGATAATGCAGCCAAAAAGGCTACACTGTCCAGTACTTCAACTAGAAATTCCACCATAAAATCCACAAAACAGCAAAGCCTGTACAGATTTCCCTTGCTTAACAGCAAAATCCCTCAGGAATGATAGAGAGAAGAACCTGGACAGACAAGCCCCATAGGCTGCCATTATGTGGCTTAATTAGGATACTGTGCCTTTAAGGAACCTTCCAGAACCTTCTCTCAGTATCCCAGAATGCATAGCAGGTCCAACTTAGCCTCAGTTCTTTTTGAAGGCGCAGAAAACGCCAGACCTGTAGCATTATGATCATGAACAACACTCCACCGGGGAGGCGGGAGGGCGCTTATGACTATAACAGAGATACCCCTACTACAGAACTGGAGTTACAGGACAGAAACTACTCCTTCTGTAGTAGGGGATCTCTGTGTATAGTCATAATCTAGTGAATAGAATGGCAAGCCCATCCCCACACCAAGCGGCGGTGGAGAATAAAATAACGCCACTACTGTGCGAACAGATTCCGCAGCGAAGCCTGCCCAACCTGAGCGTCTGCCCTGGCATCAGTGTCCAGGCAGTAATGCTTAGCAAAGGTATGGACCGACTTCCAAGTGGCCGCCTTGCAGATCTCTGCAATGGGAACATTACGGAGCATAGCTGTCGTAGCAGCCTTGCCCCTGGTGGAATGAGCCTTAGGTTTGCCCCCTAAGGTCTTATTAGCTTTGCAGTAACACAACTGAATGCAGGACACAATCCACCTAGAGATGGACTGTTTAGAGGTAGCAAGACCCGTCCTGACTGAGCCATAATTGATGAACAATTGGTCTGACCTACGAATATCTTTAGTCTTATCAAGATAAAACTTCAGCACCCTCCGCACATCCAGGGAATGTAAAGACCTTTCCGCCGGAGATGAAGGATTCTGAAAGAACGTAGGCAAAGTGATAGTCTGATTGATATGAAAATCAGAAACAACCTTGGGAAGAAACTTAGGGTGAGTACGCATAACAACTTTAGCATTATGAAATACAGTATAAGGTTCTTGGCAACACAATGCCTGAATCTCACTCACCCTGCGGGCCGATGTAATGGCCACGAGGAACGCCGCCTTCCAGGACAGGTGCTGCAACGAAGCCTTATGAATGGGTTCAAAAGGCTCCTTCATCAATCTGGACAGCACCACATTCAAGTCCCATGAAGGCGAAGGAAGCCTGACAGGAGGGAACACTTTCTTCAAGCCTTCCAAAAAATCTTTGATCACAGGGATCTGGAAAAAGGAAGTCTGTGAAGGGCCTTTCCTGTAGGCAGTCAAAGCAGCCAGATGAACCTTAATGGAATGGACATTAAGGCCCGACTGCGCCAGATGAAGCAGATATGGAAGGATGACATCTTCCTTGCATGACGTAGGGTCATAGTTCTTAGACTTGCACCAGATGCAAAACCTCTTCCACTTGTAAGCATAGGAAGTCCTAGTGGAAGGTCGCTTAGCCTCCTTCAGTATGCCCATACAATCCTCTGGGAGATTCAGATGGCCATATTGCACTATTTCAGGAGCC
Source organism: Lissotriton helveticus (assembly GCF_964261635.1). Classification (NCBI taxonomy): domain Eukaryota; kingdom Metazoa; phylum Chordata; class Amphibia; order Caudata; family Salamandridae; genus Lissotriton; species Lissotriton helveticus. Next base: position 309,975,588 of record NC_136057.1, read on the forward strand.
ATGCCGCCAAACTCAAAGACGAGAGGTTGGGGTGCACCATCCGCCCCCCGAACTTCGTGAGAAGGTCCGGCCTGCACGGCAGCTTCATGTGAGGAAGGAGAGATCGGTGAAGCAGGTCCGTGAACCACCACTGTCTGGGCCATTCCGGGGCAATCAGAATCATTCTCGCCCTGGATTGAGACAGCTTGATGAGAACCGCCGGAATCAGGGGAATTGGTGGAAAAGCGTACAGAAAGCTGTTCGACCAGTTGATCCATAACGCGTTCCCCAGCGTCCCTGGCTGGTAGTACCTGGAGGCGAAGCCTCGGCATTTGCTGTTTTCGGCGGTGGCAAACAGATCTACGTCTGGAGTTCCCCACCTTGCGAAGACTTCTCCTAGTACTTCGTCGTTTATGACCCATTCGTGGTTTTCCTGCACGATTCTGCTCAGTTCGTCTGCCTGAACATTCTGCACACCTGGCAGATGGGTGGCCGTTATCGACAGTCCTCGAGCCAGAAGCCAGTGCCAGATCGCCTGCGCCTCCTGCGACAGAGTGCGCGATCTCGAGCCCCCCTGCTTGTTGAGGTAATATATCGTTGTCGTGTTGTCCGTCTGAACAAGCAGAGAGTTGGTCTGAAAGGACGGATGAAAGGCCTTCAGTGCCAAGTGAACAGCTCTCAGTTCCAGGAAATTGATGTGGTACGTGGACTCCGTCGGGGACCACGTCCCTTGAATTTGCAGGTCTCCGGAATGCGCCCCCCAACCTTGGAGAGACGCATCCGTCACGATGGTCTGTGTGGGAATGTCCTTGTGGAAGGGAACGCCTCTGAGGAGATTCTCCTTCGAGCACCACCACTTCAGAGACTGAAGAGCATGTAGAGACAGTCGTATCCTGTCGTCCCAAGAACCTCTCCTCTGGTCCCACTGATCCTCCAAGCACTCCTGCAGAGGTCTCATCTGTAGCCGTGCGTGAGGAGTGAGAAAGATGCAAGAGGCCATCGATCCCAGTAGAGAAGACACCGTCCTCACAGTCGTAGACGGAGTTTTCATGAGAGCCTGAGCCTTCCGAACGAGTGATAAACGTCGCTCTTCCGAAGGAGACACGCTTGCTGACAGCGTATTGATGGAGGCCCCCAAGTACTGGATGCACTGTACCGGAATCGGGACCGACTTGGACATGTTGATGTGCAACCCCAGCTTGTTCAAGAGAACGCACGTCTTCTGGAAGTGTGCTTGAGCTTCCGAGAAGGAGGAGGCTTTGATCAACCAATCGTCCAGGTACGGGTAGACAAACACCTTGTTCTTCCTCAGGTGTGCCGCTACCACTGCCATACATTTTGAGAATGTCCTGGGTGCAGACTTCAGTCCGAAGGGTAGCACCGTGTATTGATAATGATTGGTGCCGACTTGAAAGCGCAGAAATTTCCTGTGTTTGCATGCAATGGGCACGTGGAAGTATGCGTCCTGTAGATCTATGGCACACATCCAGTCTCCTCGTTGCAGCTGAGGGTAGATCTGATGCAACGACAGCATGCGAAACTTTTCTCTGCGAATCCACTTGTTTGCCTGCCGCAAATCCAGAATGGGCCTGAACTCGTTTCTGTCCTTCTTGCGGACAAGAAAGAACCGAGAGTACAGACCTCTTCCTCTTTGAGACAGAGGCACGTCTTCGATCGCCCTTTTCCTTAGCAGAACGTCCGCCTCCGTCTGAAGCTCGCGCAGTTGATACTGCGAGCTGACGGGAGGAATCGATGGAGGAGGGCTGGTGAAACGTAGACTGTATCCATTGCAAACAATATTCAGCACCCACTTGTCCTGAGTAATTTTTCTCCACTCTGCCAGAAAAAATTGAACGCTTCCCCCCACCGGAGCGGGTAACGGACGAGGGGGAAGTAACAGCTCAGGGACGGGACCCGGCCGGGCCCTTGGTCGCGGTAGAGGACTGTTGACGACCTCTACCACCCTGTCGCTTCTGGAAGGGCCGCCTGTACTGCTGCTGCTGCTGTTGATGTTGTCCAGCAGACTGCCCCCTTCCACGACCCTGCGACCCAAACCGACGTTGGTACTGTCGGAAGGGTTTCTTTTCCTTGGGCTTCTCCAAGCCCACTGCCGTCAGGGTCTCCGCTTCGGCCTTCATCCTGGCCATCTCATCATCCGCGTGTTTCCCGAAGAGGGTATCTCCGGAAAACGGGAGATTCGCCACGCGTTGCTGTGCTTCCGGTTTCAACGACGTCAACCTGAGCCAAGCGTGGCGTCTCTGGTGAATCCTGTGGCAATATCCGTGCGCGGACAGCAATGATATGTCCGCTGCGGCGCCGATGGCCTGATTAGAGACCAGCATCCCCTCCTTGACGATCTCCACAAAGTCCTCCTTGCGGTCTCGAGGGACAAGGTCTGCGAACTGCTCCATCGAGTCCCACAGGGACCGGTCGTAACGTCCCAGCAAAGCCGAGTCACTGGCGGCCTTCATGGACGAGGCGGATGTCCCACACGCCTTACGACCAGCAGAATCGATCCAACGGCTCTCCTTGTCCGGAGGCACCGTGGACGCAGGGGAGGTGGCATGAAGCTTCCGTGCAGCAGTCACGATGACCGAATCCGGTACCGGGTCCTTCCTCAAGAAGGCTGGGTCTGAGTCCGGAGCCCTGTACTTTTTTAGGATCCTGGAAGGTACAGACTTCACCGTTGCCGGCGTCAGGAATAGCTGTTCGGCGGGCTCAAGGAGCCCCGGCACCAGAGGTAATAGGGGGCGAGACAAGTGCCTTTTGTGTAATGTCTCAAATATCACTGAGGTAGAAGCCGTAGGTGCTTCAACCTCAATGCCCAACTTCGCCGCTCCACGCAGGAGAACCTCCTGAAATGTGCTTATATCGTCTATCGGAGACACCCTAGTCTCCGGCGAATCGGACAGCGTGGGCGAGTAGGAACGGGTCCCAGATGGAGAACGTGACCTGGACCGACGTCTCTTGTGATGACGCCTGGATCGTGAGGAAGATCCATGGCCACTCCTTGATCTGTCCCGTCTCCCCGAGCGAGACCTCGACCTCTTGGGCCTCGGACGCTCCTTCGGCCTCCCAGGGTCAGGAGTCCTAGGCTTCTTAGGAGTCTTCTTCGGAGGCGTCGGAAACTTAGGCATCGACACCGCCCTCGGTGGGACCGGGGGTGGAGGAGCAACCGGACGCGGGGTCTGCGGAGCCGGCTTCGGAGGTGGGGTAGGGGCCTTCGGAGGCGGACCCTTCGGCACAGCAGGCCGCGAAGGAGGTGTAGAAGGCTTCATCGGAGTATCCACCCCGGAATGCGCCGTTCCCGGCGAGCCACCATCTCTTCCGGAGCGTGGGGAGCCCCCCACAGTCCTGGGCCTGTCCTTAGGACCTCCAGACGTTGAAGACCGGTGCCCAGACGACGACCGATGTCCCCTCGACATCGAACGGTCCTTCGGCGTCGACTGAATCACACTTCTCGACGTCGAACCGTGTCTCCGTCTCGACGTCGACCCCGACCAGATCGACGAGCCACGAAACCTCGACGACGGGCGATGGTGCCTCGACGGCGACCTCGACCTCTTCACCGGCCTCGACGTCGACTTCTTGGATCGCTTCGACGTCGACCCTTTGGACCTTCTCGACGTCGACCTCTCTGACCTCCTCGACGTCGATCTCCTTGACCGTCTCGACGTCGGTCTTTTGGAATGCTTCGACGTCGACCTCTTCGGCGCCGGAGACGCCTTCCGTCTCGACGGCGACCTCGACGACGAGGATCCCCTCGACGACGATGTCCTCGACGGCGAACGGCGGTGTCGCCTCGACGGCGAGCGCCGACGCCGGGCCCTCCGATGTCGACCACTCGACGCCGACAGCGACGACGAGGATATCGACACCGGCTTCGACGGCGGCCGGAACACGTTCCTCGACGTCGACGGGCGACGTTTTCTCGACCCAGAGCCCTGGGGAGACCTGGAACTGGCCGTTGACCGTCCCCTCGACGTCGTGGTCAGCGCAACTGACCCAGACGGAGATCTTGGGCGAGGGCTGGTCTTCCTGCCCCTGGGGAGCCCCCCAGAGGCCTCAGCATGGGTAGAAGGAGCCCCTCCTGACCCACCTCGTGCCTTCAACTTTCTCTCCTCAAGTCCCTGAAGCCTGATCTTCTTCCTCTCCTTCAGGGTCCTTCCAGAGAAGCTTCTGCAGATCACACACTCCTCAGGAATGTGGGAAGAGGGAAGGCAGAGAATACAGACCTCATGGGAGTCTGACCTGGCCTTCTTTCTTGAGCACTCAGGGCATTTGTCGAATAATGCAGGCATTATGGACAATAAAAGAGTGCAGAAACACAGAAAGAAAGTCACCAAAGTACTTTAAAAGTACCAAAAATCGAAATTAGTGTAAAACACTAACAAAAACCCTTGAAAAGGGAGAGCTCAATGCTCCAGGGTCCTGCTTGCAGGAGCCGGAAAAAAGAACTGAGGCTAAGTTGGACCTGCTATGCATTCTGGGATACTGAGAGAAGGTTCTGGAAGGTTACTTAAAGGCACAGTATCCTAATTAAGCCACATAATGGCAGCCTATGGGGCTTGTCTGTCCAGGTTCTTCTCTCTATCATTCCTGAGGGATTTTGCTGTTAAGCAAGGGAAATCTGTACAGGCTTTGCTGTTTTGTGGATTTTATGGTGGAATTTCTAGTTGAAGTACTGGACAGTGTAGCCTTTTTGGCTGCATTATCTGTCTTTAAATTCTCTCTTAAGTGTCTATGCATTTTCTGCATTTTTTGACACTGTAAGAGATTATTTTTTGATTGCTCCGGGGTCCACGCACATGGGCGGGACTATTCACTAGATTATGACTATACACAGAGATCCCCTACTACAGAAAGATATTTCCCATCGAGAAACAACCTTGGCCGGTCTCCAGTTTCTGCCCTAACTAAGTTACAAATGCAACACATAGTAACATGCTCGTTTATTTTGAGTGAAAGCAGTGCTTCCGGCAAAATGAGTGCCTAATTTGTTAAATATTAAGTGCAGGTGCTCAATTTTATTTAGGAGACCACATCCACTTCCTCTACTGGCTCCACCCACTTCTTAGACTGGCCCTTCCCTCTGAGCCTAACAAAACACACAGACAGCCTCAGCTAAAGCAAAGTGGAGATCACCCAAAAATGTGAGTGAGCTGGAATCTGCGGTAAGAGATCCACCCAACACCATCATTTGGCGGTTGTGTTTAAAGTTTAAGCAGACACCTTGCACTTCGATTGGATCTGGCATATCCCCTGTGTCTAGAGCCCACATTCTCATCACCTTACAGAATTTGGGAAGCAGGAAATGTTTTTCACCTTCTGTACAACGAAGGAAAGGTGCATACAAAGCCAGGCTGTAGTACCTGGAGACAAACCCCTTCAGAATATCGCCCAAAGCAGGAGATCCCCAGATATCCCTCTATACATTTCCATGTCTACCAAGCAGCAGATACAAATCCGGGCCTCCCTTAAGATGCTGCCTCTAGAGGAGATGTGACCCTGTGCACATGGGCCTAAATTGGACATCCCTGGCTCACAGACCTGCAGAATGACTAGCCCCTTTCCCTTCTTCACTGCTCTCATAAGCCGGTCTCGGACTCAGTACATATGGGCCTGAGTTGGACACCCCTAGGTAACAGACCTGCAGAATGACTAGACCCTTTCCTCTTCTAGATGCAGTCATGACTCCAGCATGGACCCATGGCACATAAACCTAAGTTGGACACCCTTGGCTTACAGACCAGAATGACTAGCCCAATTCTTCTCCTTGCTGCTGCCATAGGCCTAGCATGGAGCCAGTGCATATGGACCTAAGTTGGACACCACTGGAGTACAGACCTGCAGACCGACAAGCCCCTTACATCTACATGCTGTTGCTATAAGCACTTGGAAGAATGTGTCCTGCAAAGGTACACCAAAAACAAGGGTGGTGTTGAGAAACAGTTTTTGCACACATCAGTCCCTTCGATCACCTGGTCTCTAGGGCTATAAAATGAGATTGAATTGTGTAAAACGGCATGGCCAGGCAGACTCCTGATCGCATACCTCCTCGTTACCATATGAATAAACACCTTCAGTCTCTTCACTGGTTTCAAGTGCAAAAGCGCTCAGTGCTTAGCGCTCTCTGTACGAGTCACCAGGCACATTTAGGAAAAGAACCTGCAGACATCAGGTCTCACTTCATTCCTGACAGTCGTCCACGGAAAAGATTAAGTCTTGGCTATTCCTGTAGAGTTGTCTCTCCCTTCTTACCTTTAGGATATAGAGCGACAGGACGCCCTTTCAGGCTAGCTGTGGCACTATACAGGTATTGTGATTGTGCTTGGGGGCTTTGTTTGGGTTTCATAAACTGGCGCTTTTTCTCCCATGTTTGGGAGTCTCTCTACCTTAGGTATTTTAAGTGAAGGAAAATAAAGGGTATAACAAAAGGTTGGGGTCGCTTGCTGTTGCCATCTCTCCTGTGCACAGACAAATTAAAAAACTACGGATGAGTTTAATGCAAAAACAAAGCATCTACCACTGCACTGCCAACTACTGCCTTTATAAAAACAATGGTCAATGTAGTTTGTACATCTTTTGTTCTGGAGGCAATCGAACAGGAAAGTTGAATAGACCATATGCCCTCTAATAACTCCCTTCAACTAAGCTGGTGAGAATGGCTGATTTGCGAGCAACTGACCCCGTCATGCACAAAAGCTTAGACAACTCTTTTCAAAGAGTGCTGCAGCCAGGTTATAAAACTGTACACATTTGAGTGCATTTGGGGGAGACACTTGCTGTTTGCTGGCCGGAGGCGGGAGAGCCCTCTGTGTGCTGTTTGTTTTAAAGACTGCTCCCTCTTTCTTTGTTGGAGACCTCGCGGTACCCGCTGCGCGGGTCCCGCTTCGCCCGTGTGCCTGGGCAGCTGCTTTGCTTTCCGGTTTGCCATCTCCTGGATTGAAGGCGGACAACAGGGCTGCGAGCGCCAGGTGAGGTACAGGGACTCCATTGCCCAGGAGTCCCTGCGCTGTCATCACCTGCACCTGGTCGCTCTCCCTGTTTGTCCCGCCCCTGAGCGCCGAGTCAAAGGCGCCTGTGGACCACCGTCCTGTGGGAGACACTTGCTGTTTGCTGGCCGGAGGCGGGAGAGCCCTCTGTGTGCTGTTTGTTTTAAAGACTGCTCCCTCTTTCTTTGTTGGAGACCTCGCGGTACCCGCTGCGCGGGTCCCGCTTCGCCCGTGTGCCTGGGCGGCTGCTTTGCTTTCCGGTTTGCCATCTCCTGGATTGAAGGCGGACAACAGGGCTGCGAGCGCCAGGTGAGGTACAGGGACTCCATTGCCCAGGAGTCCCTGCGCTGTCATCACCTGCACCTGGTCGCTCTCCCTGTTTGTCCCGCCCCTGAGCACCTCCTCCCCATAACAGGAGTGGGTAGAGCCGCTGCGCGGGAGCGCGCGGGAGCGCGCCCGGGAGAAGCCCGGGACAAGGGCGGGACCGTCTGTGGCCGTCCGGGGCCGTAGGAGGCCGGGCTGGGCCTACTCTCTTGGATTTCCTGGATCGTGACTATTACCTTTCAGTTTAATTATTGACTTAGATCCCCCGGCAGAGTGGAACTCACTGCGAACATCATGCCGTCCCCGGTAAGAGAGAGTACCCCATCGAAACCAGGTGTAGCTAAAAACCGGACTCTTGAAAACTACTTCATCCGGCAAGCAGGGGAGGGGGATAAAGAGTGTAACCTGTCCAGGTTAAGGGCCGAACGGAGACGCTCAATTGACAACATGAAAAACACCCTCCTGGGAGATCAAGTTCTTACACCTAGGGAAGAGCTGTCTAGAATTGATGATGTCCCATTATTACTGAGGGATTGCACTAATATCTCACCAGGGGCAGTTATAAGTTCAGCGCCAGGCAATAGCCCGAGTCCCACTAGGACGAGAATTGATCTAGTGTCCCAACTTCCCCCGGCCCCTAAACCGCGGAAAGCCACATCTAAACCGTCTAACACTCAAGTAGTTTTTGGACCCCCCCCCAATAAGCGCAGGAGGAAATCTAAGGGTAATCAAGGAAAGAGTCAACCCAAGGTTCTACACTCGGACTTTGGCAAGACCCTAAAAACCCCCAATGCCGGTAGGAAAACCACCGGTGGACCTAGACCCAAAACCCATTGTTCATAAGGATTCAGCTCCTGGTACGATAAAGGACACAGGAGCGGTTATTGCTAATATTCCCTTGTCTGTTGTCCCGCTTGGAAATGTAGAATTCCTGCTAAGGTCCCTGCTATTGCCGATCAGCGAGAGCATTAAAAAGATAGAGATCAGACTAACTATTCTGGAGGCGACATTAGGTAGTCTGAAAACTCAAGCTGGCCGACAGGGAGTGCAATCTGATCCCATTCTCCCTACCGTAGTGCCCCAATTGACGGCAAATAGTGCTGTCATTCCAGTCCCTTCACAAGCCGTGAATGTGGCACCCTCACAACAACAACTCCTAAGGCCAAAGCCTGTTACATTCAAACCTCCCCCTGCCAATATGCCCATCCAATCGCCAGGACCTGTACCCCCGGCACAGCCGGTAGGTAATACTATCCCAACCCCTTTAATGAAGCACACCCTGAGACCACGCAGACCTAACTTACCCCCAGAGACTAACGCTTTTACGGTAGTCATGGCGGGTGTCCCCCCACTCGAGGAAGGGGAAAGGGAGGACTTTTGTGCCCTGAAAAGTAGGGTAATTAAGTGGTTAAATATAAACAGACCCCTTCCGACCCATTTCAATAGTGAAATTATAATGGTAAGAAGGGTACCATGGGTGGGGAGAACACAAAAATCCATAAAAGGGGATTGTATATTAGTGAGTTTCAGGGATACAGGCACGGTGGAGTTTATATGTCAGGGTAAAAATAGCTCGAGGGAATCTACCATCCAAACCCTCCATGTGTCGTTCTTTTTCCCAATTAACCCGGTCCCATTTCAGCAACCCCAAACCCATGATACTTGGGAGAGGGTTGGGAGGAGGGGGAGACACCAGGCCTTACACCCCAGACCGATAGTTGGTCGACCGGAACAACCCTTTTATACTCATAACCAGTTCAACTGTTTGTATGGACTAGAGGGGGTCGACTGACATACAGATAACACCCCCCAGGGCTGTATTAAAAAGGGCGACCTGGTAGAAACATGGGAGGAGCTAAGTTTAAAGGCTGTACAAACTTCGGCAATTGGGGTGGGGGATCCAATGTGTGTTGAACCTGAGGCAATAGTTAAAAACAACATAGGAGGAGTACCTGAACAGGCAATGCAAAGGCCATTGTTGGATTTAAGATCAAGGGACCAGGAGGGAGTGGAATGGAGGGGAGAGGGGGTCAGATTTATCTCATGGAACATAGCCGGTATAGCGGGTAAATTTTATAACAAGGAATGGGCTGAGTACATTAGGAAATTTAATATCATATGTGTACAGGAGACATGGGCTGTGGAGAATAACTATCACTTGCAGGGTTACAAGTGTTTTTTTGTTCCCGCCCGAAAGTCTAGTTCTGGGAGAGCTATGGGTGGCCTGTCCCTCTATGTAGATCTAGATCTTCCAGGCACTTGGTCCCTCCCAGACTGGTCCTCATACGGGATCCAGGCAGTTCGGTTCCATGGAAAGGGGCTACGGTTTTCTGTTTTTAATTTGTATAATACCGAGTCAGCAAATAACCTTATCCCGGTATTGACTGAACTCGAACAAAGGCTGGGACAAGAAATCGCATTTCAGAACAAGGGCCCATCCCATGGGTTGGTGGTGGTGGGGGATTTTAATTGTCATCTCTGTCCTGCAGTAGTTAAAGCAAATACAGATTGGGAGCAATGCCCAATCCAGAAGGGGCCTCATTTTTCTCACTCATCTACCGGAGACGCTCTTAGGTTGCTTCGGCTGAAGCACGACCTAGAGCATACCATCAATATGATAGGCCCACAGCCGGACGGCACACTCCCACCAACCTTTAAAGGCAGGGGCTGTTCATCTATTATAGATTATATTTTGGTCTCGAGATCCCTGGTCAACAAAGTAATTAGTGTAGGGATAGACTGGAACAGCTTCAGTGACCATAACCCGCTTGTTTTAACGCTTACGTATAGGGCGGGCCCAGGACCTAACGTCCACCACTTAATAGGGGAGAGGGTCTCTGACCAAGGCAGGAGACTGAAGTGGTCTAGAATAGATGGGGTAAAATTTTATAAAAACCTGAGCAACATGGGTCTGCGGGCCATAAATGACTGCTTGGATCTGGAAGTACAGGGCGCAAGATTATTAGAAAAGTTTGATCACATTGCAAATCTGATAGATGGGCTACTGAGGACCAATGTGCCCATACGTAACCTGGTCAATCCCCGGTGGTTTGACCAGAATTGCTCTAAAGCACTGAGGGAACTGAAATGCTCTCTTAAGTTAAAACCACGGGACCCACAAAAAATCAGGGCAAGCAGAGACAAATACAGAAAAGAGACCAAAAGGAGGAAACTCGCCTTGCAGGCAGAAGCCTGGGCAGATCTGAGAGAGGCTGGGGAAAGAAGGGACCTAGCGGGGTTCTGGAGAATCATCAACAATCCGACCTTTTTAGAAAATGATTCTCCGGAAATAGGGGCCAATATCCTACCGGAGCAGTGGGTTACCCACTTTAGGAGTCTGTACAACCACGATCCGGGTAACCTTGTAGAGCTACCAGCAACTCAAAGCCATGCTCCACCGGTAGCGTTTACTCTCAAAGAGATCACTGTAGGGATGGAAAGCCTAACCAAGAATAAAGCCCCGGGTCCGGATGGAATTCCCCCTGACCTCTTTCTTAGTAATATAGACCTATGGGCCCCCTTGATGACTAGGGTCTTAAACGCCGCTATCTCCTGTGGTCTCCCCCCATCATGGTCCAAAGCGATTATTGTGCCAATTTTTAAAAAGGGCAACAAGGACGAGCCTGGATGTTATCGGCCTATCTCCCTGATTGACGTTTCAGCCAAACTTTTGGGAAGGGCAATTTTGAACAGATTGTCAGAGTGGACCGAAGAGAATAACATCTTCTCGGATACCCAATATGGGTTCAGGGCAGGGAGGTCCACCAGCGATCAATGCCTGAACCTATATATGCTGACTGCCAAATACACTCTGGCCAGTGATGAGCCCATTTATATGGGATTCATGGACCTGGCAGCAGCATTCGATCACGTCAATAGAGGGAAGTTGTGGGACATGATGGCAGGTCTGGGGATCGAGAGTGGTCTAATTACTATCTTAAGAGAGCTACACACTGACACCACGGCTACAGTAAGATTTAACAGGGAGGGGGGATTGTCTGAGTCCTTTCCATGTAAAAGTGGAGTCAGACAGGGTTGTATCCTTGCCCCTTTTTTGTTCTCCCTTTACATTAATAATTTAGAACAGTCTCTCTTGGGTCTAAAAGCAGATTCTCCAAGGGTCGGGTCGCGGCATATCCCTGTCCTGCTTTACGCAGATGACGCGGTCTTGCTTGCGCGTACACCCCGAAGTTTGCAAATTTTGATAGATGGGTTCGTCAAGTTTATGAGTGATCTGGACCTATCTGTCAACTTAAGCAAGTCTTATGTGCTCCTGGCAGGCAAAAAACCCTCCTCTAAATCCGTTTACACAATAGGTACCCACCGCTTAGAGGAGGTTAAAACGTTCTCCTATCTCGGAGTAACCTTCGATGGTGCTCTCCAATTTAAGCCCTTGGTGGAAGAACGCTGCAATAAAATGATTGCCTCCAATGGGGCTATAGCTGGTTATGGCAGGAGGCTGGGCAGGTGGAGCCCAGAACAGATGATGATCCTGTACGGCTCTGTAACATGTTCCAAAGTAAGCTACGGGGCAGAAGTCTGGGGCTTTGTGAACACTGCTAGAATTGAACAGGAAGAGAACAGACACATGAAATCTATTCTGAGGGTACCACCCAGTACTGTTGGATATATAGCTCATAGGGAGCTAGGGAGGCCACACCTGGTGGACTCACTAAAATTGAGGCCAATTGTGGCATGGCTAAAAATTTGGGCAAATCCAGACGCATATTTAAGCAGAGAAATTCTACTGGATTGCCTGAGTAGGACTCATTGTATGCGCATCCCCTGGCTCAAATATGTGAGAAACACTCTTGAAGAGTTAGGGTTCGGAAATTTTTTCAGGAACCCTACAACCATCTTAGCACAGCACAAGAAACAAGTAGGGGAAATTTTCCTAGAGCGGAAAACCCAACGTCGTGCGGAGGTTGAAGGAGAGAAAAAGTCCGTGAGGGCTTATAACTTGGTCAAGAGTGTGGAGGGTATGGAGCCCTATTTGTATCTTGTACATAATGCACAGGATAGATTTCTTATGTGTCGTTTCAGACTGAACTTACTTCCTTTTATGTTGGCTTCCCCATCAGGTTTTACTATGTCGATTGAGCAGAAGGGACCCTGCGGCTGCGACAATCGGTCTCCGCAGGACTCCCTTCATTTTATTTTGCTTTGCCCCTATTTTTCTATGCCCAGGCGTAGATTTTTAGTAGACATATTAAAAAAAGCCCAATTGGAACATGCCAGGGATGCTTTAGTTTATTTGCAACAAGCCTCCGATCCGCTAACCTTATGTTGTGTTATGAATTTTATTAAGGTGGCGGTTCGTTTAAGGATGACGAAGGGAGAGGAATGAACGACCTGGGATTTTATGTCTTAAATTTACGGCCCTGTATGTTGGGATTTTTACTGTATTATTCATGTACAAGGATCTTGATTAAGATTTAATGCTTTTTTTAGCTATGAATATATTTGTGTGCTTTTATGGTGTCATGATCTTGATTAAGATTTAATGTTTCTCTCATTTATGTATATATATGTGTGCTTTTATGGTGTTTTTTAATCACCGAATAAAGATTCTTGAAATGAAATGAAATGAGTGCATTTGCAAATCGAAGGGTGTCTTTTCTAAAGGAGACGCATGTTGCGAGCTCTTGGAGAAAGCGGCGCTAGGTTTTTTATTTGACAGTTGGTATCTTTTCTGGGAGTACATGGGAATACAAGGAACTAACTGCTGATTTTACTAAAGGAGGCTGCGATCGGCTGGGCAAACAGTATGCAGGTTTTCTGGAATAGTCAGCGAAGCAAGGCTTGGATATACAGGAAAAGTGCAGCAGTACGTTTTGGCGCGCTCATATTTATGAATCTTCATGCTTTCAGCTGACCAGTTCCTGCATTTTCGTCCGACTTCCATAATCATTCGGATTAAAATTTGAGATTTTGGGAACTACATCAAACTCACCTTTTTTGCCTGCAGTTGCTTGAATTCAATTCCTGGATTGGTAATTATTAATCCTCTGGTATTGTTTTTGCTGCTTCCGTTGTAAGGCTCTAACTGCAGCAAAGCATTACATTCCACCTCAGTGCTGGCCTGCTAACCGCTAACAGGTTACAAGTACCCCGGATAGTTAATTGAAAAACTGGAAACACGGTTTGTTCCGTTCCGTCTAGTCTCAGCTGGGCCTCTGGACAGCTGCATGGCTAAAAGTAATACCACAGCTAACAGGCCTCAGAGGCACGTCCTGAACTTCCCCAGCTTGCCTTGCCCCCACATCACTATCAGCCCGCCCTCAGCTGCAATTATCTAAACGTAAGGAGCATGACGACGCCCTGTGGTAAAAGGCATGCGTGACTGCTGACATCACTAACGTGATGCAGTCATCATGCCTGGACCTGGGTGGGTCTTTTTCTGCTGACATACCAGGCAGAAATCCGATCGGAATTGAGAACAGAACAGGTACGTAAATTTATTTTTAATAATTACTGGGCCGAGGCTAGAAAAATTCAATAGACCAGGCCCTGAAATATGAGTGCCGGTGCTAAGCACCGGCACAAATTAAGCACTAACCAGCTTGACAGGGGTGCACATAAGGGCTGCATGCTATGTGATGGGACACAGTTCTGAAGACATCATGGCTCTGAAAGAAGGCAACCTTATTATATAACATTAAAACGCAAATAGGGAGATTTAAAATAATCTATTACAGCCATGAGAGAAATACTGTTTGGAAGTATAATCTAGCCACTGCAATAATATTCATTATTGCTTTAGCCATTATATGGTGATAATTCTAGTACATATGCTATATGGCAGATTAGTGCATAACACTTAGAAGATACAAAGGACTGTGTATTGTTTAAAGGGGGCGGGCGTAGGAATCCTGGGTACCGCTCCTCATACATCAATACCTTGCTTTTGTGCTCGACATCCCCACAATCCTAGGAGTGTAACCTGAGGTGGTAGGAAGTGCCTGTCTGTTGTCATTTTCTCCACAGAGACTCAGGCTACATATATGCCTCTGGGGGCTCTGGATACCTATTCCTCTCTGGCTTCTAAAAGAGGAAATTCACTCCAAGGATGTCTGGTATCATAGATAAGCTTAGCTGACCATACAACCACATGCTCGGGGCTCCGCCTTGAGGAGGAGACTGTACCAACACCAACTCTAGTTCAGACTGATGCAACCCAACATCCCCTCTGTGATAGGCAAACCCTTGCTAGCCAGACAGTTGAAACGGGGCCTCATCAGGAAGGCAGCTCACAGCTCACAGCTCACGAGCAAAAGACACAAAGGTTTAGTGGGTCAGGTGCTTTGTATGGTCGATAACGCAATGTGTGTGGACAACGTAAAGATTGAGCACTGCAACATAAGGTACCAGAGCTGTAAACGGAAGAGTTGTGAGGAAGAAACATACAGCAGCAAGCATTGGCAAAGCCAAAAGGTTTTGCCTAAGTGTGATCTATCGTCTTTGTCAATGTTTTTAGACACGTTGCACAGCAGCATGGGCTGCTGACCGACGTATTAAACTATAACATTTTAAAAAGCCGTATGATACGACCAGCGTAGACCAGGTCATCACTTTTTTTGTAGCCTGCAATGTAGTGCAACATGTTTAAACAAGCATTGGCATAGCCAATAGGCCTCGCCTTTGGGACCTTCTAAGTGTTTAGCCATGCACCTTTAAAGTAATTTTTGCTTAAGCACTGATTTACAACTCGTCTTTCCAACAGCAAAAATATACAGCGAAGCCTTTAGCAAAAACACAATTAATTTTAAAATATCCAATGGCATGGAATTTTTTTTAGAAAAGAAAGCTTTGGCTATAAAAATAACCATGTTATAATTATGAGTTTGATGGTTGCACTCGTAGGCTGTTGGACACTCATTACGTATAAGAAGTGAAGGGATTGTCCTGTTTACATTGTTAATTACCATGGAGAGGGTAGAGCTCAAGGTGGACCGAAATAGCAGGCTCCTAGGCATTAGATCAATTAAGGGGTGGGAGGAGGATGATGAGCAACAACCCCGGAACGCTTGAACTCGAAAAGGGAAGTTTGTTAAGCAACATCGGAACATAGGAGGGTGATGGAGAGAGAGGGTGATGGAGAGAGAGAGGGGCAAGGAAGAATAACAGAAGACGAGATGGAGCACCACGAGGGTGACTTTCAAGATGGCCGAGCGTGGGGGCTGTCGGGCCACAAACTGCTAAGAGCGTGTTGTGAGGAACCAAGAGCACCGGCGGGGACACCCTGCGAAAGACATGGCTGGAAGTGGTGGACACCGAGGGACCTCTTGGTTCCCGTAGTAGTGTCCTGGCACAGAAGAAGACGTGGACTTAGAGCTGAGGGGCCCGGGCGGCTAGCCGGGGAGAAAGAAGGTGCACAGGCTTGCTGCTGGAGCGGGATATCTCCTAGGTGCTTCCTCTGTGGCTGCAGCGGCCGCGTAGGGGCCCCACACTTCGCCCGGACTCATTCCTCCCTCCACCTGACGAGCCGGCCACAGTCGGTGGCGTTGGGAGGCGGGACCTGCAGGGAAGACTGGCCTGGAATTTGCTGTGGCCTGAGGTGAGCAGGAGTCGTACGGCGGGCCCCTGGGGGGATAAGACATTGTGAGAGGTGCCAGGAGCCCTGGGGATAGTGATCAAAGTGCGAGCGCTGCCCCGGGCTGAACTGAGCTTACCTCCTAGGGGCTTCCATGGGAGGACCTGAAGCCCGTCGGCTAACTTTGGCCGCCCGACGTGCCTGCCGTGGGGGAGCCTGTAATTGCGGTCCTGGGAGGAGCTGGTGTGGACAAGAAGACAGATGGGTGTGGGAGAAGGTAGGGGGGCTAGAGTAAGTGTGAATGCTGTACATAGGAGAATCAAGCATGTGAAAAAAAGACGAGAGTGGTGTGCGCACAACGGCAAAAGCAGGCTGGGGAGTGGTGTGCGATGTGCGCGCACCATGACGAGAGGAAAATCATATGGCGCCTCTGCTCGTCATTGTGCGCATAACCCCACGCCCGTGGCCAGCCAGCCTATGGTAGCATGTTTAAAAGCCCGTTTACAAAATGTCTCGCAAAGCAGATAATGAATGAATGAAACATAACTTATATCGCGCAACTTTGCCCAACGGGTGTCAAGGCGCCTAACCAAACATAGTCCAGAGTCAGAGAGCATGCTACTGGTAGGCCTCAATGAAGAGCCAAGTTTTTAGTGCTTTTTTAAAGAGGGCCATAAAGGGTTGTGTTTCCAACTCGGGAGGGAGGTCATTCTATAGTTTGGGTGCCATAAAGGAGAAGGTCCTTCCACCCCCATCTGACTCTGTTTATTCGAGGGGTGGATAGGAGATTCTTGGAGGCAGAACGAAGGCTTCTGCTGGGGGTATAAGGAACAAGAAAGGAGCCAATGGCTTCTGAGCCTCCGCCTGATAAAGCTCTGAAAACCAGGCATAGAATTTTAAAAGTGATCCTAAAATGGATCGGGAGCCAGTGCAGACTCTTTCTAGCGGCGGTGGCAGAGGAGGTGTAGGGAACAGCCAGGACAAATTTAGCAGCTTCGTTCTGAACGGACTGAAGGCGTAAAATGAGGCTCTTATTTATTTCCGCATACAGTGCGTTACAATAATCCAGCCGTGATGTCACCAGGCCAACCACGGTCTGTGTACGGGCCTGAGGGGAAAGATAATGGGTTATTTTCCTTAGAATCTTAATGACTCCCCAACAGGTGGACACAGTTCGATTAACCTGCTGCGTCATGTCCAGTGACGTATCAATAATCACGCCCAAATTACGGGCTGATTTTACAGGCACAGGACATACTCCCAGAGAAGGGGGCCACCAGTCACTGGACCATATGTCTTGGTCTTTGCCAAAGATCAGGACCTCTGTTTTCTCTCCGTTCAACTTCAGTGAGTTTAAAATCATCCATTCAGAGACTGCCTGAATGCAGTTCCTGAAGCTGACAGCGGAGGTACTCACCGAGTGGGAAAGGGACACCATGATCTGCGTGTCATCGGCGTATGACACCACCTCCATCCCGTGCGATCTTACTAACCTGGCGAGTGGGGCCACATAGATGTTGAAAAGAGTCAGACTCAAGGCCGACCCCTGTAGAACCCCACACTGCACAGGTTTAGCAGGAGAGAGGAACTCTCCAAGCTTGACCCTCTGCTCTCTCTGACTGAGAAAGGAGGACAAGAGGCTCAATGCAGGGCCCTCCACCCCTATCTCCCTTAGCCGAGCTGTTAAGGTCAAAGGGGATAGGGTGTCAAAAGCTGCAGTCAGATCGAGTAGGACTAGCAGAATAGTCTGGCCTTGGTCAACCTTAGATCGAATATTGTTGACCACTACCGTAAGGGCCGACTCAGTACTATGAAACTTTCGGAAGCTGTGCTGTGACTGGTCCAGAAACCCAGAGACCTCAAGGAAAGAGGTCACATGCTGATTAAGATGGAGTTCAAGCATTTTAGCTGGGGCAGGCAGCAGCGATATGGGTCTAAAATTTTTAAGAATTTCAGGATCCAGAGTCGGCTTTTTAAGCAGCATAGGTGAATACTATTGGCTTTGCCAAAGGTTGTTGCGGTGAAATACGCATTTTGACTGTCGGCCGTTGAACCACATGAATATCTGCAGGACCACACCTTTTATCACTGAACACAATATAAACCCACAAGAGAAGCAGATATTAACATTCTTGGGATTTTGAGAAGATTATGAAAAATAAAAAGTGTGCTCCTTTTATTCTCAAAACCTGGGGCCTGTATTCAGGAAAAAATGTCAGGCTGAAAGAGAACGGATTTGAGATAACGAGATACACATATGAAAGGAAGACACTATCAGGTAAGTGGAGCTTAGTTTATTCGTGGACGCAACCTCAGAGTCCCGGCAGCAACTGTAGAGAATAGAACCAATACAGTAAACACTCCAAAGTAGAATGGAGCACGAAACAGTTTAGAATAGAACCAATACAGTAAACACTCCAAAGTAGAATGGAGCACAAGACAGAACAGATCCCAAGAACATACTTACATTTATGGCTATTTCTGCTCCTTTTCATGCCTGTGCCTAAATTGGTCTAAAATGGAGATGTCCTGCTCGCGGAGTGGGGGATTCTCTGCCCGTGTGTGACATCTGCACTCACAGTCCTCTTTCACATGTGCTCAGAGCACACTGCGCCCTTTGATTTCTCATTTTGCAGCCAGTTAAACAAGGTAGCATTATACAGCGCCAACTCACGCTGTGCCCCAGTGTGACACACGATATCGGCTCCCATCACACGGTCTCCTGGTGAGGAGCGGATATCACACTGTGGCAGGGAAAAGGAGCTGAAACCAATGTAAACAGTATATTTCAGCTTGCTTTTGAAGGCTTTGAAGTTCCGACGTCCATTGAGGGTGTGAAAACACCCCAGGACATTGGCACCAGCCTGAGCAAGCTTTTTATCTGGTTTTGGAGGAGAGTGATTGGGGGCAGGCAGGGCAAAAGTGCCTCTCAGATGCTTCAGCAGCACGAGGCCACGCCCCTCCAAGGCCACGCCCCCCTACTCTGTACACTGTGAAACTTCTATCTTAGTTGGCAGGTATGCAGCATGCAGTTTCACGAAGCCCCAGCTTTAAAGGAGTGCAGAGCTAGCATTTGTTTGTTGATGCTTCTTCTAATTAATGCAATTAGACGTGTTTCCTGTTGCCTTCCACCCTGAGAGCTTTACTGACAATGCCCCCTTGCAATGCAATTATCGGACAACTCTGTTCTTATATACACAGCCTATGGATGTATGTTATAGAGGTACTATATTGCGTCTAGTGAAAGGTAGCACTGTACTTTTAATAACTTTAAACAATGTAGACCAATGTGAGTCCTACTTGGGGGGGGGTTTTGGGGGGCAACTTTCAAACCACTACCTTTTAGTGTGCCAAATTTAGTGAAACTCAATCAGGGGTGGAAATGCGCCCAAAATACAGTGGCTTTTTAAAAATGGAACTCGGCATGGGTGACTTCCTCGGCTTTGAAATCAACACCGTTTAAGGAAAGTCCAACAGATTCCACAAGCAAGACTGCCTTGGTTTTATTCCTTGCCTGTTCTTGGTTTAGTGAAATTACTTTTAGCCATTCCGGAGTTTTCAAAGCAAAAACTTAGTATCAGTACACATGATCCAGGGCCACACCGGTCGGTATATTTTAGGTAAGTGGCAACAGTGCGCTAAGTCGGCACATTCGTTTTTGAAGCTTTCCATCAATATTCACAAATACCAGTGGTAGAGATAAATTAATTTCACGGTTTAATTTGTAAAAAAAAAAAAAGTGCAGGTGCTAAAAAGTTTGCCAAGGAGGCCACAGCTCACTTCTTCCTCCGGTGAGCCCCACTTTCAACACTCTCAGTGCCTCAGTCTCTATCTTCTAACCTTGATCTGTTGTCTGTCCCCTAAGTCTTTGCTCTAAGAGTTTATCCTCTCACCTCTCTAATTGTTTTCTATCATCTTTGTCACACCTGGTGTGTTACTTTATTCCCTGTATTTCTGATTTGCCCTCTATTCATTCTAGCCCTGCCCTTTTTCCTCTTCACTTTTATTCGTGCTCTGCTCTCCCTCCCCTCGATCTTGGCTCTTTACTATCACTCTTCTAGCAGTGATTAGCTGTGTCTCCATTTTATCATTTGTCTGCTATATCCTCTGTCCTGTCCTCTACATCCTTTAATTCTATCTTCTCGCTTTTTAATGCTCTCTTCTTCACATCATGGCTGCTTTCTCTTTGTATCTGATTTGCTCTCCTTTTCTTCTCCTTAGCTCCATCTTATCTCTCTTCTCTCCTGTTGTTTCTTTCTTCTCTTTACTCCTGCTCTCTCTCATCTATAACACTGCTGCTGCCTGTGACCCCTGTCGTCAGCTTGTACATGTCCCTGCTGTTTTGAACTCTTCATTTTCCTGTTGTCATTCCTAAAGTGGAAGATGGCGTGCTTTACTTTCTTACCTACACAAAGAGCAAAAACAAACTGTATACCAAATCAAAATGCTTTTTTTGCATATATTAATAATCAGTGCGGTATGACTGGGTTTATTGCGGAACAGACGGCTGCTCGAGCACAGCAGATGTCACTGCTAGTGCTGCCTGTAACTAGTAGGTCCAGGGATGGCACCGGCATCGGCATTGACTGCTCAGCTTGCTGTGACCCTGCCTGGTAGAGCACAGGCATTGTCCCAAGCAGTATTGCTGCCAATGCCGGTAAGTATGGCTGTGGTGCCTACTGGACTCACGGACGCTCAGCAATTACTGCAGAGTCTACAGGTGACGCCATGACGCACAAAAGTTGTGTTGGTCCACAGCCGCATCGAGTACATTGAGGATAGCAGCAATGCAAGGCTGCAGGATATGCTACTCTGGCTACGCAGCAAGTGCAAAGTCCACACTTTCGTTTATTCTTCCTCAAGAGCCTTCACTCCCAAGTTCCAAATGCGCGCTCACAGCTTTCCTGCCTAAAGTCCGTCATGAGCCAGCCCCCAGCTACAATTATCCAATGGGAGGCTTAGGCTCAGGCAGCGGCAGGGTGCAGCAGATTCGGGGAATAGAATGCAAGCCATAGTTTGTCGATGACTTCTTGGATTTGTGATCGGCGTGATGACATCATCATTAACGTGGTGATACACAATGCCTGCCTGGATAGGCATATGCTGGCCTGTCTATGAACATTTACCAGCCAGTCACCATGCAATGTATGTTCTTTTTATTTTGAATTTGAACAATTAATATTGAGACCACCATCTGCAGGGTCAGAAATTGTAGCCCGGGCCCTGTGAAATACAAGTGCCGGTGCTGAGCACCTAAAAGCATCTGCTCAAATTAAGCACCGATTAATTTAAAGAAGTACATGAGGAGAGAGGGCCCAGTTGAAGGGCAATAGTTGCAAACAGGAAGCAGTGATAGGTCCATTCTCCACAGCTGGGACCGGAGCCCAGGGAGAAAGCAAGGAGGCGAGACCAATAAAAAGTAAGGAAACACTGACATGGAAAGCAACCAATAGCAAGTATTGGTAAGTAATGGGCAGGATCTAATCCAGTTTTAAGCTTTTTTTCCCATTAACAAGAGATTCCTCCAACAGCATGTGTTTTTTCAGGCAAACCTAAGAAAGTACAGGGTCCAAGCCCCACTCGAGAATTTATTCGGCAGTAGAAACAACTAGGTTCAGGCTACAATTCAGCTAAAAAAGAGAACAGGCGATTATATACATGTATGCAGGGCATGCCCTATGCATGAATGTGTGGCATTACCATTGACTGCTCCCATTTAACCAATTATGAAGCAATTTCAAGTTCTACACTAGGTAGGTAGTTTATAAAAGTATCGGGAAGGCGCCATTAAGAAGAGTAATGTATTTATAATTTGATGTGTTTTATAAATGTTCTATTCATTTTATTCAAAGCAAATGAATTCTGAAATGTGCATTTAATAGATACGTTTTCTATGAATTGTATATACTAGAGTCTGGTCAGCCAGCAAAGGACATTTTTTAAAAACTTTTTTAAGAGGGCTGTCTGGGGGAGGATTGGAATTGGCTGAGAGTGGGCCTTTCAAGAAGCAAACAGATCACTGGATTGTGCTGCCGGTACTACTAAAGGCTCACTTTTATCTGCTCTCTATCTTTTGCTCCAGGAAGTTATCGCCAAAGAAAGGTTTGATGTAGGCAGGAAATAAACCAGTGATTCTGCTTGAGACATCGGTAGCAGTGAATGATAGGGCACTAGGCTCTTCAATACCAGAAAATACAAATGTTTACCACTGAATTATTTTTAGGCTTTGTTGACCATCAGCAGGAAGGCAAAAAGGTATTGGTACCACCTTTTGTGTGCACCAGGCTATGGCATAAAACAGAAGATTTGATCAAGAATTTTTTTTAAGATAACCAAGGTAACCTTAGGCTGTTTCTACCTCGAAGGGTTAGGCATCCATTGATTTTGAGGGAGGGAAGATGAAGTCTTAATGTGGAACCTGGAAATATGGTTGAATTGTTGAATGTGAGAACCTGAAAATATAAACCAGTGAATTCTCCCAAAGTTACATGTTCATCCTCGATACGGATAACTGTTTTTGTAAAAAACTAAGAGGGAGCAGTACTGTACTTCAGTTACCCAAATGAAAATAGTATGGATATCATTACAATAAATTAGCTCA
This sequence comes from Lissotriton helveticus, assembly GCF_964261635.1. Lineage (NCBI taxonomy): Eukaryota > Metazoa > Chordata > Amphibia > Caudata > Salamandridae > Lissotriton > Lissotriton helveticus. The sequence goes on from NC_136057.1 coordinate 309,998,020, forward strand.
AGTAATAGCACCATACCAGGTCCCAGCAAGATACACATGGTAATTAAAAGGCTTAGGAACATAATTTTTTTATTTTTCTAAGCTTCTCCATTTTTGATGAAATGATTAAAAATAATCAACTTTGTAAATGGTATCAAAGGGAAACTAATGATAAAACCCATGAAATCACACTTGAAAATAAGTAGGTAGAGGCGTTGCTTAGAGGGGCAACATGGTGACTGTGCATCTGTAAGACTCCTGCATTAACTTCCCAATGAACCCAGTACAAAAGCCTGAAATGCACACCTACTCGGTCTAAACCAAAAAACAAACTGGTGGTGGTGAGACACCCGTTGGAGAAAGGAGGGTGACAAATGGTCAAAAGAAGATGACAGACTTCCTTTGCAACACCATGCTATCCCAGGAGGCTATCAGCCTATGGTGCGAGGCCATTGTGAGAAGATGGCCTGGTATATGCTGACCACTAGTTATAGTGGGCACTTTGTACCATTCCAAACATCCCTTATTGATGATTAGGTTCAAGACAACCTTTAAAGAAAGCTATCCTAGTGGTAGCTGTGGAGAGCAGCCTTCAGGCTAAGTCTCAAAGGAATGTAAAGCAGCTTGTTTTTCCAGTCTATAACCTCCTGAATGACCAAATGAAAGGAGAACCACACAAGGTGTGTGTGTGTGTGTGTATATATATATATATATATATATATATATATGTATTTATTACTAAACACTCTCTACTAACCTCTTTATGAGATTAGAGAACAAAGCACACAATATTAAATCACTAGAACAACAGTAAATAAAACAATACACAGTGGGCTCCAGGGGGAGACCAAACCATATACTAAGAAAGTGGTATAACAACCACTACTTGACTAGACACAGTGCCTAGAGCACGTAGAATCACTGGGACCCCAAGGAACCATCCAAGGTAGTGACACAGGGACCCATGGGGGACGCGTGCATTGTGAGAACACGGCCGCGAGCTCCGTACAACTCTATCGGAAAGTCGCAGTTGGAATTTTAAAGTTGAAGGACACTTAGGAGAAGACTTTGAGCAAACCCTTTCAAACTTAGAAGGTTCTAAGGCCAGCACCCATATGAGCACCGGAGTACTCATGTTACCTAACTCAGGGAAGCCGCGTGCATAGGTGTCAAATGGTGTCGGGAATCTTGGCCTTTTTCAATGGCGTGCTGCTGCAAAGTGCTGCTGCTGTGAAGAGGAAAAGTGTCCGGTGTGATCTGAGCCTGGATCAAAGCTGAGAAGAACCTGACAGCAGAGGGGACAGAGTCTGGGTGACTTGCCAGTGACCAGGAGCTTGGTAGACAAATGCCCACCATGTCGGGTGCTTCCGTTGAGAAGAGGTGAAGCTTGACTCTGCAGCCACAGGGACCATGAGATGCAGAGGATGACCAAAGTCCGCAGGCGAGCTGTCCCATGAAGGATGTCGAGTGCTGGGTGGTCAGTGTCCAGATTGAAAACCAACAAGCCTTGTCAACTGCAACCCACGCAGTCAGAGAAAAAATGCTTCGGTGAGGACCAGCAAGGTACTGGGGACTCCCCAAGCGATGGATAGTCAGGGCACATCTGGATCAACCAGGAAAGCCCACTGAAAAGTTAAAGTTGCCTTCACAGGGACCCACTGGCCAACGGACCAGGGATCGCGAAGGGACATCGAGAGGAATCACTAAATACTAGCCCACGGAACACTCCTGGAGTGTAGGCCGGTAATCTTAGGTGGAATCACTGCTCGGGGTCTGGACTACAAGTAGCTCAAAACAAAGCTTCAGAGGTCCCCGGAAAGCAGATGCTTCTGCAAATGAAAACGGTGCCGAGGGGCTCGAGTTGCACGGTCCCCACAAGGGATACCGGTCTCAGGTTTGCTGAGCCCACTAGTCAACCTCTGGGACACTTGGAAAACTCATCTCCTCTGTTGCAAAAGTCTATGGAGTTCTCGGGAGCTTGGGAGTTGCAAATCGGTCAGATGTGTCTTTGGTGCCTGCTTAGCTGGGGAATAACTCCTTTACTCCAAGTGAGATTCTTCAGTCATCCAACTCAGTGTAGATAGTCGAAGTACTTGGTTTCTGTAGCAGAGTTTTGTATAGGTAAATCTAAAGTCCTGTAGCAAGGGGTTCCTACTTTATAGCCAAGAAAGGGGACAAACTCTGGGGCCCACCTAAGGGTGGGGGGGGGGGGGGGTCGGACAGAGTGGTGGCTACACCCATTTCCTTTGTCTATTTTCGCGCCAGAGCAGGACCAAATAGCTCCTGCAAACGGTTTGAGCTGGATTATGCACAGGTGCAGACATCAAAGCATCCACCCAGCCCCAATACACTAAAGACTGTCTGGGAGGTGGTTACACCTCCCTGTGACAGGAAACCTATTGTTCAGCCACCCCTGCTGGAGTTTCGTCCAGCAGCAGGAGGGCAGACTCGTTTGTGGAAGCAGCATCAATCTTGTGATGCCAGGGTTCTGTACAGCTGGTACCGAGTGTTCCGGTGTTGACATATTTCTCCCTCTAGGAGGGTGGAATCATACCTCCCACACGAGTTACTGGTGTGGAGGTATGATTCCAAGGTGTTTGACACCAAACATGACAGGTTTCTGTGCAGCCGTTTTAAAGTTAGCATTTACCGCAAGGTATATAATGCACTTTAGAGTATATGGTATGGCTGCATCACAGAACAACCCAGGAGAATAGATTTCGAAGGCTGCAGAGGGGCTCTGCTCATGCATGGGAACCCGAACACATAAAACCAGCACCCTGCCTTCAGGATTGAGCAGGCCTGCCATAGGGGTGACTGATAGATATAGTGAACCTATATCTAACTAAGGGGTGCATGCACCACCTTATACAGGTTGCAGTAGCAGACCGGTCGTGTCAATTTGAGTGGCCTCTCAGGGGTGGCATAATACATGCTGAGCCCTGGGAGGCCTCTGGGGTACCTATGCCCTAGGTACATAGTATACCATATACTAGGGTCTTATAAGGGTAATCCAGAATCCAATCTGGAGTGTACCTAAAGTACATTCACAACCAATTTAGAGAGAAATCAGATAGACTGGGGTCCTGATTAGCAGGATCCCAGTCAAACTAAGTTGAAAGCCAGCAAAACACCAGGAAAAAAGTGGGGGTAACCATGCTGTCAGATTTCACCTTCCTACAGCCATTATGAAAGAGGGAGAGGCTATGTTCCACGGCTGGAGAAAGGTGGAGGAACCAAAGCCTGAGGAGAAAGCTGAAGGACTGGGTGTGATTGAAGGCAGGATCAGATGCCTGAAGAAGCAGAGTGTGGGCTCGCCAGAGACCCACTCTAAGAACTGCATTCTCATGAAACTCAGCCAGAACATAGGTTAGGTAGGAGGAGTAGAGCTGTATGTATTAATGTAAAGTGCACACCCAAACAATTTTCTGTCCAAAACTTTCTAAAACTGACATTTTCAGAATTGCAATTTAAAATCAGACTTCACCATAAGTTAGGGTTTTAAACTATGATTCCAGAGACACCAAACATGAAAAGGTTACCTGGTCCCATTAATGTGATCCTATGGGAGAGGTAGGCCTTGCTGTTGTGAAAAACTAATGCAAGCGTTTTTTACTATCAGGATATGTAAAACATAAAAGTACATGTCCTACTTCTTAAATACACTGCATCCTGGGCTGTCCAGGACCTACCCTAGTGATGACATATGTATTAATAAGGAAGGCTTAGGCCTGGCAAAAGGACTGTTTAAAGGAGAAAACACAATCAGTCTAGCACTGGTTAGCAGTGGTAAAGAGGGCAGAGTCCTAAGGCCAGCAAAAACAAAGTCAACAACAACAAGATGTTGGAAGACAAAGATAGGGGGGAAACCCACACTAAGGATGCCAGGTCTAACGGATGCCATCAGGTCTACAGTGTGTGTGCAGATTTGAACATGCTGCGTTCTGCTTAACTGGACTTCTGAGGTTGAGCACAGTGAGGGTGGAAATGGGATTAACCCCTTCGACGCTCATGACGAGCTGGGCTCGTCATGAGGTAGCCTCCTCGCACGCTCATGACGAGCCCAGCTCGTCATGTAAAGTGCGGTTTTAAAAAACTCAGCACAGGAGCGGAATTTCGCTAGCGCGCATGCGGTTAAGGGCAGGTTCTTGGGCACCCTTTAAATAGTGCCTAATTTTGCTGGGGGAGGTTGTAGAGTCTGCTTCCAACCTGTATGTGGAAAGGTTTCCCTGTGGTCTTCCCCCTCACTTGGAAATGGTCACTATTCAGTTTATGGCTCAGACTATGGCTTGTTTATACGGGGCACTCTTAAGCCACACCCAAAAGTGCATAGAAGTCTTATGGCAAAGCAATGTACAGCAGATAAACAGATGGGTCATCGTTCCTCTTCAAATTGCCGGGCTAAAGCATTAAGTTATGTTCGAGAAAGCGAAGTTCAGAGGAGCAAGAACTTATCCAATCTATGTCACCGTGCATGTTCCCACTTAATGACCGGGGATCTAGTTACCATCAATGCCCAAGCATGCTGATCCTATTGTTTTTCCAAAGTTCTTTAAACCTAGATTTCTATCCAAGATGGCAAGGTCTTTCTAGATTGTAATGTTTTGTAGTCAATCACAGGCCTCCTTCTGGTCCATATACCCTCTGAAGTCAACTGTGGCCATGAATGACTATTGTGGAAACATGCAAAAAATATATTGTTGCTTGCACTTTACTGTTGTCTTTACGTTCCGTGAAGTCAGTGCATTTCTATCATGGCCCTCCTCCATTTGAGGCCTTGATGTGGACAATTCCTGCCAGCGGACCAGTTTGTTTCCTAATGTTTTTGTCTTCAGTTTCGAAATTGTACTCTTTTTACAGTTTAAGCTCGAGTGAGCTAATTGCCGAAGCATCAGAATACTTAAGATCATGACTGGATAACAAAGTTTCATGAAGCTAGTGTCCAGTGAAGAGAATCACTAAGGGGAAGACCTAGAGAAAATTGTTCAGGGCATTCCTCAAAATGTTCAGAATCATTTTCATTGCACTATTCCTTGTGCATACGGGTTGTAAAAGTTGGTTCTAGTTAATTGCAATTCTTCTACAAGCATAGGATTGTATTCCTTTTCTTTTCCATGTAATAGTAAAACCTCTCTCTAAAGAACTATTACTTCTCCATCCAACCCCAAGTTAAGTACTAGAATTGGTATTCTTACTGTTATGGATATTATCTGATCCCTCCACATTTACAAGTACTCTTCAAAGCTGGGTTCCTGCTCTCTACCTACTGTGTTACATTAATATACATGTCTAGCTCGCTACATGGAATTTTTCTTATTTTATTTTCAACCAAAGGCATTAGTGGATCAAAGTAATACAACAAAACAGTTTCAGTACTAGGATTTGAAACAGAATTTGGAAAGACTATTTTAACCATCAAGGAACTTACTTGATCAAGGCTGGACCAACGCGGAGATGACAAACCACCATTAAAGACCTAGCTCCTGACGTTGGTACCAAAGTCATCATCAATTTATGGAAGCAGCAAGTTTGGTTCCAAGGAATCTCTACATCCCACTAGAAAAAACATTCACACTACAGACCCAAACATCATCACAGTGGTAAGAGGGCACAAGAATGTAAGTGTTTAAAGTGTTAATAAAAAAACCATGTGTTGTCAGATGAAGTTACTGAATAAATCAGCACGAAGAACTGTAGCCATCGCATCAGCAGTAGTGATTTCACAAAATTAATATTATTTATCTCAAAGAGATATAGCATACCGATGATCTTACTAGTTACACAATCCTGAATAAATGCAGCCTAGAAGAAATGGTTGGGAATTGGGCAATCACACCTCTGCAAATACAAATAGCGCGTAGGTCAATAGGGTACTCACTAGATTCATCCTTTTCTGGGTTTTGAACTCTCGCTCGGCCAGTTTCAAAGTCGTTCTTCACATTGGCAGTAATATCACATACCACTTCATAACCAAAAATAAAGAGGTTAACTGTAAAAGTGAGATTTTTAAAATGTTCTGTAACTGAAGGAATTAGAAACTGGAGGCTGAAAATTAAGTTTGTATCCTCAGATTAATTTGTAGAAGCAGTGCAAGTGCATCAACCAGAATATAGTATGCATGATGAGTGGACCCAATTAAGTTTCAAAATAATCCATCGTTCTCAATAAAATAAAAAACATTTTTCAATATTTACAAGTGAATTTAACCATTTCATCATTTGTGTATTTGCTTGATACATGCTTGTTTCTGTATTTTTTATCTTTTTCTGGAGAAAAAAAAAAAGATAATCGAAGAGTCCTAGACTTCTAGTAATGGCTCATTGGGTGACCCCGGATTTAAATAATGATTCAGTGGGGTTCCCAGATTCCGGTAATCATTAACTGGGGGTCCACTGAAGTAAAAGAGTTAAGAATCACTGTGCTAGATCGTTTTTGGGGGACAGTTCAGACACAAATCTACAAAGCCAAGACCGCTTAAACAATACAGGTCCTTCATCCACTGTTTTGGCTCTCAGAAAAAACCTTTTCATTTAAATACCCCAAGATGACCAATGTTTATCCCTGAACCAGAATGCTAGGAAAAATTCTACCTCCGAGATCCTGATCAAAACAGCAGACCTAAAATTAAGAGCTTATAAGGCACTAAGATTATTCATACCTACTACACACAAAAGTATACAATATGGAATTCTTGTCACCAGCAGTCTTTCCTTGCTTCTAGTTTTATTTTATTTAAATTAATTTCTTTAACAATAGGCCCACCTGGACTGCAGAGCAGTCCTGTGTCATTGTGTGTTGGGAGGCATAGGTTAGATTAAGGATGCCCTTAAGGTATTTTCCAAAACCTTTGCCTCTGAGACTTTCACTGTTGGTCTTACTATAAAACTGTATTCCAGCATGATAACAAGTTGTTATGCTTTCCCCAAAAAACTAGTTAATACTCCTTTTTAACTGAGATTTCCCAATCCAAAGTCATTGTCTTGATCATCTGCCTCTGTGACCACCAACTATGTTACTATAAAGTGAAATGAAAAAACTGAATAGTACAGAGATTCTAATGCCCTCATTAGAGAGTGCCATAAGAACTTACACTCCCTTGAATGATAGAAATGAATGGTATACAATGGCTGCCTGTTGGATCTTAGAGTCCTGCAAAGTGGGTCTTTACTAACAATACCAATTAAAAGTTTAACAGTTTGCACAGATGCTTGCCATATCTATTATAAAGCAGAAGAGGTGAAAGATTAAAATGCAAATAACGGGCATTGTCAAACACATCATTGTGAGGATTCTACTGATTATGCAGTTTATGCAGGGTTCAGGATAGCAGGATCTATGCCAGATTCTCAAGAGATCACCCTGAGATACATTCATGTACACGTGATCTAGATGGGAGTAATTTTCACCGAAGTTTTTCCCTACACATATGCCATGGATCTTGTTCCACAAGTGATGTGAATGAGATGTAACTTACTGCTCACTCAACAAAAGTTATATGAAACAGTTAACATACCAAGACACAAATTTATTTACTTAAATCATTATTCTCACTGCAGTCAAATACAAGAGATTTCATGGAGACACTTGTGAAATGTTTTGATAATCCTTTATTCTTTTTATTTTTCACGATGTAGCTACATCGTGCAGGATAAAAAGAATATAGGATAATCAAAGGATTATCAAAAAATGTAATACATGTCTCCATGAAATCTCTTGTATTTGACTGCAATGAGAATAATGATTTAAGTAAATAAATTAGTGTCTGGAAATATGGAGTGTGCTGATCATCTTGCTGCAATTGTATATGTGAATGTATTCACTATTTGGGAATTAGGAGGTCTTTATCCCATGATCGCTGCACCACATAAAATAAGATCCCAATAATATAAGTGTGTTACTGTGTCTAAGGCCTCCTTGTAAATAATTAACATACCAATCTATGTTGCTGAAAACATAAATAAGGACAATCTGAAACCCTCTCCATTGTCATCACTGCGGATCCCCATCCGATGATAGATCTTACCACAAGTCAGGCAAGCCTGCTGCCATCTAAGCCTAATTTTTTACGGCTGTTCTAGACAACAGGAGCATATACAACCGATGACATTTCAGAGAACTTCCAATGCCTCCGCTGTGGCATTCATTTAGGCCTGATCAATTCAATTATCCAAGCATACAAAAGATGAAGTAATGCAAGAAAAATAAATTTTAAAGCAAACTTATATAAAGGTGTCCCAGTACCACAAATATAACATCTTTTTCGATCAAATACAACAGCAATTCAGTGCAAAAAGCGTTCTGGAAAGTCAAACAAAAAACAAGAGAACAATACTATCAAGTTTCCTGTTTTATTTAAGATTTTAGTTTTAATTCTGAAGAAAGAGGTACATTTCCTTGGTTTAGTTTTAGCAACAGGTTATAACCATATTTGTCTATCTGTTATCTTTTCTTTTTTTGTCCTCTTCATTTCCCGTCTTCAATACTGCACAAACGTCCAGAAACTATAGGGTTTAGTAATAGCCGCAGACTGTGGGTACGTCCCTGATTATGTTGCTGTAATCCCAACGCATTGTTACCCCTGTGCTCTATTCAACGGAATTCAAATTAGGTTTATTTAAATCGAAGATCAAAATGAAAAAAATAGAACTGACAAAAAAAGCAGAATTATCGCAGGTGTTCCGGTTGATTGTAGTTAAATCATGTACTGCTAGACAATATATTGGAATTTTCAGGAAAAACTGATGTTTTTTCAAATCCAAATGTATTGTGTTTTTTTTAAAACTTAAATTTTGTTAACTTGCTGGTCCTCGCTAAATCAATATTCCATATCAGAACGCTTACTGAATAGGAGTGTAATATTTCAGCAGCTCACAGGTGAAAAGACACAAACCAATATCCAGACTCCACAATGCCATGACTGACAACAAAAAGGTTGTCCAGTTTCCTCAGCAGAAGGGTTTCAAAAGTGATAAGGTGTTGTTTAATTCATTTTCCTTTTAAATTAAAATGTTTTTGCTACTGATTTTCAAAGCGTCTCATTTGGATTTAGCAGCAAACAAAATAGTTACTTTCCAATGAGACAGGAAACTTAATTTGTGTCACGAAATTGCGTTGTGCTGGGAGAATTATTTCATTCGTCTGATCCGGCATCTTACTTTGATTTATTTCAGCTTTTTTTTTTTTACTCTTTTTTTTAAACCATACCTCTGAAATGCATTTTAAGAGAAGATATGCTGTTACTCTAACGTATGTGGTTTAACAGAAACGTTGCCACGGGAGGTGGCTATGACACTGCGATCACAATGCATCTGGGGGTGGGAGGCGCATCAGGGACTACATTCTTCAGAATGACAGATTGGAGGGTGAGTCTGGGGGTGAAAGTAGACGAATGGGGAGGGCAGAGTAAGAAGCAACTGCTGCCAGTCTGTCCATTCAATGGCGGTCCATCGTAGAGCTCTGTAGAAGATCTGTGGGTGTTTTACTGGGGGGTCTGAAGGCTGTCTGGAAGCCTGGAGGTGGGGAATGGAAGCTGGTGGGGTTTGTGTGAGGAGGGTAAGGGCTCCAGCCGGCTCTGTGCAGGGGGATCTGTGCGCTGAAGGGATTTATGTGGTGGGTCTGCGAGGATGTGGCACCACCAGGGCCATCCATTTCTGTCAGGGCCTGGAGAGATTTTAACCAGTGTGGAGGATTGTCGTCCTGTAGAGTCTCTAAACTGTTCCCAGTGGATGAAGGGATACCTGAGAAAGGGAGACAGAATAAAGAGAAAAGGATGAGTGCTGTCAGCAGGACAATAAAGAGCCTAGGGTGATTACAGTTGATAAACTTGGGCCTACTAACCACACCACACTCGGATATTTGAGTCAATTGAAAATGCTACAATGAAGAATACAAAGTCAATGCATAATGACAATATTTCCATTCTGGCAACAATGATGAATCCATAATAAAGAAAGCAATTTTGGTAAATGTGCAATGAACCCTATGGTCTTCACGGTGTTTCGGACAGCAGGCCGATTTGGCAGGGCAAGCCTACGGAATAGTTGTGTTCCTGGGATACCCTCCGGCCGGACACCAGTTCGACTTTATACATCATGTAAAGTCGCTAATGTTCTCCCTGACTATTGGGAACATTCTCCACACGTGACAAGAGGAGCTAGGATCTAGGTAGACCGGCTCGTACTTTGAGGCACACTAACCGAAATACGGTGGGGCCAGAAGTGGTACTGGAAGCGACATCAGTCCTGGAGAAGACCGGGGTGACCTTTTGAGGCACAGTAAGTCGGTCGAAACATGTTGACCACAGCAGTACCAGGAGGGAAGTCTTGAGAAACCTCATTTTCTCACCAAGACATTACCCATCCTTTTTCTTTATAATCCTGGTGGGGGAACCTGGGAATAATAAAAAATGTTTTGGTTGGTACCCTTAAACCAGTTTTAAATCACTTTCTATTAACTGCACCCTTTTTTGTCGCACTATTACCTTTGAGCCACTTGGTGATTGGCACTGCTTTATTACACTACATGTAACGTGTTTTATATGTTGAGTTTCATGGTCGTACGTTGTGTTGTGTGGAATTTATTATTTTTTTTCCCCTCCCTTATGCGCCGCCCTGTGTGTGGCTACACCAGGGCGTATTGCAAGCAAGCCCTATGATGAAGCATGTCACATACTTCGGTATGTGAGTGAGGGCAGTTTTTTCAAACAGATGAGTTTGTCTGTTCTGTTATAAGTTTTGTCTATTGCTCTCCACCTCCTTTGTGTGTGTACTTGAGAACCTATGGGGGCTCGGGGTAGTAGAGTGTAATTATCTGGCCCTCTCCCCTCCTATGTGTTAAGTAATGAACCCTATCCCCTGGTCTTAACTCCCAACCCCACCTCTCTACTTGTAATGTTACTTTAAGCAGACCAGGCCTACTTCATATTAGTAAAGGAAAGCTAATGCGAATTCTAAACCTAACGTATGTATAATTCTTACACTACTTACAGATCTATAATTAAGGACTGAACATTTAACAAGCACTGACGAATGGTTTAAATTCAAGCCTGCGAGTGGTGCGCGCCACAGTGAGCTATGTGTTTTTAATTATCGCGCACGCGTCTGGGCACGATAAATCAAAACAGATGGCGCCCGTGCGGGTAACCGCAAGCATTAGGCCATGGACCGAGCAAAGGCGGGACATGCACCCGCCTTTGTCCAATTGCGTGTTGTCTTTTTTTTTTAGAAAGAAGCATGCAAAGCACAATAGCTAGTGAACAAAAACAAAACACGCACAAGGGTGTGGTAAGATTTTTTAAGCCCCTTACAAAAAGTCTCTCAGAGCAGCGCATGCACGCTGGCTCAGGCGAGAACTGAAAAATCCATAACTTAGTGAGCTTCATTTTTTAATTTTCTTCAGAAGAAACGCCTCAAAATCTTTATTTGGACTCAGCATAAACCAGTGCTCTATTAAATAAACTGTCTGAATACTTGTCTTCCCTGGATGTCAGAGGCCTTGTTCATGTACTGGGTACGAACACAGTAAGCCTCAAGTATGCCAGCACGTTCTAGACGTTATCAAACACTGAAAGGGTACACATTTATAGGTCCGCCAATATTACTCCTGAAAAGGCAGATGTTACCTTTTTTCCAGGTTGGGACGAGAATAACCTTGAAAAGGGTGGGAGTGCAGTGGAAGAATAAAGTAAGTGGCAAAAGAAAGTTGGCAAGTGCCCTGACTCACTCAGTATATTTTCTCATAATAAGATATACATAGGCATGTTTGCTCAAGCAGCGAGAATTGGGAAAACCAGTAAGTCTTGGTGCTGGCTGCCAGCCTTTTTAGTTTTGTCAAAGCTTACTTTGTCTTGCCATGTTTTTTGTAATATGTTATTTTTGTGGCAGATGTCGGACACTTGTCAATATAAAAATTAACACTAGCTAAAATCAAAAATATATATTTTTTTGGTTTAAAAAAAGCACCTATTGCCATAGCAGTCGTCTCGGTCACTAAAGAAAACAACTTTGTGTGGTGGTGCTCCTTGTAAAAAAGCAGAATGCCATTACTCAGTGGAAGTTAAAGAATGGCTGAAGTGGGCTGACCTACTGCCCTACGCTGTAGGAGGAGTAAGGAAATATGAACAACAACTGACCAAAGAAGAAGGCTGGCAGCAAGTAACTAAGGAAGTATATTATACATATAATTTGACTGAAATCTAAAGGGCTTGGGTAACGCCAGAATTAACAAGCATTGGCATTGTCAATAGGTCTCGCTTGTGGGACCTTATAAGTTTTTAGTTTTGCAGCACAATATGATTCATGTGACTTAACGTTTGCTTTTGTAATTTGTTCACTTGTAATTTTCTCCTCATGTATCATTACTGTTCCTATTGTGAAGCGCTCTGAAGCCTTCGGGTAAAGTCCGCGCTATAAAAAAACGCATAAATAAATAAAATAAACAGTGCACAGAATGTATCCCGCAGGCAGCAGCAGAGTATAGTGTGTGCACGGCGCTAGAGCGGACTCGAGTGTGCTCTGAGGCAGGACAGACTGTACCTCGCAGGCAGCAGCAGAGTACAGGGTGTGCACGGCGCTAGCGCGGACTCGAGTGTGCTCTGAGGCAGGACAGACAGACTGTACCTCGCAGGCAGCAGCAGAGTACAGCGTGTGCACGGCGCTAGCGCAGACTGGAAATCTCCAGTGCTGGAAGGATCATATGTAATCCCTATGAAGAGGGGGGGGGGGGGGGCTACTGGGTACGGTAATAATGGGGCAGTGGGGGAAGCGTTTATACAGAAGGCACATGACAAAGGGGTTTGGGCGCAGACAAAGAAAAGTTAAAGAGAAAGGAAAATGATGAACGAACACGACAATACAGAGTGAAAGGGAAAGAGAACAAATGGAAGCAAATGGTGGCGGCCTGTAGGAGGAGGGGGTGCGAGGGATGAGGGAACACGGCCTGGGGGAAGCTGGCTGGGGAGGGGGAGGAGAAATGCAAGGAAGGCTGTGTGCCGGCCGGCCGGCCATCCAAGAATAATTAGGGGAGGAGAAGCCGAGAAGCCGCAGAGCGCACGCTGGGCGAAGCCCTTTGATGTGCTGTGCGGCAAATGCAATTACGAGGGAGGGAGGCTGATGCGCGTTCGTGTTTGATCACGTGGTTCACGTGAACTTCATGAAAACGCCAGCAAAAAGCTGGTGGTTTCATGAGGATTTTGGCTACTTGAATTCTCGCTCCGCTCGATGCGCTTGCGTGCATCGATAGGTCGCGAGACCTAAAAATGGAAAGCACAAAAGCGTGCTAGCACTATACCACAGATTTCCAGGTGCACCTTTGGGACATTAGTGAAATTCATTTCAGTCATAAATCTGCATCCTATGAGAGGTCAAATACTAGTGGTTGCCTCATTGCCGTCTCCTCACAAAGCAAAAGGAGATCACACACAACTTCGTTGCTTATAAAATAAGATGAAGACCATGGTGGCTGAGCGAGGAGGGAGCTGGAGGAATAGCTGCGGCGCTGCCCCCAATCTTGATTTGCATCCTAGTGCCAAGAGCTTGCCCACTTCAACTTTTGCAATGACTCTTTGCTTATTTGCACTCATTACCTGCCAACCTAAATCCTTGCTTGTATCAGTCTCCCGACTATATGGCCTCTCGGGTCCCAGGATCTATGTACAACACCGCAAAGTATATGCAAGAAATATTTGAAGAACAGGAGCATGCTCGTTTGAAATGTATTCTGATAGCTGCTGAATTAGTGCAAGAGTCTAGGTCTGAAACCAGAATGTCATTCCTTACTTTGGAGGGGAAAGCTTGTTGTGCTGTACTTCTACAATGTTAAATTTATACTTTACCTACAAACGTGGTTTCACAGTGCCTTCCAGGGGTATGAACAGCATTGTTACTCTTAGGATAACTGAATAGTGTACCAATTGGTAAAATCAACAAAACCTCGAGAGTTGTCCTCCATCACTCCTGGGCGGATTCTCTTTAATACCCCTTGGCTACATAAGTGTCTCCATTAAGTTTGGGTCATATCTCTCCAAAGTACACTGCATATTGCACTCCCATTGTGGCTCAAATGTGTCTCTAATGGGTTGAGTGTTTGCCACTCATCATATACTCTTTGGTGGACCCCAATGATGCACATCAATGGAAGTTTTTATTTAGGATACAACTCTATGCCACTACTGTCAAGCATGTGGTTAACTTTAGTTACCAAGGGACAATGTTTAACTGTAGGGGATCCGGAGTCACACCTAGAAATCAGGAACAATCGTTAGCAAGGACTGTCAATGCGTTTTTCTCCTTTTCTACTAAATTAGATAAAAGATTGCTCGCCTATATGCTGTCCATTTAACATGCAAAATGTGCTGGCATAGCAACTCATGGTGCGGGGTCTGTGGTACACAAGTGGCATCCCCCTTACAGGCTATGGAAAACAACTGTCTCTTTTCACTCATAGGAAATTAGGCCTTCAGTACATTGAGGATGTCCTAAGAACCCTACGAATGATGCTACGGCGAACTGCTTGCTGCACTGGTTCCCACATACGGCTAAGACCAAGGTAACCAGCAAATTTATTGACTTAGGGCTTTTGCTGGCGAAACGTGAAATGACATGGCATTGGAAAGCGAAGGAGGGCCCGTCCTTTGAGAGATGGAGATGGGAGTTCTGTAAGTGGGCCAGCTGCGAGAGTGTGGTGTGGTTCCGACAGGCTACTCGCGTAGGTAACGAGAAAGCTCTGCAAGTAGCTCGGTCATCGGAGTCCTTGGTCCAATCCTTGAGGGACAGCCAGCTGACGGAAGAGGGGGAGTAGGTTTCGCATCCACGTGATGGTTACAGATATAACGTAGTTTTGATGACCCAGCGATCACTCAGTTGAGGTACACCAATCGAAGCAGTAAGCGCCCACACCACCACACATTTCCGGGGGGTGGGCACCGGGGGGGAGGTGGGAGCTGGAGAATACGACGGAGAAGTATTGTTAATGTTGGCTCCAGGGTTAGTTCTAGTTTGTTTAATGGGATTTTGGAGGGAGAAAAGAAAAGTGGATGCAGGAATCCTTCTGTTAGCCAAACAAGGTTTTATTACTGTGAAACATGCACTCATGCTTAGATTTTGGAAATTGCCGCCCGACCCTCGGGTTGTGGGCTAAATGGCTGTGTAATTCGACTAGCACTGTTTCGCAGACGTACAACGCTGATTACAAAGTTGTTGACTGGCTTAAATGTGTAACAATATATCTGCAATAAAAATATATTTAAAAAAAAATGATGCTACGGCGAAGGGTTCGGGTCAACTAAACCCTCCCCCTTAATAGAATAACTGAGGAATGCTTGACCCTGTCCCTAGGTCTAGAGATCCCCTGGTTGAGGGGAATTAGGGACGTGGCCATGGCTTTAAGTAGGCGGGACTTGTTTGAAGACCCTTTCCGATATTTGCCGATGTTAGATTAAAAAAAACTCAGGGCCATGTGCTACACCCAATGGGTGGAAAAGAGATGGGCAAGGGTATCAGAAATACCTACTGTGGCTTTATACATGCAACTTAAACCATCTAGAACATCCAGCCATTGTATGACATACCCCGTTACCAGCACTTTATCATTCTCAGGTTCTAACAAAGTCTCTTCCATAGATAAGTCAACTTTCCCCGGTGTAATGATAGGCTGCATGACTTGTCACCCTGCCCATGCCATCAGAATTCAGCACAGAGCACCTTACATATAATATTGTTTTGAACTTTATATTCTTACTAGAGGTCCTCTGTTTTAAAGCCTCTAATGATTAAGTACTTTTTGCGCTATTGCGCAGAAGGCAAAAGACACAATTGATGGACGGAATGCAGAACAAATCAAAACATTCACCTTAGTCAAGAGCTGGATTCAAGCTATCCTGGCTGAAGAGGGGTGAAACCCTGAAACCAGTCCTAGGATGCTTGTTTCGGTCCAGGGAGGACCTGGCTTAGCAGTTCGGCATGGACTGCTCCCTTGAGGCACAGGGACAAGACCGATTTGCATATTTGCCAGGTCTAAACTGGGCTGGCATGGTGAGCAAAAGAATGATGGATTTAACCCAGATCTCTTCACTGGGGGTGAATGTTTTGATTTGTTCTGCATTCCGTCCATCAATTGTGTATCTTTTGTACAGAAGCACTGCACTTTTTACAGTCTGTTGATTCAGAGGATACCGCGATTACCATATACACCTTTTTAGAGCTGGTGTTAAAGGTGAGGCAACTGCTTGCAGCGCTCTATGTAGTTACGTCCCTCCTGTGTGTTTTGGTTTTAAATGCATTGAAGAATGCCATTTCTGAAGTTTAAATATACTGGTAGTATGGTGGGAAATTGTATTAACAGTATCTCAGTATTCAGATCTTAGGAAAGGGGAATATAAAGCCAGCCTGAAAATCTATCACTCTCTTATAAGGAAGGCTCCGGCCGTTTACTACAATGAGAGGAGCGAGACAGCGGAGAACTCTTCAAAGGAACTTTTTACTATTTTCAAGGAGATCTCGTCACTTGCAAGAACCACAACCCCTGCTGCCAGCTCTGTGGACTCTTGCAATCCGGTGGCCGACTTCTTTGCAGAGAACTATTCTAAAAGTATCAAGCTAAACCAAGGGGTCGCACAGGGCTCTACCCTCAGCCTACCCTCTTTAATCTCTACATCACCCCTTTGGCAGAGATTATTGAAAAATGTGGGCTCAGTGTTGTGTCTTATGCTGATGACACACAATTGATGGTGTCCCAAACACAAGATCATGAGAAGGCAGCCATCAATTTTTCGACGTGCCTACACGAACTGGCGTCATGGATGGCTAACAAGTGCCTTAAGCTTAATGGTAATAAAACTGAAGTTCTGAAGCTCCCACAATCTGGTCATCAGCATGGTGGCCTCAGACACTGGGACCAACCCCGTCCCCTTGAGATCAGGTACAAAATCTCGGGGTGTGGTTGGATTCCAAGCTTTCCTTTGATAACCACACTAGGCAAATGGCGAGAAAATGTTTTGGGGTTCTTGGAGGTCTCCGGAAGACCTTGGATGTACTGCCAATTTCAGCGAGGAAAACTATGGTCCACGCTCTGGTGACGTCACGCTTGGATTATGGGAACGCACTTTATTTGGGAGCTAGTTCCAAATGTGTGCAGAGACACATTCAGGATGCTGCGGCTCGTCTCGTTTTAATGTCACCCAGGAAAGCCTCTTCCAACCTAGCTTCCCTTCACTGGCTCCTGGTAAGGGAACAAATTATTTTCAAAGCTATGTGTGTGAGCCATCGCATTTTACAGAGAAAAGGACCCACCTATCTGCATGACTTTCTTACCCCAAACTCTCGGACCAGCTTTTGAGATCTAGCGGGACAGGGCAGGTTAGCATTCCAACCATTAGGAGAGCAAGGATGGGTGGCCGCTCCTTTAGTTTCCTAGCTGCCAAACATTGGACTAAACTCCCCCTGAGGCTCTGGATGGAGTCTGCAGAGACAGTCTTTTGGAAAAAGCTAAAGACCTGGCTCTATCCCTCTTTGAATCCTCTTGTTTAATCTCTTCTTCTTTCCTCTGCCCAGAACCTGATTTGTGCCACAGCGCGGGGACACACTAGTAAGTGTAACCAAGAGCTTTATAAGGTTTTTATTATTATTATTAGTAAACTAAATCCAAAGATGAAATGGGTCCTTTGCCTCGACCACAATTACACCACGAGTTGAATAAGTTCTACAGGATCACTTTTTTGTGGCTCGTTTATCTGTTAAAGTCATCAGCAGGCAGGCTTTCCAAATGACTATCTCATGTACCGACTATGTTTTATATGTATCCTGATTGTTAATTTATTTTTTCTTTTTACTCAAGGATTTCATATCTCAATATGATCCAATAAAGTTAACCTGAATTGAATAATACACTCCACTCTTAAAGTTAAGTACCTGCATTAGCGACGGAATATTCTCATACTATAATATCCAACGTTTATGCACTGCAACGCTACCCACAAAATGCTTATATCATGTCTTCAAACCACACATCAATTTTTTAACTCTTGATTGTGCATTTTCATATATACATTAGTGTACAACAAAGTGTAAGACTGAAACAGTATATGGACTGTTCAGTCGTAATGCCGTGTTTACAGATCTACTCTAGTTTTAACCATTTCAATAATATAGAAGCTATAGGCTGGTACATCAAGTAATCTGAGCCTCTGATGCTAGTACACGAAATGTAGGTCCATTTACACAAATAAAAAGTAAACCTTTACAACAGGCCTGCGTGTGTCAGGGTTAACTGCGCAGAATCTATCGCTTTTCGAGAACATGTGTGGTTGTGGAAAGATGGGTCATGTGCCCTCGACTAAATTATGAACTCCAGGCTTCTCTTAGGACCATCAGGTGGTTGCCTCAGGTTCTGGTGTAGGGGGGAGTGGGGTTGGTCTGCCTCATGTATGTTGGTCTGTATCTCCAATAGGAGGGCATCCTACACAGTGGCAATAGGGTACTTACGCTGTTCTTTAGAGTGTTCACGGTGTAGTGCCCTACTCTCAGCCTTTGCCCACGTGGTCATGGAAAGTTTCCAACCAGCAAGGATAGGGGGTTAGTTGATATACCCTCTTGTGTAATCTGGAGCTTGGCCAGGAGTATGGCTAGGTCTATGAATTGTCTTATTTATTTATTTTGAAAGTTTTATATAGCGCGAACAAGATCTTTGCAGATATCAGAGCGCTTTACAGACGAAAGGAACAACGTGTGAGTAAATAGCCATTGGGGTGGGGAAGGTACATGTGGGAGCATAGTCAGCCAGATACATCAATAATGATACAAGTACAAATAATTGATAGCGTAAACACTCAGGCAGGTCAATAACACAAGTCATACAAAAATGTAAAAAAGATTAGTAAAACTGAAAGGTACAACGTCTGTAAATATCATCCCCAGTAATAATTCAAGTGTATTTAGCCATGAGGATAGCTTTTACTTCTTTCTTAAAAAGTATGGTAGAGGAGATGAGCCTGATTTCAGGGGGGAGTGAGTTCCAGATCCTGGGTGCCATTCCCGAGAAGGAGCGTTTATACGTTTTTTCCTTGCGGAATCTTTGGGGCTTTAGCAGGAGATTGTTTGTGCCTCTAGTGTTTCTAGAGCCTCCAGAAATCGTCAGCTTTTGGGCGAGGTATCCGGGTGAGCTCAGGTGGACAGCCTTGTGCGTGATGCAGGCGATTTTCAGATGAATTCTGGCTTCAAAAGGCAGCCAGTTCAGGGCTCTCAGGTCAGGGGAAATGTGTGAGTGTTTTCTTGATCCGGTGATGAGTCTCGCTGCAGCGTTTAGAGAAGCTCTTATGGGTGCTGTGGTAGTTAGGGGGAGACCGCAGAGGGCGATGCTGCCGTAATCTATTCGAGGGATGACTAGAGCTTGTACCGCAGTTTGGAAATCTTTGGCTGGAAGGAAGGGTTTGAGTTTCCTTAAGGTATTAATCTGGTAGTTCGCCCCTTTAGTTGCTTTGTTGATGTGTTCCTGCATGTTGAGGTTGGTGTCAAGTGTTATGCCTAGAGATTTTGCTGAGTCCACAATGGTGGGATGAACATTGAGTGCGGTTAGGTGTTTAAGCCAGATTTGAGTGGTAGTGATCTTCGCAAGAGGTGAGATCAAGAGGAACTCTGATTTAAGAGCATTGAGCTTGAGATGATTAGCGGCCAACCATGATTGGGTGCTTCTGATCGTTGAATTCAGGAGCATAATGTCTTTGGGTGATTGTACTTTGAGATAAAGTTGGGTGTCATCGGCGTACATGTGGAATTGAACATTGGATGCTTGTAGCAAGGTGGTGAGAGGTTCCATAACTAGGTTAAACAAAGTTGGGGATAGGGAGGATCCTTGTGGGACGCCTAGTGATACCGGTATTGGAGAAGACATCAAGTTGTTACTCTTGAATTTCTGCGTTCTGTTGTGTAGAAAGGACGTGAACCACTTGAGCACAGTTCCAGATATACCCATTCTTGTGTTTAATAGATCGAGTAAGTTCTCATGTTTGACGGTGTCGAATGCAGAGGAGAGATCAAGAAGGATAAGGAGGCAGGTATCGTTTTGATCTAGGATTTGGAGGGCGTCGTCAATTATGTGTATCATAGCAGTTTCTGTACTGTGGTCCGCTCTGAAGCCTGATTGATGAGGGTTGAGTAGATCAAACTGATTAATGTGTCTAGTCAATTGAGTTTGTGCGCATTTTTCCAGCAATTTGGCAAGAGTCGGAATGTTGGTAATGGGACGGTAATTATTTAGATCAGAGGGGTCGGCTGTAGGTTTCTTTAGTAGAGGTGTGACTTGTCCAACTTTGAGGGAGTCGGGGATGGTCCCTTGTTGAAGTGAGCTGTTGATAATTTTAGTCCAAAGTGGGAGGAGCGACAGGGTAAGGTCTTTGACAGCGTTGGCAGGAAGGGGGTCCGTGAGGTGATTGGCTGGTTTCACAGTGCTGAGCAGTCTACCAATTTCTTCTTCCGAGTAGGTGGCAAAGGATGACCATGTAGCATTGTTTTTTGGTTCAATGGGTGCTGTGCATAGGGGTTTGGGGTAGAGACTTACGTCAATGAGGAGATTATTCTTTATGTTGTCTGTTTTTTGGATAAAGAAAGAAGCGAAGTCTTCACAGGAGGGTGCTTCGCCCAGAGTACTGAGTGGTTGGGGTTGTTCCTTGGATTGTGTTCTGATTAGCTCAAACAGCTTTCTCGGACGATTTTTGGCTTGGTCGAGTTGACGGCTGAAGAAATCTGATTTTGTGCGTTTTATTTTCCTGAAGTAGGCATTTCTCTTTTTCTTCAGCGTTTTTAAGTGCAGTGCGGAGGGAGCTGATCTCCAGGTGCGCTCTGCCATTCGCATGGCCCGTCTATCGTCATTGAGACTCCCGTTGTACCAAGGATTGGACATTTTTGTGGATGCTCTTTTTAGCTGCATAGGTGCAGCTTCATTAACTAAAGAGGTCATAGCGTGGAGATAGTGATCCGTCAAGGATTGGACATCCGTAACGCCAGTGGGAGGAAGTAATATATTGCAGCTGTTGGGGGTAGAGAGTTTGGGTTGAGTTTTTTCAGGTCTCTTTTCCAGACTTTGGGCTTGGAGGATTGAACCGGGTTAAATTTGACTTTTTCGTTGATGAAGAACGTGACAATGTGATGATCTGACCAGTCACAGGGTTTGATAGATTCGAGTTGGATAGAGTCTTCTTTGGAGATGATAAGGTCGATGATAGAGCCTTTCTCGTGGGTCGGGCTGTTGCATATTTGGGTGAGGTCAAGGGCGTCGAGGAAGTTTTTAAGACTATTTACCACCGCGTCATTATGATAGTTCCAGTGGAGGTTGAAGTCACCAAGGTATATTTGTGTGAGTTGTCGCCCCGAATTGGTTGTGATCAAATCCATAATTTGTTGCGAGAAGGTAAAGTTGTCCCCTGGTGGGTGGTAAATGCCGTGAAGAGAGCATATCGGTTTGCCCTCACTGATAATATCAAGGCAAATGTATTCACAGGAGGTTGGGGAGGGTAGGGAGGGAGAGGTTACTTTCATGACAGAGAGGTTACTCCTGTGTATACATGCAATTCCCCCACCTTTTTGACCAACCCTGTCTAATCTGGTGATGTGGTAGTTGGGGGGAACCAGTATGTCCAATATGGGTGTAGAAGATTCAGTTAGCCAGGTTTCAGTCATGATGATGAGGTCGATGTCCAGTGATAAGATGAGATCAGCGATTGCATAGGAGTGCCTAGAGGCCTATCTGCAGTTGAGGAGGGTGCATTTGAGACGGGGTGTGTCGAGGGTGGAAGGGGGTTCGAGAGAGGGGGACTTTTCTCAGGTTACTAAGGATAGAGATTCTGTTGTTTTGCGTGGGGGGTCTAAGGGGATTTGGATGAATCGTTGGAATGGCGCGGAGGGTGGAGGGTATGTTGTTAAGGGGAGCTGGGTCGTAGGAGCAGAGGAGGGTGACTGTGTCGAGGTCCGATAGTGTGTTGCAGGTGCGATGGGGACGGTTTTCCCGATTGCGAACAGGGATTGAGGTCCAATGCGGGGGGCGTTGAGTGCGAGAGTCAGCCGACCAAGTGGAGGTCCTGTTAGGAAGGATGGTGCTGATGAAGGCGGGTGAGGGGTGTCTGGGATGTGTGCAGAGTAATTGTTTGATGATGTGGATGTCTTGTTTGAGCTTGAGGAGGGTGGTGGGTGAGGAGTGACTGGAATGCGAGCAGAGTAGTTGTTTGATGATGTGAATTTCTTCTTTGAGCTGGAGGAGGGAGGCCATAACGTAGTCTAGTGTGGGATTTGTGTTGGTGGTGGGTATTGGAGGGTTGGGGGAGGATAACATAGTATGGAGGAGGGTATTGGTGGTAGGTGGAGAGTGCATGGTGGAGGATGGGCGTATGTTAGTGGTGGTGGGGGCGCATGTAGGGTAATGGGGGGTGAGAATGGGGGGGGAGTGTGATTGTATGTGGTTCTTTTTTGCGGAGGCGGAGTTGAATTGATAGAGGCGTTCTCAGTGTGGTTAGTCAATGTGTGGAAGTGGGGGCTGAGAGTGGGGGGGATAAAGGGCGGGGATTGTCTGTGTGCGTGTCGGTCTGGTGCTGAACTCGGTTAGGCGGATTGTGGGTGGGAGCTGTGGTGTCATGGGTGAAAAGAATGGGAATGTGGGCTGGTGAAAGGGGGGAGGGGGTACGGTTGGTGTATATGGGTGACAGATCTATGTCTGTGATTGAGGGGTGTGAGGTATCAACCGTAGGTGGGTGTATGACTAAGGTGCTGGTGGTAGAGGAGAGGTGCGTGTCCTTTTGGGGCTGAGGTATGCTAGAGGCGTTGTGGTTGGGGGCTGTGGTGTCAGGGGAGAGAGGAATGGGAGTGGTATGAATGGAGGTCAGGGTGTTGGTGGGACGGGAGGGGGTGCGGCTGGTGTATGTCGGGGAGAGATCTAAGTCTGTGATTGAGGAGTGTGAAGTGGTTGCAGTAGGTGGGTGGATGACGACGGTGCCGGTGGTGGAGGAGAGGTGCGTGTCGTTTAGGGACTGAGCTGGGTTAGCATCGTTATGGTTGGGGGCTGTGAGGTCAAGGGTGATCGGACTGAGTGGGGTCCGCGGATTGGAGAGGTGCTTGTTGCTTTGTTTCTCTTGGTGCAGCCTAAGAGGACTGCAGGCAGATTCCTCAGGTGGGCAGTGTTGTGTGCCCTGTGCATCTATCCAGGTGGTTTGTGATCTGCCAATATTAGGCAAGCACTGGGCACGTCAAGAACATGTGGATAAAGTCGGTCTAGTGTGCGGCAGCGGGCAGCGTTGGTGTTAAGGAAATAGCAATTGATTTTATGGGGAGTGTGCTAAGCCCTGTCCAACAAAACTGTAAGCCAGACGTGGGCATTGAGAGACCAGTGTAGGGTGTTCCAGAATGCGCTGCCACTCCTGGTCATTGATAGGTCGACCCAGTTCAGTGTCTCAGTGCTGATGCAGAGTGACGAGGGATGCAGTTGCATGTAAAAGTATGGATCCAGCCAGCCATCGTATCAAGTTGCGGACCTCCCGCTGCATGCCTAAGTATTAAATCTTTAAATGCATGACTGGCTCCTGCTGCATGACACCCCAGGACGCCCTCAGTGACAAAATGTACGGTAGAAACTGTCCTGGAGGAAGACCGTCCTCTGCTAGAAGCTCCTCAATGGAAAGCAGTGTATCATCTCAATAAAGGTCTCATTGTGTAAACTCCTGCTTCATGCCAGTGACTTAGTTCCTGCACGAGGTTATCACGGTGTCACGCAGCAGGCCCAAGAGCAACAGGGCCGGCACATAAGGTTTTGCTGATCTTGTGAGGAAGAGTTTTATTTTGAAACAGCGGTATGAAACTAGTATCATGTCCATTTGAGGCATTGGAATCTTCCTATGCGAGTGGAACCAATGTAGCACGCAGGGTATGCCCCAGAGGGGTTGAGCCAACGCCATGACCTCGAGTTGACGACCCGCCAGGCCCCTGGCTACCCACTGGAGTGGGAGGACAGGTAGAAGTGTTCGCAATTTGGCGGCCCCAGACCACCCTGATAAGGCGGGAGATAGAGTTTAACTACAGCAACCCTGCCACATGAGGCATGCCAAATAAATTCTCTAGTGGGTTGTTTCTGGGAGCAAAAAATGGCTGTGAGACATACAGGAGGACGTAGTGGTAGGACTACTTTGGTGAGACCTATGTGGCCTGCAACGGAATGAGGCAGTCTGCCAGAATGGCACTTGTGACTGCAGATCGGTGACCACCCGGACTAAGTAACCATCCAGTAGGTCTATGGTATATGTATATATATGCATGTACTAGTTCCAGTTGACCGAGGACAGAGATTGACGCAAATCTGTCTAGTGTATGTGCGATAGTGCCTGGGATGTCCCAAATGTTCCAGAGGTATAAGAGCATATCATCTGCATACACAGTGTCGCCCATTGCTCAGAGGCCTCCCTTATCACCACCTCCCATCTCTAAGGATGTGGGTTAGCTGTTCCATTGCTAGCTAAATCCATTCTGGTCCAGACGTATCAGCTGCGGAACAAGCTGGGCCAACCTGTAATAAATAATAATTACCTGTTAACCTGTATCTTAGCTAGAACTTTATAATATATAATATAGAGTGGCAAAGGCCTGTAGGGCCCTGCCCGGTTTAGACAGCAATATTAGGAGAGCTTCACACAACGAGGGCAGGAGATGAGGGCATCCATGTTCACATCATATAGCGTTTTGAGTCTTGGGTGCCAGAACAGAAGTGTAGGTTTTATAGAATTCACGCAGCAAATTATCTGGGCTGGGAGTTTTGCCTGTAGTTCGCACCTGGATAGAATCCTGGACCTCGTGCAGAGTGATTTCCCTGCTGATCAGATGTTACACGGGTATGTACCACAGGTTCCAGAAAAGACTCCATGTCATTCAGGATAGCTACCATCACAGATTTACATTAGGAGGTGTAATACCGTGTGAATGCCTGGTGTATGCACCACTGCATGTGCAGACGGCGGAGGCCTGGCGTATGGATAATATGGTATGCCTTGGCTGCTCTTGGAGGATCAGCCATGCTAGCAGCACTCCAGCCTTGTCGGATTCAGAACGAGTCTTATGGGTGAGGGCTGCATATTTTAGACAGCGCAGTCGTTCAAGCAGTGCTGCATGTTCCTGCTGCCCCTGTGGCAATTGTTCACTGCCGGCCAAGGTCACCCGGGGCTGCTCCTCTAATAGCAGCAGCTTCTGCTCTTCAATTGAGATCTCCTTATGTAACACAAGTTTCAAGTCCAGAGTATTCCCCAGGTTGTGTCCCCTGATCGCAACCTTGAAAGCATCCCACTCTCCCAGCCCGGACATGGCGGTACCCGTAATAATGTCAAAATATTTGGAGATACAGCTGTCCAGGGAGGCCCTGAGGAGTGGGTGATCTAAAGAGTCTGCCTGAAGGCGCCATGCAGGCATTGATTGGGGGGATCTGTGTTCACATCTCACATGCAAGTGTTGCTGGTTATGATCTGAGTGTGTCCTGCCCAGCTAAGCTATGTATGTGATGTGAGGTAGTATGTCCACTGTGGTGACAAGGTGGTCTATTCATAATTGCAGGGCATTTGCATGAGAGTAGATTGAATAGACTTTAGTGTAATTTTATCATCGGATGACATGACTATTGCAAACAAGGGAGGGAGGGGGGGAGGGGGTACCCTGGTGCACGCCAATGATGCCAGGCAGAGTGTCTTCATAACGAGACTTATTGAACAGATGCAAGACGTAACTGTAAGCAAACATAGCATAGCAACTGAAAACATGTAATACCATCGGAAACAAATATGCAACCGCATCCTGCCCAAACATATGAACCGCATTTGCCAGCATATGGGCGCTGGCTGGAGAGCAGGTGACCTGGTATGTGATGTGTGGGTGCAAGATCCTTTATCAGATAGGAGTCAATATAAATCCCAGTATCGTCTGCCACCTGAGTAGGTCCACTGGGTGAGGTGTGCTCATTGGAAGCGTAGGCCACAGAGGGCCCCGCCTGCTAATGGTACTGACTGATGTTACCCCCATCTCCTGTGGTCAGAGACCCCATGTTATTAGATGTGCACGCTGTGTCAAATATGCAGTATTATCCCAGACTGGAACAGTCTCAGCACCCATCTACTAGGTGCCCATTCCCCAGGCGTTAGGGAGGAAGAATAATGTATCTGGTTACAACATGACATAGTACACATCGCATACATTTGAAATATAAATGCAACAATCAGAGGACATAGTCTTCGGTTTGAGGGGTCACAGTGCGTGACGTACTGAAGCCTGGTTGAAAGAGAATGGAGGACATAGACTTGGTGTCCCCTTCCTCAGTATACACTGCAAGAGTGAGGCCCTGAAAAGATGCAGCCACCCGCAACGCACTTCTCTCCAAATCAAGGGAGTGGGACAACTTGGTTGAGCCCCACGTATGGCGGCCGCTGCTTGTTGCTTCCAGATTGTCATATACTGTTGCAGAGCTCCTGTGATAAGGGGAGCTCCACTTGGCCACGGGGCTCTGCCCACTCCCATGCATCCTTAAGGTCATTGACAAAATGGGACTGTCCGTCTGCTTGGACCCAGAGGCAAGCTGGGAACAGGAGTGAGTATTTGAGATTTAAAGCATTCAGTTTATACTTAACGGTTAGGAACGTCTTTGGCGTTAAACAGTTAGCATGTAGTCTGGGAAAATAATCACTGTCATTTTGTCTATCACCAAAGTTTCCTGCTTCTGAGCTTCGCACAGGATAAGGTCTCCAATCCCTGTAGTGCAGCAGGCAGGCCACTTGCGGTCTGGGAAGGGCAAAGGGGTTGGTTGGGGAGGGGGGTGAGGGGGGGGCGGGGAGGGAGGGAGGGACAATGAGCCAGTACCCGATGTGCAGGTTTAATCGAAAAAAAAAAGCCCATGAAGGGCGAGGCGAGAATGAAGCTGCAGGCCACGTATCAAGTAAGCCACTGTATTTTGTCCCTCTGCACCCTCTGGGACCCTAACTGTTCGCATGTTGATCCTGTGCGAGTGTCCCTCAGATTCATCCACTCTGTTAGGGTGTGAACCTGGATTTGTACTGCTTGCACCTGTGACTGCACCTCCAGCACCTGTGGCTGAAGCAACAACACTGCCTGCTCTGTTGTGCGAACCCGGTAGTTAAGCTTGTGGTGGTCCTTTCTCAACCGGGCAAGGTCTGTTGCTACAGTGTCAATGATGTGTTCAAGGGACGCCCAAGACATTTCAAGAGCTGATCGGGCCATATCTAGTTTTTCTTCCACATTGGGAGGCCCCACAGGGGCCCACCCCACATCTCGCACAGATATTGTTGGCTGTGCCTGGGCACGCGTTGCTGCAGGTTATGACCAAGAGAGGAGGCGCCCCATCACTGCTGCCCGACCAGCACAGTGTGTCCGCTTGCGAGTGCCATTCGCAGCACAAGCAGCTAGAGTATTATAACAGGTATTAAGGAGCAGGCTTGAAGATGGCGGAGACTCAGGAGAAACCATTAAAAAATGCTAATCCTCTGCATGATGGGCAGCGCCATTCATAGAAGCAGGAGCCTCGGCTCCAGGCAAACCAACCGCTTACATGGGTCAATTAGTGAAAGCACACTAGCAGCAAGAGCAGCCCAATATCTCAAGGGGGTTCATGTGATAGAAGCGAAAAATCCATCCCTGGGGTCCCAAGGTTCACAGGTGTCTGTGTCTATTCCCCAGCGGTGCACAAGGTTGCCACTGGGCAGGTTGCCGAGGCCTACGCTTCGGGCCCCACCATCTCTAGGATAAGGGAGTAAGGCATTTATAGCCCGGTGAGGCCCACAGTCATCAAGGCCTGCAGACACTGGGCCCCATCAATCTATTTATGGTCCTCCGTCAAGGAGCATGGACAGTGCGAGGGAGCCCTCTGCCATTGCCAGCCCCAGCTACAATCCCAACCCCCAGGTTTCTCAGCCCCCTCACCCAGTGTACCCCTCCACGGTTGTTGAAGCACACCGGTGCTGGGGGATGGTCCACTGCAGATATTTTGGTTCACTCGAGGTCACAGCAGCAGCCGTAAATCCTGCCACAATGATGCTCTCCATATTTCCGGCCGGGTCTACGCCACACCACTCTAGCCAGTAGGTATGGGAGGGCTGCAGGGTACCCAGGCGCCAGGAATTCGGACGAGTCATTATGCATCGGCACGCTTGCCCACCCAACAGTCAGGCGGTGGCTGCACTACTGCAGGACCCAGTGGGGCAACGGTCCCCTCAGTCGGGACCCAGCCACACTGCATAGGTAGCACCCGCAGACTCCGGTTCGGTTATGCCCAAAACACGGGCCGCTACTCCTTGCTGGTTGCCGCCCTCAAAAGCTCCCCCAATAGCACCGCCACTGCTCCGACACAGACAGCTGCCGGCTCCCTGGTTTTGGGCTTCACAGGTGCCTCTCATCAAGCAGCACAGCCCTCGAAGTGAGGCAGAGGTGGATGGCAGCTAGAATGGGGGATGAATGCCGGATCTAGGGATCTGGTGGTGGAGCTTCAGTAGCAAGCGTCCGCCATCTTGCCCGCATTAGCCTCGCCCCCTTCAAACCTCACCTTATATCGGTCCAACTGCAGCCAACATCTTTTAAACCATGCACCCCCCAAAGCACACCCAGAAACCTGATGCATATCAGTTCGCTTCATAACCTCATCAATGGAAACTGATTAGCTGATAACTTGACCACCCAGAAAGCCAATTCTTTGGACCTACAAGTGGTTGAAAATTGCTGTACAAATATCTATAGAATACAGGATCCATGCAAAACCTTTTACGCCCCAATATCTTTAAAACAGCACTTCCACATCCAGTAGCTAATTTCTCTAGGCAACCCTTTTCATGACCCCTCTCCTAGGCTAACTATTCCTCTTTCACAAATTGTTCCTTTCAACTCTGAAGAGTAAAGTGAAAATAAGAGAACATACTGCCATGTGAGAATTGACAGGAGGGGACAGAAGAGACCAACTTACACTTTTCAGGTGTAAAAAATCCCTTTTTCGACTACCGACTAGATTATCTGCTCCCTTTTCTTTTGGGGAGACAGGATAATCTAGTCTCAAAAGGAAGACTTTAACTGGAAACTATGAAGACTGAACTTCCATGACCTGAGGTGCTGTATCATCCATTCCCGCACAGCCTTATAAAAGGTACCTACTATGTTTCGAGAAAGGCTGATATCTGGTGCTGGCATCTGACCTTGGAGTGTAAAATCAAGCCAGCAGTCCTGCAGGATATGAAGCCAGCAGTCCTGCAGGATATGAAGCCAGCAGTCCTGCAGGATATGAAGCCAGCAGTCCTGCAGGATATGAAGCCAGCAGTCCTGCAGGATATGAAGCCAGCAGCCCTGCAGGATATGAAGCCAGCAGCCCTGCAGGATATGAAGTCAGCAGCCCTGCAGGATATGAAGTCAGCAGTCCTGCAGGATATGAAGTCAGCAGGCCTGCAGGATATGAAGTCAGCAGGCCTCCAGGATATGAAGTCAGTAGGCCTCCAGGATATGAAGTCAGCAGGCCTCCAGGATATGAAGTCAGCGGGCCAACAGGATATGAAGTCAGCAGGCCAACAGGATATGAAGTCAGCAGGCCAACAGGATACGAAGTCAGAAGGCCTACAGGATACAAAGTCAACAGACCTCCAGGATACGAAGTCAGCAGGCCCCCAGGCTATGAAGTCAGCAGGCCCCCAGGCTATGAAGTCAGCAGGCCTCCAGGATATGTTCTACTCAAAGCATAGCAGACACTCCTGAAGAGCAACAGTGACAATGAGAAGCGTGCTGCAGTCCTGGTTTGATATACCTGCACACTCAGTTTTGTTACTCCTTACTGTTACTGCTTTACTGTTTTTGAAAGTCCTGCCATCTGTCAGCCCTACCAAGTTGAGTTAAATCCAAATCCTGTAAGAGTGAACTTCCATGACCGTAGATACTGTATTATCCTTTCCCGCACAGCTTTATGGAGCTACCTACTATGGTTCTAGAAGGTCCGATATCTGCTAAGGCCATGTGACCTTGGAGTGTAAAATCAAGTTCAAACAGCGGCCATAACCAAGGAAGGGAAACAACCTTTGCAACGCAACTTTTGCAACGCACTACCATTACAACAAAACGTTTACAACGCAACATCCATTACATCGCATGCCATTACAACGCAACCATTACAACGCCTGACACTACAACGCATACCACTACAACGCATGTCTTTACAACGCATACCATTACAGCTTAGAGCTTAGAGCTTTTAATGTTAGGGCCCGCCGTGTTGTATAGTGGCAATCGCCCTCCTTGTTGTTTTAGCAAGCGCCGGGACGCCCCTTAGCTGGGGCAGCTGAGCGCTATATAAAAATTCAGTAACGTAACATAACATAACGCATAAGAGGCATGGATCAATGGCCATTCATGCACTGTAGTCAGCAGTCCTACAGGAAGCCAGCAGGCCTCCAGGATACGAAGTCAGCAGGCCTACAGGATATGAAGTCAGCAGGACTACGGATATGAAGTCAGCAGGACTACAGGATATGTTCTACCCAAAGCATAGCAGACACTCCTGAAGAGCAAACAGTGACAATGAGAAGCTTGCTGCAGTCCTGGTTTGATATACCTGAACATTTGGTTCCGTTACTCCTTACTGTTACAGCTTTCTCGTTTTTTAATGTCCTACCACCTGTCAGTCCTACCAAGTTGAGTTGAATCCAAATCCTGAAAGATTTTTGAACTATAGTCTGGGGTTTAAGTACTGGTCACTCCTTCTGCTTTGAATATTATTCGGTAATGCTTTCAGACCGTCACAAGAGTCAAACCATGGATCAAACATTTTCTAAACATGAGTAGAAGTAATTTTTATATAAGGCTGGCATTCTCTAGCCAACAAACAAATCACCCTGAATCTTATATTCTCCTTATTTCAATCCAACGTGATAAAAGGATCACCGAGCCGAACCCAAATGCACTCAAGGCGGTACATTCACTCTTTAATCCTTTAAAGGGGCATAACACAGGTCTGTGCAGCCCTTGCGGTGCAGCAGGACCTCCAAACTTTTAATGCGACCCCAAATGAGACAAGGCTGCCTCATGCCCTGATCCTGCCAGGCTTAGACTTTGGAAATGCTCTTCTAGCGACACTGCAAATCCTGTTTTCAAAGATATTCTCCATTCCCAGCGCTGGGACACTTCTTAAAGGAGTAGCTGTGCGTTTTATAAAACCAGTATTCATTCATTCATTTAACCCAAGGTCAATGAATATCTGAGATATTGGAGACTCTGGGCTCCCTCGTCACATTCTGCAGAGGAGTCCCACTGGTTTGCTTTACACCTCTGATCTCCAATTACCTTAAAATTGTACTTCTCTTTTCACCCCCCATGCTAGCTAAGTACTTTTCAATCGCCATTCTTTGTTAATTGGTAACATTTTAGGTTGAAGCCTGCAGTCACTTTGTGCTCTGTAACTCGGAGCAACCTAAACTTCCTGAGATCCTTAGTCAAGTGTTTGAAATTATCCAGACCTTATTGCGCCACTTTGAGACCTTATCCTACGCCCTAGAATTAGGATACCCGCTGTTTATATTGCACATGCTGTTTGTACGCATCATGTCTGTGGGCAGATGTATGCTTAGTAAAAACGTGAACCTTTCTTTCAGTGACAAATGAAGATTAACACAAAAGTACCCACCCCCAGCTACTTCACCTGAAGAAAATCTCATTGTTCGCTTTGCAAAAGCAATGTAAAACCCTATGTACTTGTTTATTAGAAAGTAAAGATCAGCCATAATCTCTATATAAAGCTATACTCATTTGTGGGAGTGGTGGGCGGGAGGGGGGAGCACCAGGGCATCACATACTTAAATGTCATGAAAACTTAATTCAGCTCTAAAAAGCAGATGCATGACCTTTATTAGTCCTCAATAAGTCGTCAGAAGTTTCAAAACAACTGCAAATGTGGCTTCCAAATTAACTCTAAAGGAGGCAGAGCAAACAAGGTAGGCAGGTGAGGTAAAAAGATGCCACCGCTTTCAACAGAAAAGAGGTAAGGGCTCCCAGTATCAGTTTGTCTGGGCTGAATGTCTGTAGGAAGGGGGCACAGAAAGTGCTGGCAGCTCACTGACTCTCTTAAGCGATATTGAGGCCACCAGAAAATGCAATTTACTGAGGAGTATAAACAGTGGAGAATTGCCAGGTTGAGGTCTCATTGGGGCATGATAAATGGCCGTGAACAAGTTTTGTAGTACCTTCAGAAATCAAGTCATGAGTGACGAACAAGGATGGTTGGTCTAGCAACTGCAAGGAAGCGGATACAGGTGACAGATAAACTTGAACTGTGACCAAAGCTGGGATATGGGTGCAGAAATGGGGGGAGGTGGGAGGTACGTTCTTGGAGGCACACCATGTCACAAATTTGTCCTAATGGCAGGCATATACAGTCTTGATAGAGAACAACATTGCAGACTTCGCAGGGGGTATGGGTTGGTCAAAAGCTGTAAACTGCTGTCACTCAATCTTCAAGCATGAAGGTGAAGCGTGAGTAGACTCTGGTGCTGAACCCTGCCCTGCTGTTGCAACAGAAGATCCTCCCGAAGGGGAAGCCTGATTGGAGGACTGATACTCATGTTCAGGAGGACTGATGCTCATGTTCCGGAGTTCTGAATAACAAACTCTCCTTGCCCAATTCTGAGCCACAAAAATGACTTAAGCCAGGTCGTTCCTGATCTTCATGAGAACTCTAGCTAAGAGTGGTATGGGGGAAAAGGCGTACTGGGGGCATGAGCTTCACTCGAGACAAAGAGCATCTCCGAGCAAGCAGTGTTGGAAACTCCAGCGTGCATGACTGCACTGTTCTCTGCAGAGGTGAACAGACCTAACCAAGGCTCTCCCCAGTCTCGTAAGAGACTTTGCACCACCTTTGAATGGAGATGTAATTTGTGATCCACAAGACATTGATGGCTTAGTTTGTCTGCTCTGGTGTTGAGAGCGCTCACTAGATGTTGAACCACCAGGAAAATACCCTGACGTTCCAGCAATGTCCAGAGATGGAGGGCTCCTTGACACAGGGTCTAAAATCACACACCGTCCTGTTTGTTACAGTACCACATAGCGCTGGTGTTGTTGGTGAACACATGCACCACCTCTTCCTTAATCAGAGGAAGAAAGGCTTGTAATGACAGTCGAATTCGCTGCGGACTAGAGTCCTCTGATCTCTATTTTCTCCTAGGTGGCTGATCCCAATCCATGAGTTATGCATCTTTCACTACAGTCAGCACCGGATGGGGGAGGGAAAGTGGTCTGCCACTGACCCAATCGGGGTTCGTCAGCCACCACTGCAGGTCTTTTGCAGTTCCCTGTGGCTCTGGACAAACTCAGAGATTCCCCAGATACAGCACTCTCTGAGACTTCAGGTCCAACCGTAGAGCCCACATATGCC
Source organism: Lissotriton helveticus (assembly GCF_964261635.1). Lineage (NCBI taxonomy): Eukaryota > Metazoa > Chordata > Amphibia > Caudata > Salamandridae > Lissotriton > Lissotriton helveticus. Next base: position 310,031,407 of record NC_136057.1, read on the forward strand.
AACAGGCATGCATCACTAGGCCATGAGGCCCATTCGCCTCAGAGTCAGACTCACCAAAATCCAGGCTAGAGGCTGAAACATCTGAATCCTAGCCTGAATATCTTGGACTCATCGCCCAGGAGGATAGGTCCGAAACTGCACTGTGTCCAGAACGGCTAAGATGAAAGGGACCATCTGAGAGTGAGTCAGATGTGAGACTTTGGCATTTTGATAGTGAATCCCAGCGAGTGCAGGAGGTCCACTGTAGTTTAGCGGTGGGAGGCGACTATCTCAGTTGAGCCCTCTTTAACAGTCAGTTGAGATAAGGAAAGATTAGAATCAATGACCTCTGCAGATGTGTTGCAACCACTAACATCACCTTAGTGAACACACAAGGGGTGCTGGTAAGGCAAAAAGGAATGCCCATGTCCAACTGTGAACCACACATAATGCCTGTGGGCAGGACGGGGATGTGGAAGTGAGAGTACTGCAAGTCCAGCTCTACCATCTAGTCTCCCAGATCGAGGGCAGACAGGACCCGAGATAAAGTGAGCATTTTGTACTTCCTGAATGAGGAGGCCTCTGTCCTTTTTAGGCAGCAGAAAGTAGTAGGAGTAGGAGTAGCAACCTACTCCTGATTCCGGAACCCTCTCAATGGCTCCCCTTGGCCAAAAGAGTCTGGACTTCATGACTGAGCAGAGGTGGTCCTCCATTAGTCGGTCGCAAGGGGGTAAAATGAGTGAAGTAGTTTTCAAAAAGGGGATGGAATAATCCAGTTGCATAATCTGAGGTACCCACTTGTTTGATGTCATGGACTGCTAGTAGGGGAGGCGATTGCAGATCCTGTGCCTGTGGTGGTATGAGGGAAAAATTAAAGGGCTTGAGGCTGCTGATGCAGGGAGAGAGATGACTGGGCCGAACTCTGGCTGGTGGGGTCACGTTGTCTGTGGAAAACACTTACACAGCCACAAAAAGGCTGGGAAGCCTACTGGCCTTGGTGGATGGGTGGGAAAGGAAGAGTTTTGTAGCCCCCAACATTGCCACGGAAGATGCAAATGGCCAAATGGGGTTGATGGGAGGTCACTGAGAGGCCAAAGGACCTGGCAGTAGGATGACTGTCCTTAAAGAGCTACAGCGCAGAGTCTGCGTTTTCACCAAAAAGGCAGGAACCATCAAAGGACATGTTACATAAGGGAACATTGGACACCCCATCCCGACCCCAAGAAGCAAGTGGTTTTCAGCCAGGTGTGGTACCTCAGGGCCACCGATAACGTATATTGGTCAGCCCAACAAGTCGGATGTGTCACATTGAATGGTGAACTTTGCAGCATCTCTCTCATCAGCAATAGCTTGGGAGAGTATGACTCAGGCCTCCTCGGAGACCATAGTCTGCACTTGCGCAACCAAATTCCACACAGTGTGTTTGTATCAGCCCAAAAGGCACGTGGTGTACACCAACCAAAGTGCTAGGCTGGCAGAAGAGAATACATTCTGCCAAAGGTATGCAGTCCCTGGTTAGAGAACAGTCCAGGTTTGAATTTTGAGGTGGAGGCTTGGAACACCAAACTCTCTGAGGGGATGTACTTGAGGAAAGTGGGATCCACAGGAGCGAGGGAATGGCGGCGGACAAGTGTCCTGTGCACAGGAGTCCCTGTGCAGGGCTTGTATCAGGCCCCAACTCCCGGCTAAAGCACCTCAGTCAAGACACTCTTCTTGAATGCCACTGAGGGTAGCTGAAGGTCCAAGACCTCAGCAACCTTTCGCACCCCCATTGCAAAAGAGGCCCCTTCCTCCGTAGCCACGGTGGGTGGAGAAACCAAGGCAGTGTCTGGTGAGGAACTATGGTGATCTGGCTCCATAGCGGAATCAGGAATGATGATCGGGTCAGCGCAGCTGTGGACGGCAGCACTGGAAAGGGTTCAGTGGAAGGTAGCAGCCTAGAGGGTGGAGGAACTCTGAACCCAGCACCGGATCCATGGGGGCCAACTGGCGCAGAGGGCAAACCCCCTGACAAGAATCTAGATGGGAGAGGTGGTGGGGCCAACCAGATACATGGTATCCAAAGGCGCTCCACAGGGGTCGAGTCGCCAAAATATGAGATGCATGGCCTCATAAAACTCTGAGTTAAGCGGGGGTTGCTCAAGCTCTGGAAGGTGCAGAGCGGGACCTGGACTGGCGCAGTGAAGTTTTAAAATGCTTTGACTTCTTAGACTCTTTTTGTCAAAAGTAGGTTTATTAGCATTTTATCATAGATTACAATGCAAACTGACAGATGGTGCATCTGGATAAGCATAGATGGCATGGCATGTTAAGAAGACCAAAAAGCAATATACGGCACTAGCTATACCCCCCATATGCCAAGAAACTTAATGGAGTAAGTACAGTTTCTTTAAAAGCTAGGCCTGGGAGTAGGCTTGCCCCGAGGTAAAACATACCATTCTGCCATATTTCTTTTGTGACAGTGTTAACCCCAACCTTCCAAAGGGGAAGGTATCCATCAGAGGAAGGAAGTCCTCACAAAAGAACTCCTAGGAATTAAGTAATACCATTTGACCCCCTCCCTCCCACCAACCCATTACTGGTGGCGGCTACCCAAATACAGCGAGGTTTCAAACATGGTGTCGTCAAGTAGGTTAAAATTGAAAAAGATTCATATCTCTGACTGATGCAGGGCACACTGCTAACAGTAATCCCCTTGGAAGGAAGGCAACCAATGGCCCCCAATGGTATTCAAAATGCTTATAATCGTCTTTTAATATATCGGCCATCCGTTCAAGGGACCGCAATTTCCAGAGTCTGGAGTGCAATAAAGAGATAGTGGGGCCTGTTCTTCCATGCGGCCGCTATCGATACTTTCGCAACCCCAATGCAAGTCCACATAATGGCCTTTTCTGCCTTAGTTTGATGCTTGAGTGAGGGGTCACGAAGGCCCAGTAGAGATTCTGCTGTAGTGGTCAGAATAGGGTACCTCAACAGGTAAGGTGGGAGGTTAGCTCTATATAACTCCTCCACCCGGGGCGTTAAATGAACCCCCAGGTATTGGAGAGGACAGGAAGTCCATTGTGATTGAGTGCATGCCCGAAGTTCCCTGACTTTGGCGTCTGGGATTGTAAGGTTAAGGATATAGGATTTGTCCGTATCAACCTTGAAGCCCGCCACCGCTTCAAAGTGTGTGAGTTACGTTTGAAGCGCAGGAAGAGAGGTGGCCGGTTCAGTGAGTGACAGGAGCACATCGTCCGCAAAAAGTAATGCCCTTTATCTCTGGTGCTGCGCGGATGGCAATGGCCAGTGGCTCAATACTGAGGGCAAACAGTAGAGGTGACAAAAAGCACCCTTGGCGGGTACCCCTAGTCAGAGGGAAGCGAGCTGACAGGATCCCATTTACCTGTACTCTCGAGCGAGGGTGGACATAGTTAGCCCGGATCATATTAATAAAGCTATCAGCAAATCCAAAGGATGTGAGTGTGGTAAAGAGGAACGACCAATCCACACTATCTAATGCCTTCTCTGCATCTAACCCCACCAGTACTGCTGGGATCTGTTTCTTGTTGGCTTTTTCGATGAGGTGGACGATACGTCTGGTGTGGTCATGAGTCTGGCGGCCTTTAATAAATCCGGATGAGATCCGGCATAAGGTCGTTCAATCGAGTTGCGAGGATAGCTGAATATAATGTTGCATCTAGATTCAGAAGAGCGATAGTGCGGTAGGAGGCGCACAACTGTGAATTCTTCCCTTGTTTCGGAATAACTGATCACAGCTTCCACCATTGAGGGAGTGACCTCATCTGTCTCTGCCATTGCATTAAAAAGGTGGGTATGATGGGGCAGGATGTCGGGGGCAAAGGTTTTGTAGAACTGGGCCATGAACCCAGAGAGCCTGTGGCTTTCTATGGTTTGAGGGATTTGATGGCTAAGGCCACCTCCTCCGATGTTATCGGAGGCGTAAGTCTGTCATTCCAGTCTTGTGAAACCTGGGGTAGCTGTAGGGCCCGCAGGTAGTTACTTTGTGCATCTATATCCCGTGGTTCCCCTGTAGACAGGTTTCTGTAGAAAGCACCAAAAATATGGCTTTCTCTGTGTCTTTGTGAGTCAGCTCCCCCCACCAGTCTGGTATGCCACTTATGTACTCTCGCTCCCGTTTTTCCTTCAGCTGCCGGGCTAAGTGTCTACCGATCTTATTCCATCGTGAATAGGAAAGTTGACGGAGTTTCAGGAGAGTATATTCCGCCTGATAGTTGTATACGGCCCTAAGTTTCCCCCCTCAATGCGGTGAGAGTGCAAAGAGACCCGCTAGTGGGTTTGTTCTCATCAGTCGCTTCGGCTAATGAGAGCTTGGTTTCTAAATCTACTCGTTCTTTGGTCCGGCGTTTGTTCAACTTAGAGTTAAGTGCAATACATAGGCCTCTAAAAAACGCCTTAAAGGCGTCCCAGTAATTGCATAGGGAGGTTTCTGCAGGGACATTCCTGGTAAAAAAAAGTCTGTGATCGTGTCTCTCAATTCTGTGAAGAGTACTCTATCTCTAGTGAGGGAAGCCGGAATGCACCACTTGGGAGATGTGGATGCAAGATTACATTACATGACAGACAATGGTCAGACACACAGTGGGAAAATCTTGCCCTCTCGGAGGGCTCCCATTAAGTATTGGCTAATGAATATATAGTCGAGCCTAGAGTATGTGTAGTGTACATGCAAATAAAAGGTGTAATCCCGCGTCTGGCGATAGAGGGTCCGCCATGCATCTCTAAGGCCCATGTCATGTATCTGTTGTTTAGCCTCTGTGGAGAAGGCACTAGACTCCGGTCTATGGGTGTGGGTGCTATCGAGGTCCGCCTGCCAGGTTAGGTTAAAATCCCACAGTAGAAGTGTCGGCCCTCCGCAACATCCTGAATCTTCCCTAAAAGCACTTGAAGGAAAGCTGTCTGTCCTTTGTTGGGTGCATATGCCGAAATGAACGCGCATAGCCTACCTTTCGGAACGCCTTTGACCCTTACCCAACGTCCCTCCTTGTCTGATTTAGTATCAGTTGGTTGAAATTTCGTAGATGTATGAAAAAGGATCGCGGTCCCCCAGTGTTTAGTAAGTGTAGATGCTCTGTAGATTAAGGGGTAGGTTTATGATGGAGGCAAGTCTCCTCCGCCCGGGGTAGATGTGTCCCTTGTAGCCCTATTATATCTAGGTGGTGGTCAGAAATATATTTCAAGATTGGTTGCCTTTTTTGAGGGGAGTTAAGGCCTTTCACATACCAGGAGCCTACTGTAAGTGCCATTTGGTTTGTGTCGTACCCCTCTACCCTCTCATGAACCGGTGTGTCAATCTCCTGTTCCCTGCATCAATGTACCGACATGTTAAGAAGCCTGGGTGTATCTGCTGTGTATAGCACAACATAATCAAAGCGCTTCTGTGGGAAGAATTTTTAAAAAGCCACCACCAGTCTCCCTCCCCCCTTCCCAACAAACCCAACACCACAAACCCCAAAACATAAAATGAACTTTCCTATATATCGATCGATGGTAGATATCGGACTGTGAGTTAAAGAACCCACGTAGGTTTGACTGAGGTCCCGGCTCGCTCCCCCTCCGGACATTTCAAAGAGTTCTATTCACCCTACATGTTCACTCTGGCAGAATCCCCAGGGCCCAATGCTCGAGTACCCCCTACGAGCACGAGAAGAATATCAAATGTGTGTGTCTGTGTAGCAAGTCCCACGTTGCAGTGTAGCATAGGATGTGCCTTCCCACAACTTTAGGCCGGAAAATGCCCCATTCTCGTCCGTGGACCAACAGGGCGTCGTCACCTTCCACCGGTAAAGGCTTGACTAACGAGGTTCGAAGCCTCCTCTCGTCAGAAGGTCCTCTATGGCTGAGTCTGTCATCCCCCAGGGATCGCTTCCCAGACACTAGGCAAGGCTGGTGTGCATGTGTAAACCCAGTCATTTGTGGTTTCCCCATTGGCTTGCGGACCACTATGGTTGCACCTCGCGCTTTGCTCTGCGGCAGTTCAGTGACGTCTCCGCGGAGGCCCAGCAGATCCAGCCTCTACTTCAGATCTACCACATGTCTCTGCTTGTTGTGGTATTCGAAGCTCAAGCCAAAGGGATAAGTCCATCGGTACCGGATCTTGTCATCGCGAAGCTTGGAGGTGATGGGCCGAAACTGTTGCCGTCTAGCCAGAGTTGCAGGTGCTAAATCTTGGTAAATGGTACAGGAATGGTTCTGGAAGGATACCGTGCTTTTTTTTCCAGGCCGCCAGGAGTACCACCTCTTTCACCTTATAGGAGTGGAATTTCTCATGGACATCCTTTGGCCTTTGTCGTCCTCCTGTCGCTAAGTTTCAACTCTGTGCACTCTCTCGACCTTGATCTTGAGTGTCTGTGGGCGGACGATGTCTGCAAAAAGGCCTTCCATGAAAGCCTCTAGATCCGGCCCTTTCGCCCCCTCCTCGAGGTCTCGGATCCGTATGTTTTCCCGCCTAGCTCTGTTTTTTAAGTGTTCCGCTTTTCAACTGGGTCTGGAGAAGCGGATCCTGGAGGGTGAGTACAGTATCGTGCATCTCAGATGTGCACTTGTCCGCTTCCTGGGTGTGCGTTTCCAGGTAGACCACCCTGGTGCCCACTGAATCCACGTCGTGTTGGAGATCCGCCATCCGTTTGGTGAGGTCTGACTTCAATTGGTCAATTGAAGTTTAGATGTCCTGACTCTGCTCTTTCCTCAATTCCGCTTTAAAATCTCGCAGGGAGGACACAAGATGATCCTTGGTGAGGGCCATGACGGACGTCTCCACGTCGTGATCCAAAGTTGGTGGAAAAAAAGCTTGAGACTTTGTGGCTCTGGTTACCGTCTTCTTTGGGGGCATATGGGCTGACCACGCCTATTCTCCAGTGTCCTGGTGTTAAAGGATTTGAGTGGTAGCCCCTGGCGTTACTGTGCCCCGGGGTAGCTCAGCAGCTGCTATTGACCAGGTTCCTCGTGGAAGCCGGCCTTACGCAGTGTCACCCTCAAAGTGAACTAGTAGGAAGCATACAGCGGGCACGTGCAGGGGTGCTCCATCGTAGGTTCTGGACTTCGGAGGATTGCCGGTTCTAGATATTCCCCGGTACGGATAGCCAGCCTGAGTGTACTACAGGTGAGGCCCGCAAATGCTTCGCATATTGTGCTTCAATAACTCGCAGGTGTCAGGCTCAATGAGAAGGACCACAGATAGCTCAGCAGCAAGGGCAGGCAGCGCTTCATGTGATGGTCGGGGTCCCTATCTCGCCCCTAATTCCCTCATCTGTGATCGGTAGACTTTTTCCAGACGTCTGCATCTGGGGTCCCGGGTCAGGGTAGCTTCAGTACGGTATCTCCAGTGATAGCGCTGCTCACATGTAGCGGTCAGCAGTGGAGGCAGATGAGAAAATGTCACCCGTTCCAGATTTGGCCGCCATCTTAAAGTCGGGCGCGACGTGGAAACAGCTCGTGAAGGGCAATCAATCGCGTTTCCTACTCAAAATGGGGCCCATTCAAGGATGATCGCTTCCTCACTTGCTCGTACCTCCCCCGAAGGGTCCTCTGCTCACTCATTCTGCCCTGCTTGCTCAGTCTCCCGGGAGACGGGAGGTCAATGCAGTGCCTCACAACCCACTATTCAGCAAGCCGGGACGCTCACCTCAACCGTCTTGGCGTCTTAGCAAGCGTCTGGTCTCAGCTGCGGCTGATGGCAATGAGGTCTCCACAGCGAGTTCTCCTCAAGACGATCGGTCCAACGTGGTCGAAAGAGGGTGGCAGCCATGTTAACCAGCTCCAAGGCCTCCCAAACTAGGTCCCCGCGTGGCTCACAGGGGCGATCGTGGAGGAACGCTCAACGATTCCCCTTCTGCTCCATCCCGGGGACTCTCATGGGATCACATTTGGCATCAGGTAGGGTGGTGATCTGCACCGAATTTAGGTCCAGAACTCCAGCACAGCCCAAGAGCAGAAACGGATTAAGTCAGTACGGCCATCTTGCCCGGCCACGCCGCTCTAGACTTCTTTTTATGGGACTTAATCGATGACTTGGATTGTGAAGGTGATTGTGGCATGTGACATCTCCCTGTGAATAAAGGGCATCAGTTATGCCATCGATACACTGGTATGCAGAAATGCACGTCCATAAAAGCTATAGAATCCACCTCTAATTAAACTGTCTTGTATCCTCGGAATTCTCAATTGCGACGTCTGATTGATGTGTTCAATGACCTAGACTCCAGTAGTTGCTGTACAAAAGATAGAGGCATTCCTAAGTCCATATGTCTGCCATCTCCCTGAACAGTTATAAAAATGTGGTGCTGCCTTGTCGAAGTCAAACACCTCTTCAAATAAAACAAGCATTAGAAATGCAATCGGGCTCGGATTTATTTGAGTTTGAGCTAATGCCATTGTAAATGGCAATGTCTTTTCGCCATGTGAATGGAGTCTGTGCATGTGGTGTGTAGTGGAATTATGTTGGTTGAATTGTAATTTTACCAATGGTGGCATGCTGTGCTTTATATGAATATGTTTAAAAGTAAAGTGTACCATACTGCGATTGCTTGGTGGAAAAGTGCACTGCCGGCTGGCGGGTGTGTGTTTGGTAAAAGCGTGCACAGATGGCTGATGGTTGTTGGTGTTTGTGCATGGTGAAAGCATTCATTGACGGCTGGGGGTGTGTTGTTGTGTGTTTTCTTTTCTGTGTACTGGTGAGTGTGTGGTGGTGAGTCTGTGGGGGTGACCCTGGGGAGTGAGTGTGGTGGTGAGTGTGTTGTGTTGAGTGGTGACGAGTGTGTGGTGTTGAGAGACTGAGGTGTGTGGTTTGTGTGTGCGTTATGTGTGTGTGGTGTGTGTGTGGGGTGTATGCCAATATCTGTCATACAATACATAACACCAACACTTCCCACCTAGGCCATATTGTTGTACTATACTTCCACAACGGCACACAGGGCAGTACGTTCCTCTAGAGTCTACACCATGGGAATGTACACGAACAGCATGCACTTGAATAACTCCTTGCACATGCATTTTATATTAAAAAACAGGGGGGGATGTAACTCACAGCTTAACAAGGCTCCTCTCGTCCTAAGTCAACGGAAGATAGTAGTGGGTTTTCGACGAACAAAAACATTAATCCCAGAAACTAACTCCTCAGAAATGCCAAACTATACATGTCCATAAAAACACATACTTTAAAATACTAATCTTAATAAGTCACCGAATAAAGTAATTCAGTGAGCAAGCAATCAAAATGTTCAACTAAAGGCTATATTTGAGAAGTCACAAGAGTATGATTCGGTGTGGCTTGTAATGAACTGAGAGATTAGTCTCGGTGGGGAAATTGCAAACTTTTGAATGGTACTTCACGTATCTATGCTACATCGCTGACTACTGGCGGTGAGATACAAATAAATAAAAATGCAACACTTGGGCATAAAATAATGTCTTCCAAATGGGTCGGGGCTTCATCAACCCCTTGGGAAATATTCCACTGAAATATTATTTCCCCTCAGCGTTGTGCCCCATATGAGATGTGGATACATGATCTCTAATTATCTAAAGTATGGAGCCATGTCCTGTGTGATCTGCTCGCAAGAAGCGTGCACAACCCACTGCCATGTGCTTGAAACAGGAGGAACTCGGTGAGACCACATGTGTAGCCGGTGAACTGACAGGGTGCTACACATTAAACTCCGATCATGGACGTGAGGGGCGGAGAGACCCTAGGTGAGAGGCTCGATTCATTGCAATCCGCATGAAGGGACGGAGTATACGGGAATCACAAGAGGTATGCTTCGCCCTCTTCCCGGCAGCAGTCTGCAGCACGCCGCTTTGTGAGCTGTGGAAAGCATGGCCGCAGCTGGCCTACACTTCCCAGAATGCGCCCGGTCGAACTACAATCCCCGGCAGCCAGCCGGACTCCCAGGAGGCTGCAGAGTCACGACAAGGCCCAGCTGGGAACACACCCCCTTGCACAAAAAACAGAAAGCACCTTTTTAAACTGGCGCCCACCCCTAGAAACATACCCGCAACTCTCACGTGCGATACCTCATCCACATGAGGTCACCAGCGCAAGGGAAGATCGTTCGTAAAGAGAAAAAGTCAAATAAAAACGGCCCTCTCCAGCTGTGTGCACCAGTCCCGGCTTCAACTCTGACTCACGGCTGGGGTGGGGTGGCGGGTGGGGGAAGGGTGTGTATGGGGAGGGAGTAAAATGCCACTGATTCGCTATGCCTGTGTGCACGTGAGGAGGACGCGCGCCCGACAAACGCACTGCTCTATGGTGAACGCGCGCACACCATCTGGAATGCATTACACAGCAACCCTGACAGGTCCTAATTAAAATTAATGCACTGCCGAGCACGTAACCGCTGAGAAAATGCCCAACATGGCGCCCGACAATTACATCTGCCCAATCGCATCACGACTACTAAAAATACATCACCGCGAGGACCAATCACCATTCAGATAATTAAAAAAAACTCACGCACTAAGGAATGTGTCTTTCCCGAGCCCTAAAGAAACTTTTTTTTTTTTCTTTTACATTAGGATCTCGGAGCTCCGCCCCGAGCCCTAAAAATGTGCAATTACAACAATTTGTGTAGAAGGCATACCGATAAAATGTTGGTACTCAGAGGCAGGGGAGGACCCCTAAAACGGTGGTTGGCATAAAGCACCGGCCATTTAAACCCTCTACTGAGAAAACATTTAAGAATCGTTGGTTCATGTGATCTCATTGGCCAACATTTTTGGCAACCTGCCTTGCTTCTTTGGTAAAGTGTTTTATTGAATCATATAGGTATCTCATTTAGAAGCAAATGTGCAATTTAAATGACACTTCTCAGGTTAAAACTGGCACTTAGGAGGAAAATTTCATCAGTGGTACTGCCCACAGATGTAGTAAGCCATACTGCATGTTTGTGTGGTTAGTGAAGAATTCACTCAAACGTCTGGCCAAACAGCGATTAAAAAAAGAGAAACTGTCCTAGTGCTTTATATGCAAGTCCTTGAAAGAAAGGGTATTTATATTACTGCAATCTTCTGATTCAAAATGAAGACATTTTTACCATTCAAGAGAGTGTAAAGTGTTCTAAAGCACAGTTAAGATATAATGCCAAGGGCAAAACGGATACTGTGCAGATAACTGTCCACCTACATACACAACCAAATACGTCCTTGTTTTCTCAGACATTCCGACAGCAATCTCTTTTTTAATGATTAGTCTAGAATCTTTAATATTCCTGGTCACCAAATGTACGCTTTCTTTGCAGTTGCATAACTTGCATAGGGGGATCACAACTGGAGCATCTTGTAATAAGAGCTGAAGGGGATATGGCTTAGATAGAGAAAGCGAAATAGTTAAAGAGTTGGAGATTATGAGCCTTTATAACAGGGATATGCAAAAAAAAGTTGGGCCATGGAGGATGTCCCTTTACACCATTTGAGCATATGTATCAAAATCTGAAGCTGCTAGCTGGTCAAGGTTCGACAGGGCACGGAGTAGCGCAAGTGTATGCAAGAGGTGGAGAAGTGTGGCTCAATGGTTAGAGCGGCAGACCCTGATGCAGAGGTCTAGCCCGGGACCAGGGTTCAATTCCCCGCCTTGGCGGGTCTTGGGCTAAAAAATTCCACGGACCTGATACTTCTCGCCTCGGTGCCTATTCCAATCATGGAGTCCCACTCTGCAACTCTGGGCAATAGCTTGCTTAATCTCCACAACGGCCCCCACAACGCTAAGGATGCCTGGCCTCCACCTTGGGGGTGCCCAGGAGTGGACACCTCACAGGGAAAGTCAGGATGGGTTCCACAGCGGTATTCGTGCAAGCGCCTTGAGACCCTTGCGGGTGAGTAGTGCGCTATACAAGTATCAATTTACAATTTAGAAGAGTCACTAAGCTATTCTGGCTGATGAACCCTAACTGGGCCAAACCAGTCCTGGGTTGCTTGTGTTCCGATTCAGGAGGGGCCTGGCAGTTCGGTCTGGACTGTTTCCATATGAGTACGGTCAAGACTGATTTGCATATGGCTGGGTCCAAACTGAGGTGGCATGGGATGCAAAATAACGATAGACTGAGATGCGGCTCGAGTGTTTACCACAGAGATTGATTCAAACATTCAATTTTTGGGGAATGCTTAAGTGCCATGACCCACAGAAATTTACCTTCAAAGAAATATTTTTTCCTTGGGTCCCTGGATAGATTACATATAGGCAATTAAAAAGCTCGTACAGGAAGAATAATATTGAGAAAGCCAGATCACTCAAAACACATACCAGAAGGGTGGTAAAAAAGGATTTAGAGAATTAAAGAAGGGTACTAATAAATCAAAGTAAACATCTTGTCAACCATGAACGCTATCAGGACAGTGAAATTACAGTTCTTTAGGACATAACATCAGAAAGGCAAATAGTGACAAATGCTTAGAGGAGAGTGAGTGGATCTTAGGTAGACTTAGTGGCTGAAAGCCCTAAGCTGCACAGGTTCCAGTTTCATGAACCTTTCTGCTTTAGGTCTTGCCTGTTGTTGTAGAAACACCTACTTCAGACCGGAATAGCACTTGGGGGCATTGGGCCAGCCCATTGCTTATCATTAGGTGGTTTTCTTGTCAATATGTTGCTTACTTATTCAATAGCTTTCTTTCGTTTTTCCCTTATGGAGCATAGATTTATACCTTCACTGCTTAGATTCATGAAGCTACTTTTTTCTTTAAGCACAGCACAGCATGGACTGCATGTGTTTTCTTCCTATATATATATATATATATATCATGTGTGTGCTGCTCTTCCCTTCACACCCTAGAAACCGCCACATGCACGGTCACCCACACCACGGATCTCATGTACTGCTTCCCCCACTCCTTTGTTCATTTTTTTAAAATGTAGGCAGTCACTGCAGGAGCCACTTCACCATATATTGCCTCAACCCATCACACAAGTAGGAGCATCTCTGAATACCTTTCACCAGGCAAAGTGAGCTTGCCATAGTGCTCACAATGCAATAGTATGGCCAGCCAATGCAGAGACTAGAGTCATCCCATAATACTCTTCCCATATAGGAAAGTTGCAGTTGGGTTTGGATGTCAAATGTTTTGTTGGGCAAATGGTGGGTGGAAATGTATGATCGGTTGAAATCTTTACATTATTCCACAATACTCTCCAGCTCAAATTGAATGATAGCATGCACTTGTCTGTAATTGGAGCCTCTGAATGTAGAGTGAAAATGTACTGGCGTGTGATTGGGCACCTATGATTAAATGTCAAAACCAGTACTGGAATGCAATGAAGGAGCAGCAAAGTATGGCCGTCTCGAAGAAGACTGTCAAGTCCAACATTAAGAAACACAGTTGTTAGCATTATTTCGAGCACAGCTGTGCAACCAGAGTATAGCAATCCGCATACTTGTGCTGACTGGGTGGAAGAGAGTGCAGTGGAGCTTCCTAGTTTGGAGAGAGATTTCACCCGAGCTGCCTCCTTGGCTGCATAGAGACTAGCTCTGTCCACTTCAAAACACCCACGTCCACCTGCACAAAAATGATGGATTAAGAGTTGAACTTTTCTAAAAGGGATATACTCTGGGTGAATATTGCCTCTGCCCTGCCTTTGTGAGTAGCAGTCTCCCGCAAAAACTCACTAATAATCGAGTAAAAGAGCATCTTTAAACTCTGAGCACTACCAGCCACATCTGTACTGAGGAACCATTAGACACTTGTATGGTGACAAACCGAGGACCCAAGTGGGCATTCATGTTCCCCCAGTTCTGCATCCCTGAGTGCCAAACAAACCATATGAATGTCAACATAATTAAAAAGCATAGGCTCCACAAGACCTTTTTTGGGCATTCAACTGCCCACAATGCAAAATTCCAGAACCATTGAGTTGTATTATATTTTTTTCTGTCCCTTTTCACGAAATTTAACGGCATACATTTAGTGCCACCATCCATACCAGTCTCCCTCCTTCCTATTCTCAAACACGCTTTAAGTAAAAAAAGAGGAACATACTACTCTTCATAAAATATTCGCATGAGACCGCTGCAAAAAGTTACACGAGCTCCTTCTGCTTAAAATGTGTAATACAGCAGTTGCCAAGTGTCAACATTTGGTGGTTAAAGTTTGAGGAAAGTGACAGAATGTGAGAACACTGGCCCTATTTCTTTAGGTGTGGGCTATTGCAGTGCCAGTACCAAAAAGACCCAATATGAACAATGCACACAGTGGATAAACAATGGATTTCTTCAAACTGCCTACTCAGCCTTTGGTTTGAGACTTTGTCAATCACAACTTGACTCATCACATTGGAGTTCAAATGTATCCTGCCGCCTCCATGCACTGCATGAGGGTCCAATTTTACAACAACTGCCATGACCTGTCTTGTCTCTCATGCTCAGGTGCCAACGTTGCATGCATTAAAATAATAAACCCAGACCTGTTGGATTTGTGAATGTGGTTTTCTAAAGGTAACAGTATCATGTTTGTTAAAATCTCTATTTTAACTTGTTTTCCTGCGTTTTTTGTTGTAATATTTTTCTGTGTCCTATTTCTAAAGCGAATAAAGAGACATTTCCATACTCAAAACTGGAGGCTAGACTGGAGGCTAGACACTTGACGAAATGACTAATAAGGCTGTGTCATATTGCAGCACTCTTCACCTAAAACTACCTCCAGTAAAGCTTGTTAGTCTTTTAACCAGGGCTACTATAAAGGAATTTAGATCTGGTTCTGTGTTGTTTCCTGGGTTGGGATCAGAAGCACATTAATGATGATCAGAGATACATAGTTTTTATTGGGAGACAGGATAGTTGATGAATAGGTCTCAGGGCTGAGACCCTCTTCTCATCAAAGTTGTAGCATTTTGGACAAGCTGCACTGCCAGCATGTTTCTCAAAAGGTAAAGCGACAAGATGTTCTTTAATGAATGCAGAGGTTCTCTGTTCTAAGTAATGAAACGGAGCACATTCACAATTTGCATTATTGTTTAGTGTACCTTCCCTGAGGTGGGAGATGGATAACCATACAGGCAAAGCAACTCCTAAATTATCAACCAATGGGTAGGTACTGCAGATAGGAGTTAAAAGAAGCGGAGAGGCAATATATCAGGAGTTGGCAATGCCTAGTGGTCTAGCAACCATGGCACAAACCACAAGGCTTCAAAGTTTCGTGATTTCACCGTTGCCAAGATAGTTGGTTCTTTATAAGAGGCCTCTAGTGAGAATGCAATAGAACAATATGAAAAAGAAAAAAAATAAGATGCAGTTGTAAAATCTTCAACTATTCCATGTAAGTAAAAAGAAAACAAAAAATATATATATATATATATATATATATATATATATATATATATATATATATATATATATATATATATATATATATATATATATATATATATATATATATGGATATATATACATCGCTCAAAATCTCCTCCCCAGTCGGGAAAGAAAAAGCAGCACTCACGGGGTGTTTGTCAGTCTTCCAAAATATTTAATAGTCCTTACAGACGCGTTTCGGGTCCAGCCCTTTCTCAATGTGTCAAAACGAGTGTTGTACACGGACTCATTTTTAAAATGCAGCGTGAAAGTTTACAGAGAAAGAGAGGTAGGACTGCTCATGAAATTTTCATGAGCGCCATATTGGAATGTGCAAATCGAACATAACCAAATAGATACAATTCATAGTTAACAATAGAAACTATAAACCATAATAACTCATCAATATTTACAATTTGTACACTGGACGCCGTGGATCGGCTGCCCCAATGTATGGTTTTATACTCATAATGAGACAATGTAATTAAGCCGTGAATCGGCTTGTTGAAATAAACAGTACATGTTACAATCATGAATATGCAATTATCCGTATTCTGGCATTACAATTCCAAACACATGTCCCATATTAGAGTATTCCTGCAAGGGCAAATACATAAATGGTTAAATTGAACGATAACATGCACTTTACCACGGCTTAATTACATTGTCTCATTTTAAAAATGAGTCCGTGTACATCACTCGTGTTGACACATTGAGAAAGGGCTGGACCCGAAACGCGTCTGTAAGGACTATTAAATATTTTGGAAGACTGACAAACACCCGGTGAGTGCTGCTTTTTCTTTCCCGGCTGGGGAGGAGATTTTGAGCGATACATGTTACACGGTGTACCACTGTGTTAGCAGCACCCACCACGAGTGCCCCGCCGTTTGTGGTACAAACTCGAGCGTGATATATAGATATATATATATATATATAAATAAATAAAAACACAGTTCTCTTCGTGAGCGGGAGCCCATGACCCAGCAGGGCAGCCTCAGGCAGAACACGGGCACGAAGCATCCCGCAAAATTGCAACCAGCATAATGAAAACATGGCCAAGGCACCGGTAGAGTTGAAGAGAGCATTTATTGTGCCTGTGGGCGGCAACACTTAGTCATCTGATGTGTTTCAGCTGCATAGCTTTAATCATAGAGAAATCACTAGCATCTCAGTCCCATAATGCATAATCTCGGTAAGTACCATTCCAGGCGAAGTGCTTTAGTCTCTCAAAGTGAAAATCTTAGTAGATTGATGCTTTTGTGTGTCGCCACAATACCTTAGCAAATGTCCTACTTCAACATCACTAGTAGCGATAAAATATCCGTCTTGGTTCCCTTGCTCCTCTCCTTTCAAACAAGTGTTTATTTGATCAATCCTGGAAGCGGAGAGGGTCAGTCTCCCGCGATTACTACCAACACACAGTTCTCCTCGTGAGTGGTAGCCCATGAGGCAATATATCAGGTGTTGGCAATGCCTAGTGGTCTAGCAACCATGACACAAATTATTTGCAGCTACAAACTGGTGGAGTCGAGACAAACCACAAGGCTTCAAAGTTTCGTGATTTCACCATTGCCAAGATGGTTGGTTCTTTATAAGAGACCTCTAGTGAGAATGCAATAGAACAATATGAAAAAGAAAGTAAGATGCATTTTGTAAAATCTTCAACTATTCCATGCAAGTAAAAAGAAACTATGTATATATATATTCATTCACTGAAAAACCCATAGGTTTTAAGGAAAGATATAGTTAAGTTCAACATTTCACTCGTACAAAACCAGAGAAATTCCCCCGTTATAGTTAGTTCAGCTAACTATAACTCGCGCCCCCGCAATGCACTGCTGATGACGTCACATATTACATCACTCATGACAAGGTCAGTGACATCGCTGATTACATCTCAAATTACATTACTGATGACATCATCCAGTGACTGTTTCTGTAAAGTTTAAATAGGTTTAATATATATATATATATATATATATATATATATATATATATATATATATATATATATATATATATAGGGAAAGGCGTATTGAACACTGAGTGGGTGTAAAGGTGTCTGAATGGATGATTTAGTAGGTGAGTGACTGACTATAAGGGAGTGATTAAAAGTATCTTACTGAATGCATGCGTGTGAATGTCTGTATCCGTCTGTCTGTTGGTGTGTAAGCGGCTACATGAGTTTGTGAATAGCTACATGAGTGTCTATATGGGTTACTGATTGGTTGTCTGAGTATCTGTATGGGTGCCTGAGTGCGTGTGTGTGTGTGTGTGTGTGTGTGTGTGTGTGTGTGTGTGTGCGTGCGTGTGTGCGCTTGCGTGCGTGTGCGTGCGTGTGCGTATGTGTGCGCGTATGTGTGCGCGTGTGTGTGCGTGTGTGTGGTGTGGGGTGTGTGACTGTGCATAGATGTGTGAGAAGGTGATTCACTGGGTGCATGGTTTCAAGAGTGCCTCTGTGATGGACTGTATGGGTGGTTGTGTGTGTATGGGTGTGTTAGTAAGTGAATGTATATCTCAGTGGTACATGTGTGAGTAACTACATATGTGAAAGGCAGTATATATGTGTGTTGGAGTATATAAATGGCTATAAGTGAGAGTGTGTTATTATGAGAGTGGCTGTATGGATGAGTGTGTGCTTGTAACAGTGATTGTATAAGAGAGTATGAATGTGCTAGTATTTGTATGAGTAATTGAGCTGGTGTGTGTATAACTGTATAGGTGAGTAAATGGCAGTGTGATTCATTATTTGCATGACTGACTAGGTGTGTGAGTACCTCTATGGATGAGTGGCGGTGTGTGAGTGTCTATATAGGTGTATGAGTGCATACGATAGTCCTGTACTGAATGAGTATGAATGACTGTACGGGTGAGTGAATGGATGTGTGTGTAAACCTAAGAATCAGTGAGTGGGTATGTAGCTGTTGGAGTGTATAGTTTTGAGAATGGCAGCCTGTAATTTAGAGTGGGTGTATCAAAGGTAATATTAGGGTGTGAGAAGATGCATCAAATTATCACATGGATGATGTCATGAGTGATGTCACTGACCAGGTCATGAGTGATGTAATATGACGTCCTCACCAGTGCATTACGGGGGGCACGAGTTCTAGTTAGCTGAACTAACTCTAACGGGGGAATAACTATAACTTTCACTAAAACCTATCTGTTTTTCAGTGAATTTCTAAGGTTTTTTAAATGCTAATTTCTAACTATAAAGTGCCTGAAACCTATGGTTTTTTCAGTGAATTTCAAATGTTTTTTAAATGATAGTTTCTAACTATACCTACAGAGGTAGGACTAGTGAAGAAAAGAAAAAACGCACAAAAAGAAGCAAAAGAAATGAAGAAAGAAGCAACAGAAGTCCACAAAGACAAAGAAAAGTGCAGGAAGAAGCAAGACGTGCAGAAAGAATCAACAGAGGTGCAGAGAGAGGCATTGTTGCAAAATCATGCTGTGCCCACAACTTTTTGAGACGGGTACTGGTGGTAACCGACTGACTAACCAGGCCTAGCGCCAGTGCTATGCTAAAAGACACTTGGAATACAGTGAAAACACCTACATACACTAGGGAACACTATGTGTTCGGGTATCCCCGTGATTAGCATGACCTCCTCTGTAAGGCCCTAGTACATAATAGGGCAGGGGATTAAAACTACCTCTAACTCAGAGGTGCAGAAATTTGCTACTTTAACTAGTAGTCGCGTTTGCAGAGTGGTGGAGAAATGGTGCTCGGCATCCAACCAACGCTCAGATATTCCGCTGTACCAGGAGGGATTCTTGCCCCCCAAACTCCCTCAGGACTAAATTGGACTTCATCCCCCATCCCGTAGTTTGCCACGAGGCACGTTTGAAGAGTGGTTGAGAAAGGGGGCCATGGCCTCCGAAGAAGTCTTAGCAATCCCACTGTACGGGACTTACTGGAGGTAACAAGAGGGGTAGTTGGCCCCCAAGGACATGCCCCCTTTCTCAACCACTCTGCAAACGCACCCCCTGGCGGGTTGTAAATTGGGGGATTAAGTCCCCTTAAATCCCGAGGGTCCCTGGGGTCCAACTAGCCCACCAGTTACCTCCAGTAACACCACAGAGCTGCGTTGCAGAGAGGTGTAAAAGGGGGCATGGCCTGGAACACTTCTCTGCAACGCAGGCCTGTGGCGCCTACTGGAGGCACCTGGTGGGCTAGTTGGCCCCCAGGGGCCCTCCGGATTAAAGGGGAATTAATTCCCCAACTTAAAATGCACCACAGGGCCGTGTTTGCACACATCACCTCAGACCCCGCCTTCACCACTGTGCAAACGAGCCCCGTGGCATGTTTTAAGTTGGGGGGTAAAATCCCCTTAAATCCTGAGGGTCCCTGGGGTCCAACTAGCCCACGAGGTACCTCCAGTAAGCACCACAGACCTGCGTTGCAGAGAGGTGTAAAAAGGGGCATGGCCTGGACCACCTCTCTGCAACGCAGATTTGTGGCGCTTACTGGAGGTACCTGGTAGGCTAGTTGGCCCCCAGGGGCCCTCAGGATTAAAGCGGTCCCTGGAGTCTAACTAGCCCACAAGGTACCTCCAGTAAGCCCCCACAGAACTGCGTTAGAGAGGTGTAAAAAGGGGCGTAGCCACAGGGCGCATTTGCAGTGTCGCTGGGAAGGGGCGGGGCCTCCGGCACAATCGTATGTTTTTTTAATTTTATTGTCTTAGAAGGGGGGCTGTGTGGCCCCCCTTTTTACTTTTTTTTGGCCCTGGGAACCCCATCCCCAGGGTCTGACCCCCATTTAAAAAATAAATGCATATTAACGGGAAGTGGGCCTCGTGGGTCCCCCTCCCGTGGCCAATTCCGGCTCCGGGGACCACAACCCCAGGGGCATGGCCAACATTTTTTTTATCATTATGGAGGGGGGCTGCGTGGCCCCCCTCCTCAGGCCATTTATGCCCCGGGGACCCCATCCCCGGGGCGGGCCTTTGCGTGTTTTTATTTTATTTTAATTATTATTGGGGAGGGGGCCGCGTGGCCCCCATTCCGGGCCACTCCTTGCCCCGGGGACCCAATCCCCCGGGGCCTGGCCTCTCGTTGGGCCTCTTCCAAAATCCAAACCACAGTTTGCTATGGCAGGGTGGGAGCCACGAGGCTCGCGCCCTGCCATAGCAAACAGCAGTGTCCCGGGTGCAGGAGCCGGGCCTGGCGGTCTCCAGGGACATCACTGGCTCCAGGAGGGAGGCTGCGCTGCATCCCTCCCATCCAAAGCACAGCCCCTGAGGGGGGGGGCAGGGGTGATCCCCGGGGCTCTGTAAAGGACCCTCAAATGTATATTTTAGTGCCCCGGGAGGTGGCGGGCTTCAATTTTAATTATTTATTAGAAAGCCCCAAGGAGAGGGGGGTGGGGGGCTTCCCCGGGGAGGTGGCCGTCCCCGGGGCGTGGTGAACACGCGCAAGCCAAGGAAACCGAGGACAAGATGGCTGCCAACACTTCCTAGTTTGGAGTGTTGACATCCAATTAGAATAAAGCTCGTGGTCGGGGAGGGTGTGCGGATGGATTAGTTACTTACCTGTAATCCTAGTTCTCTTCCAGGGGTATACTCATTAAAGTCATAAGCACTGAATTATCTCCGCCCATGAGCGGGAACCCGGAACACATAACAATATACATATATATGTGTAAATATATCAAAAAGTACATTGTACTAAAATAATTATACACATATACATGTATAACAACCATAATATGCAGCCTAACATATACACATAGGCTAATAAAGCCAACCTTACACACGTTCTGAAGCATGAAAATATGCTAAATATAAATGCAATAAACAGGCATGAGCCCAAAAATGCATTTCATAACCATGAAAAACTTTTATTTTCATCAAAGAACCTGTTGTAAACAGTTATTAGCCTAAAAGGCTGCATATGAAAAATTGTCTGTGTACAGAAAATCAGACTGGCACCCTGCCTTTAAGGCCCCAGAGAATCTGCACACTTTGCCTTTAAGGCCTCTAGGAGAACTCTGTTCCCATCATGCACCACAGGTGACAGTTAGGTCAGTTCTTTTGTACGGTACAGTAAACTTTTAGCAGGAATCTGCACTTAAAAACTTCATAATACATATTGAAAAAACTTCAATGCTACTGCTCGCCCGGGGAGGCGGGAGGGTGCTTATGACTTTAATGAGTATACCCCTGGAAGAGAACTAGGATTACAGGTAAGTAACTAATCCTTCTCTTCCAGGGGATACTCATTAATAGTCATAAGCACTGAATAGAGTAGCAAGCTCATACCCACTAGAAGCGGGCGAACAGATAAACGCATATCTATATTTCAAACAACACAGTGTTTAACTAGAAGTAGCAAACAAAATTCTAAATAATGCATGTCCCACTTGAGCATCTGTTTGCGCATCAGAATCCAAGCAATAATGGCGTGTAAACGTATGCACTGAACGCCAAGTAGCCGCTTTACATATCTCTGACATAGCCACATTCCTGAGGAGAGCTGTTGTAGAAGCTTTTCCCCTCGTAGAATGAGCCCTAGGTCTACCTGATAAAGACTTGTGGGCTAGCTGATAGGCCAGTAAGATACATGACACTATCCATCTAGAAATGGATCTCTTGGATGCTGCCAAACCAGTATTCGTAGGACCATAGTTCACAAACAAACGGTCTGTGTGTCTCATAGTCTTGGTTTTATCTAAGTAAAACTTCAAAACCCTTTTTAGATCTAAAGAGTGCAAAGCCCGCTCAGCCGGACTTGAAGGGTTTGGAAAGAAAGTAGGCAATGTTATGGATTGGTTAATATGAAAATCCGACACCACCTTAGGTAGAAAAGAAGGATGAGTCCTGAGCACCACTCTGTTTGCATGAAAAACTGTGTACGGTTCCTTGCAATACAGAGCCTGAATTTCGCTCACTCTACGAGCAGACGTGATAGCCACCAGGAATGCTACTTTCCAAGATAAGTGTTGCAATGACGCTTTATGTATGGGCTCAAAGGGTGGGCCCATCAACTTAGTCAACACCACATTAAGCTCCCAAGGTGGAGAAGGAGATCTGACTGGAGGAAACACCTTTCTTAATCCCTCTAGAAAATCCTTCACCACAGGCATCCGAAAAAACGATATCTGTGTTGGCGATTTTCTATAAGCAGTTATTGCAGCAAGATGGACTCTGATAGAATTAAACTGCAAACCAGACTCAGCAAGATAAAGAAGATAAGGCAAGATCACCTGTTCTTGGCCTCGAATAGGGTCAAGACCCTTGCTCTGACACCAAAGAAAAAAGCGTTTCCACTTAAATCCGTAGGATTGTCTTGTAGAAGGCCGCTTTGCCTCTTTAAGAATGTTCATACACTCCGGATTTAACTGTAAATGCCCGTACTGGATGACTTCAGGAGCCATGCTGCCAGGCGCAGGGAGGGCAGATTGGGATGAAACACACGCCCCTCCTGTTTGGACAGAAGATCCGGGCGACAAGGTAATCTCCTGTGTGGCCTGATTGACAACTGGAGGAGATCTGGGAACCACCATTGGCGTGGCCACTCTGGGCAAATCAATATCATTCTGGATTTGGTCTTGTACATCCTGTTGATCACTGCTGGAATCAACGGTGTCGGCGGGAAGGCGTACAGCAAATTTTGACACCAGTCTATCAAAAGGGCATTCCCTTGAGATCCTTTCTGGGAGAACCTGGACGCGAAGACGGGGCATTTTGCGTTTACCGCGTCTGCGAACAGATCGATGTCTGGTGTTCCCCAAGCCTGGAAAATGCTGTGCGCGACTTCTTCGTTGAGAACCCAGTCGTGCGCTTCGACGAAGTCTCTGCTGAGGTCGTCCGCCTGCGTGTTGAGGCTCCCTGGCAAGTGAACTGCCGTTATGGACAGGTCTCGTGCAAGTAGCCAGTGCCAGATGGTCTGAGCTTCTATGGACAGAGTTCTGGACCTGGTACCCCCCTGCTTGTTTAAGTAATACATTGTAGTTGTATTGTCTGTTTGCACCAAGAGGGACCGAGTCTGAAGAGATGGAGCCAGGGACTTGAGAGCAAGATGGACCGCTCTGAGTTCGAGTAGATTGATATGATACCCTTTCTCGAAATCTGACCATAGCCCTTGTACTTGCAGCGGGCCCATATGTGCTCCCCAACCTTGGAGAGAGGCATCTGTGATCAGAGTCTGCGTTGGTGGGTCCTGATGAAAAGGAACTCCCTTCATCAAGTGTGTCTTCTTCATCCACCATCAAATGGAATCTTTTGCAGACTGTTGGAGAAGAATCTGATCCTCCCAGCATCCCGTCCTCTGCTTCCATTGATCTTCTAGACACTGCTGTAGAGGACGCATCTGCAAACGTGCGTTTGGCACTATGAAGATGCACGATGCCATGGATCCCAGAAGAGAGGACACTTGCCGAACTGTCGGACGTGCAGACTGAAGGAGAAACACACACTTTGTCTTGATGGATGACCACCTCTCCTCCGAAGGACACACGTTTTCTTTTGCCGTGTCCAGTTGTGTACCCAGATAGTGGATCTTCTGGGTGGGGTTCATTATGGACTTTTTGTAATTGACTTGAAGACCCAACTTGTACATGAGTTGGAGGCATATCGAAAGATGTTCTTCCAGTAGAGATGGGGATGAACTCTTCAGAAGCCAGTCGTCTAAGTACGGATAAATGAAAATCCGTTGTTTTCGAAGACAAGCAGCCACTACCGCCATACATTTTGAAAAAGTTCTGGGAGCTGATTTCAGGCCAAAGGGGAGCACTGCGTACTGATAATGATGAGCCCCTACTTGAAATCTGAGAAACTTGCGATGTTTTCTGGATACTGGGACATGAAAATAAGCATCTTTCAGATCTATGGAACACATCCAATCCCCCTGGTGTAATTGAGGGAAAATCTGATGAAGAGCCAGCATTCGAAACCTTTCCTTCCGAATGAATTTGTTCAAACGCCTCAAGTCCAGAATGGGTCTGAACTCGGTAACTGGACCTTTTTTCTTTACAAGAAAAAACCGAGAGTACAGGCCCTGACCTCTCTGTTGAAAAGGCACTGGTTCTATGGCATTCTTCTTCAGAAGGACATCCGCTTCCTGTTGTAAGCGCATTAAGTTCCACTGTACCATTTTCAGAGGACGCATGACAGGAGGTGGCTTCTTGAATTTCAAAAGGTACCCGCTCTGAATGACATTGAGTACCCATTTGTCCTTTGAGATCTGTTTCCACTCTTCCAGATAACACACAATACTTCCTCCAACCGGAGTGGCACACGGTTGTGGAGGAAGCTTCCATTCATTGTTTTTGAGGCTGCTTGGTAGCTGATGATTGCTGCCTATTTCCGCTGCCTCTGCCTCGTCCAGGTCGCCTCTGCTGGAATTGCGATCTCTGTTGATTCTGGCCTTGATTTTGCGAGGACCAATTCGTCTGTTGGCCCCTCTGCTGAAAAGATCTTTTGTCATAGGGACGAAAATTACCTCGACGCTTAAACTCTTTTTTCTTTTCAAGACCAACGGCCTTAAGAGTGTCTAACTCCACTTTCATTTTAGACATCTCGTCATCGGCGTGAGATCCAAACAAAGTCGAACCATTAAAAGGTAGATTTACCATCTTTCTCTGAGCCTCAGGTTTTAGACCCGTAAGGCGAAGCCAAGCCGTACGTCTAGCACAAACACCATGTGCATAACCATGAGCTGACAGATCCGCCGCATCAGCAGCTGCACTAATGCTTTGATTAGCCACCAATCCTCCTTCTTCCACTATTTCCAGGAAGTCTTTCTGATCCTCCTTAGGGAGTTTTTCTGCAAAACGAGAAACTGAGTCCCACAGCAGACGATCATAGTGGCCCAATAAGGCTGACGCACTGTCCACTCTCATGACCGAACCTGAGGTGTTGCACATTCGTCTCCCCAAGGAATCCATACTCTTACTATCCTTCTCTGGAGGAGCAGAAGAGGTAGATGTTGCCGAATGTGCTTTTCTGACTGCCGCCACAATAAGAGAATCTGGAGGTGGGTCAGAACGCAAAAATAAAGGATCTTCCTCTGGAGCCTTGTACTTCTTTGCAATCCTAGAAGGTCCTGAACCCACTGTGGCCGGAGTTAAGAAAGTTTTCATCGCTGGTTCTATCAACCCGGGCACTAACGGCAGAAGAGGCCTACCAGTCGTCTTGTGATGTAGGGTTTCAAAGATGACTGACGTTGCTATTTGAGGAACTGCCATCTTGATCTTGAACTTATTCGCCCCACGACATAACACATCATTAAATGTGCCCAAATCATCCACTGGAGACACTCTGGACGGAGGAGTAGATGATATTGTGGGAGAATAGTCTCTATATGAAGATCTTGTAGAAGACGAAGACGACTTAGAAGACGGAGAAGGAGTTCTACGCCTCTCTTGAGGAGTTGCAGATCGCTGCCTCCTTCGCTCCCTTGAACAAGATTTCCGTCCTTCTACAGACTTAGGAGATGGAGCAGGAGTCCTACGCTTCTCTTGAGGAGTTGCAGATCGCTGCCTCCTTCGCTTCCTTGATCGAGATTTCTCTCTTTCCAATGATCTCGAACGTGATCTTCTTTGCAGCTCCGTCCGAGGAACCGGAGCTCTGTCACCCAATAATGGACGCATCTTCCAATGCCGAAGACTTTCCAGCCATCTCGGTGACAAGTTGATAGGCCGACCTATACGCTCAGGTGAAACTTCAGGTGACACCTGCACAATATTCAGGTCTGCTGAAGACTTGGAAGCTCCGGAGACTACACTGTGCTCAGATACCACTGAGTTAGATGGAGTCCGCTGACTGGGCACCAATTGTCTATCATCTGCCTGGCCTGAAGTAGAGCCCGACTGAGCCACCATAGAAGAATCCTGATGCACTGTCTCTTGTCCCACCGCATCTTTCTGTTGATCCTGCGGTGAAGAAACCACTCTAGGCTCAGGACATATGTCTGACCTCGACAAAGACCTAACTGAGGTCCGAGAGGCTGATCGTGACAGTCTCAACGCCGACCTGTGCACAGGTGGGGGAGACCTAGACATTCCATGCTTCGAGCCCGAAGCATGCTTCGACGCCGATCTACGTCGCGATGGAGACTTTGACCTCCTCTTCTTAGACCTCGACGTCGAATCCTTCGATCTTCCTCTCGACGTCGATCTCTTCCTCTACGACGATGTATGAATCTCCTTCGACGTCGACACTTTACTCTTCGACGTCGACATATGATCCTTCGACGTCGACACTTTACTCTTCGACGTCGACCCATGATCCTTCGACGTCGAACGCATCTTCTCTTTCGACGTCGAGCGTTGAACCCCCGACGTCGTCCTTACTGCAATCGACACCAGATGTCTCGACGTCGATAAAGATCTCGACGGCGAAGGTCGAGACGCTGTATTCTGCCTCACCGGCGAAGTCTTTGACGTCGACGGCGGCCTCTTCGACGTCGACGGAGTCCTCTTCGACGCCGACAATGCTGACGGCGATCTGGATCTCGACGTCGAACGCCTCTTTTTCGCAGGAAAAGCTTCCTGGAGTCGATTTTTCTTCGTTTTACCTTCTGGAGACGCTGATCTTCGACGTTTAGGCTGAGAAGGTGGCTTAGAAGTCGATAAGAAAACCTTAGAACTCTTCTCACCACGATTCTCTCTCTCCAGAAGGCCCAGAAGCCTCATTTTCTCTCTTTCTTTTAAAGTCCTACTAGAAAGGTTGAGGCAATGATAACAATCTTCCACATTATGAGTATCAGGAAGACACACCACACAAACAGAGTGTGGATCAGTTTTTGCCATTTTCTTCCCACAGGAAGGACATTTATAAAATAAAGGTGGCATACTGACTAAAAAATTCACAACAGTTTAGTCAGAAAAAAGGTAATAAACACCACCAAAGTACTATTTGTCAAAAAATGTCAAGAAAAATCCAACTTCTGACAGAAAATACTACAAATGAGCAGAGCTCAAGTTCCAGGTTCCTCACAGAACAAGCCGGAAAAAAGAACTGACCTAACTGTCACCTGTGGTGCATGATGGGAACAGAGTTCTCCTAGAGGCCTTAAAGGCAAAGTGTGCAGATTCTCTGGGGCCTTAAAGGCAGGGTGCCAGTCTGATTTTCAGTACACAGACAATTTTTCATATGCAGCCTTTTAGGCTAATAACTGTTTACAACAGGTTCTTTGATGAAAATAAAAGTTTTTCATGGTTATGAAATGCATTTTTGGGCTCATGCCTGTTTATTGCATTTATATTTAGCATATTTTCATGCTTCAGAACGTGTGTAAGGTTGGCTTTATTAGCCTATGTGTATATGTTAGGCTGCATATTATGGTTGTTATACATGTATATGTGTATAATTATTTTAGTACAATGTACTTTTTGATATATTTACACATATATATGTATATTGTTATGTGTTCCGGGTTCCCGCTCATGGGCGGAGATAATTCAGTGCTTATGACTATTAATGAGTATCCCCTGGAAGAGAACCACTGCGTGTATGTGTATATATATATATATATATATAATTCTCAAATTAATATTATAGGGCACTCAGCCCAACAATATTATACACCTTTGTAACAACTGTGTCACATGTAACATAACCATGTCCATACTTGATTCGAAAATGTGAAACACAGGTCTGACATAGGTTTTGGATGATTCCAGAGATTGGTAAAATATGTTTGAACTACCTAATCCACAATGCAACATAACTCTGCCAGGTGGTGATTATGGTATAAATAAATGAAACAAACAAGGGACAAATGTTTGTTAACCGTGAACAGGGACATTGTTTGTCCGAAACGCGTAGGGTGGGGAAAACCCTAATGAAATAAAACGTAAAATAACCTTTGGAGTGGTGTGCGGCGATCTTTCTTTTTGAAGGGTATTTGCTTCGGAAATATATATATATCATGTGATCAAGCCACGTTTGTGGTGAAACGCGTTATGGCTGACTAGCGAGAAATAAACGCTACTTCTTGCACTTACTTTGGGTTCGTGTCTGCTTTCGTGGTATGCTGGAGAACTACAATCGGCATCCGATTCTTTCAAGCGGCGCTTGGGGGATATATATATATATATATATATATATATATATATATATATATATATATAAACTTACCTTTTGATTTACTAAGCAACTACTGAACGGATTTACACCATTTAACAAAAAGGTCTCTTTCTGAACCAAGGGCTACCTTTTTGCCAAATTTGGTGTAATTCCGTTCAGCAGTTCGGGCCATGTCTTATGTTTCCTATGGGAAATAACATGGAGAAAACAGGTTTAGGGACCCCCATTTTTTCTCGGCCCCCGCTTGGTGAATCACCCCCAAACTGTCAGGATAGGAGCTGACCGGAGCGGACAACAAGTTTTAAAAATTTAGCGAAGATTTGTCAACCGGCCCCAATGTTATTGGGAAAAGAAAAAACGCTTTTCCTATGGAATCTAGGTCCTAACTATAACGGTCTACTGGCGACCACCATATATATATGGCCTAAAGTTATGATGATGCTCCAAAATAAAAGGCACAAACCGGCAGAGTAAACATCACCATTTCGAAGTCCAGACAATACGGCAGCAGTAGCACAAAGAACAATATCTTGAAAATAAGGTGAAAGGAGATAATGAGCTAGGAGCAAAGCAAGCAACCTACAAATTGTACGGATGCATTGAAAGTTCCAAAGACTCTGGGGTTCGAAGGAGGGTTACAGAACCAGGTAGCGGGACAGATGCAATACACCCTATACAGCAGAAGAGCAACGATACCATTATACATAGAACCACCATAGGGAGGAATGAGCCAGTCTGAGGATATATTTTATCCCACAAGCGTGGGATTTATTAACGGAAGAGTTTAGGGCTTTCATTAAAAATTACGATCAACCTCCATAGACTCCCAGCGACTCATTTATGGATATACTGCACTGCTGATACGTTATTTAGAACACGGGTTGATATATATGTAGCTTTACAATGGACCCTGTTAATTCTATATCGATTCATTTTTCTGCCTTGCGCCTCAATTTTATGGTCACTTCTATTTTAATTACCTGCTAAGTATACTTGTCATACTGGACTGTTAGCTTGCGGTCAGGGTTAGTGATTGGTTGGAACACATGGTTGCAGTTCATTTTATGTAATGCTAAATATGGCTACTGGAGCAATCTGCTCAATTATTTGTATATGTTGAAACGTGTAATCGAAAGATTACTAGGAAAAAAACTAGTCAAAAAAGATCCCATTATACATGTAAGACTCATAAAGGAGTTTAATAATCTTAAGATGGGTAGAAGGCTGATAAACTGGAAAAATAACGAGTCAAAAAATATCCCATTCTACATGAAGACTGGTAAAGGAGTTCAATAACCTTGAGATGGATAGTAGGCTGGTACACTGGAGGAGGAACTAGCCAAAACATTTTCAGGTCCAAGTTTTTAGGAATGGCATTCATCTGGAAAAAAAAACAAGAACTACTGCGGTGCCACAGATATTGTGCCCTTTGGGGCCTGCATAAGAGAGGCTATAATAAAAGTAAGTAATATGCACCTTTTCAGCTGATACAAATCAGACTATAGTAGGAGTGAAAAAAGGGCCTTAGTTTAGAAAATAATGATGGATGATATAGGAAATAAGAGCACAGTGCATATGCAGACAGGTACAATCAAAGGATTAGAGCACAAAAAACCTGACGGGCAAAGCAGAATGGGAAGAGATGCCAGTTGTCGCAGTTATCCGCCATAGATTTGATCTTGGCATCAAGACACCAGAAGATCTGCTGTGTGACTTAAAAAGACAGTAACCCTAGTGAGAGGTATTAGCCCTGACTGATGCAGTGAGAGTAATAATGGGCAGAATTAAGTGGGCAGTGCCACCAATGTTTGGATCACTATAAACGTCTCATCTGGAATATTATGTCCAACTCTTGAAGCAACACCACCTGAAGAATGGATTAATGTAAAGGTCCAATGTTGGAGGGGTTAAGAATATTAGATGTGTACACCATTTGACAAAAGGTATGGCAGGGTGTGGCAGATATCACGTTTCATAAAAGGGCATTCATCAATACAAGATGCCTATTTTTTCAGTGATGGGACTAAGAGTCAATACTAGAATTGAGGCAGCATTGGAGTAATGCAAACAAATCAAAGGGTGAGAAAGAGGTAAGAGATGGGTTTACTTAGTCTCCCAATTTATTACACATAATCAAAGAAAGTGAACCAAGGCATAAAACAGTATTTATGAAAGTGTGTAGAAGACTTCATTCAAGTGTTCAACCTCAAAGCAGTATGTTTTTACCCACTAGGGTTGATTTTGTGGGTAGCATCATTATCGGGTCCTCTACAATGGAGTCTCCCATTCTCCAAGTGAAGGAACGTTCTGTTTCCTGGAGGTCCGCTGTCTGCTTGGAGGCAGTGGTGAAGTAGGAGGTGAATTTAAAATTATCTCCAATCGCAGAGGAAAACTAGTTTTAATTTTGACAAAACAAAATGGGATAGAGATAAGGTTAAAAACAAGAAGCGATGTTGTTAGGAAGAATATCTTGTCCCATACATCTGAGGTGTGAGGTCTGGTCGACATGTTTCAGTTGTGAATAGCCCTGGTGGGTATGTGGCTTTAGTCAGGCCTGGGTGAAATGGCAGCCCTCAGATTTTGAAGGAACCTTTGAAATGGGCTTACCCTTACATGCATCTTTGTCCATCGAGTTGCTCATAGGTGGACATGTCGAAAATATAAGCCTGAAAGAGGACTGAAAAAGATAAAACACAAACAAGGAGAGCACTAAAAGTCGCAAGAGGGAATGTATTTGGGCATGAAATAAATCCAAAAATAAAGAAAATTCTGAGGTGAGTGCTCATCTTAAAATAACCAGGAGATATGCTAAAATATACCTTTACTAAAGTGCAGATTTTTCTTTTTAATCCTTGTGTGTTAACAAAGAAAAATTACTATAAGAGTCTAACTGCGTCATCTTAAGTCTTGTGTCTTAAAAAAGATAGTAATAATACGAAGAACTGTAGCTATCACACCGTGGAACTGCATTTTTTAAGGTAAAAAATATATTTGATCACTTGTCCATGCCACTTCAAGTACATTGACGTAACATGCAGAAACATACAAATATGTATAGGTGAACACAGGAGCAATATTAGATGGCGAAGGATAATAACGAAGTTGAGCAACCACTACCTATCTGCCAACCACACAGAAAATGATCTTCAAAGGACTGTCCTGGAGATACTGGATGACAAAAAGGACACACAACGAGTGCTTCTTCAAAAAGAATAACTGTGGGTGTACTGCCGAAGATCCTTCGATGAAGGACTTACCAACAACATCCCATGGCTTTCAATTATCAATGAAATACATCATATCCGAAGAACCACTCTTCTTTACAGTAACCTCTCCTACGCTTTAGCAAAACTTAGGATACACCTCTAAATAGATCTCAACAATAAGAACACAAATTGACTCTGTACTAGAAGGAAGGGGGACTCCTCGTCACTTGTAGGCAGGGAAAAGTACTAATCAAGAAAGACCAGGGATTACCTGCCTAAGGAATGTTTAAGGCCTAAAACTAGGTCCTATAGTATTAGGGTAACCACCTCTGAACCCACAGGAACCATTCTCAACACATAATTTACAAAATTAGAAAAAGTTTCTTTTATTATTATTCAAGTAATGAGTAGATACAATTATTCAATGCTCTTGACATCATAAAGATACAATAATTGAATACGTCGTACAAGTCACGCTGCTGAGCCTATCCTATCCCTGGACCCAGGAGGAAAACTTGTTGCCCCTCGTGCCATCAGTCAGATCCTTGCATCGCCGACAGTCGCCTCCGTCTCATAAACTTCGCCCTGGAAGCACCCTGGCTGAGTTGGTCCTATCCAGTGTCCTAATCCTGTTTTTACAAGTGCTGGAGACCTCTTTTTGGACTGATTTGACGCTTCTTACATCAGGGATACCGTAGGTGGCTTTTAGTCCCGCCCGTCCATCATTCACTCCTCATTCGAGTGATTCCTTGGTAGCCTCATCTTATGTGGCCTTCCAGTTTTAGTCTTACGATTGTTCACTTCATCCTGGACTTTTGACCCAAAATGTACTTTTGAATAGTGATCCTGTCCCACTCTGCCCTTCCTTCATCCTGCCCTGATGAAAGTGTAGCCCCGGCTGGGGGCCTCACACCGAAACGCGCATTGGCGTTTTCTTCCATCTGGCGATGGATGACCTGGGTGATCTGGGATTGTTCCATCAATTACTCTCAGATCAATTACTGGCAATGACACTACTGTGGAGTTGTGTGCGTTGTGTATGCATGTTGGTATAAATGTTGTGGTTGGCGTGTGGGATGTTGTAATTCTATGCTTAAATAAGTCTAGTATGAAATGATAAATCATGATTTGAAATTTTATGTATCTTTATGATGTCAAGAGCATTGAATAAATGTATCTACTCATTAATTGAATAATAATAAAAGAAACTTTTTCTAATTTTGTAAATGTGTTGAGAATGGTTCCTGTGGGTTCAGAGGTGGTTACCTTAATACTATAGGACCTAGTTTTAGGCCTTAAACATTCCTTAGGCAGGTAATCCCTGTTCTTTCTTGATTAGCACAAATTGACTCTGTACCTATGACTTTGGTCACCTTTCACATAACTTTTAACTGAATGCCATGTAATAGGTTTACAGTAATCTCGCCCTATCACTGCCATCCTTTCCTAACTTTAAGAAATCTAGGATATATCTAAGAATACCAAGCATAAACCATCTAACCATTCAATTTATGATTCTCTATATAGGCCTTTACTCAAAATAGGTAATTTTACATACAATAATACTACCTTTGCAATCAGTGCCATCGTTTTATGCACTATGCCAAAAACGGGTTATAAGAGGAATTCTTTTTTAACCTTTCCCCTGAATTTCTTTTGCCATAATATAAAAAATATTGAATCTTTGATATTATGCGCTATATCATTTTTTCACATTATTCTTGCATATATCACTTCAGTTTTTGAAGGACAATAACTTCCGTTAATACATTAAAACTCTCAGTTTATAAATGTGCCCGCTCTCATTTTTCTAACCTCCTTTCTTAACCTGGTGTTGATAGTTTAGAGCAGAGATCTTCAAACTTTTGTAGGTTGAGCCCCCCAGCTGAATTTTTTCATATGTTGGGCCCCCCCCACCACCGCACAAATTTCTGGACTTGACCGCCACGCGCACATTCCGGGCATATTCAGCGAATAACATTCAATACAATAAGAGTGTTTAGTAAACTGCAGGTTTGTGATTGGGTGTGGTGAAATGACATTGGCTTATTATGCAGCTCAAAACACCACTTTCCAAGATAAAATCTGGGCAAATTGATTTTACTAGGATGCTTTGTTTTACACTTGAAATGGATTGATAACACCACCAACATAAATGTGACAGGTGTGCCCGTTTTTCAGAGACGGTCAAACTGTGGATGGATTTTTGCTACTGTCATCCTCAGGTTGTGCTCCACATCCAGTCTTGAACGGTACTTAGTTTTTAATACCGCAAGTGCTGAGAACCCAATCTCACATAAATAGGACGAGCTGAAAGGCAAGAGAGTTTTGATAGCAGTTTCTCCCAAAGCTGAATATTCTGCAGACATTTTCAGCCAAGACAGGGACTGTAAGGGAGACAGTGTTGTCAGATGTTTCGAGGACTCCCTAGCTCAGAGATGGTTCACGAGAACCACATCTTCTATAGAAATCATTAACAAACGTTCTAGGTAGCATTATAATAGGATAATTGCCCACCAACCACTTATGGGTCCGAAGACAGTTGAAAATCCACAGAGAAGGCGCTGAACAAACACCTCATTGAGAATTCCTTAGTGGTACGATAAGTTGCTTGCCTGAAGTAGTGGGGCTTTGGGACACGTCAGGCTTATGTTTAGAAAAAATAGAACTAATAATAAATGAATGATGTTGTCTAGTTTCTTCAGAGTAATGTTGTCTGACAGACTTTGTGATGGCAGGAACATGTTAGGGATTTTGGGTGCCCTGGGCCAAAACTATTTTGGGGGCCCCTGTTCAGTACAGGTTTGAGTTTAAATCTAAAATTCAGAGATAGTGATGTGTTTTCACTGTTGTAACAAAGCAGCCGCCCACTAATTTTACAGTGAATAATATCTGTGGTATCCTCCAATTTCTCATATGTGAGGACCTGCTTGGATCTAACTTTTATGATTAACTTTTTATGGTTGTTGCATTAAACAAACATTTCTTTACAAAAAGTAATAGACTCCCTCACATCAATTACATTAAAAAGAAATTAAACAAAACGGTATTTGCAAGAATCTGTTTAGGAATTATTCCAGTCCATCAGGACAAAAACAGAACTGTCTCTATCAAGGGGCCCCTGGAAGGCTGGATTGTGGTGCATTTAGATGTCTCCTTTTGTAATTTAGGACGAAAAGCTTAATGGGGCATGACATGCCCATACTTGTGTACAGGGGTGAGTGAGGAGACCATGTGAATTTGGGTGTGCATGTTAGTGCAGAGTGGGACGAATGAATGTATGGTTTGTGGTGGGCTTATTGGAGTGAGATTGCAGATTGAGCAGTGAGGGGGACAGGTGAGTGAAGTGTCACGAGTGCAGGCTGAGTAGTGTGCTTGTGTGACTGCAGGTGAGGTACAGGATGAAAAGCGCAAGTGCATTGTGAGTGCAGAGTAATCACTATGAGTGGAGGGTAAGTGGGTGAATGGTGTGAGTGCATGGTGATCAGTGAGTGCAGGGTGAGCGGGTGAATGTTGTGAGTGCATGGTGATCAGTGTGATCGCATTGTGATCGCTGTGAGTGCAGAGTGATCACTGAGTGGAGGGTAAGTGGGTGAATTGTGTGAGTGCATCGGGATCAGTGTGAGTGCTGGGTGAGAGTGAAAGTGAAGGGTGAGATTGAGGAGTGAGTGGTCTGAATGTAGGGTGCATTCACAGACACTTGAAGTAACTCAGCATGTTATTGATTGCAGCGTAGGGTTTCAAATGTGTTAAACTATTGTTATTATGGCAGGGATCAGGGTGAAGGAAATAAATAATGTGCTGATCCCTCAACAAACTTCCAGTCTTATGATTAGGGTTGTCAGCTCATTATTTTGATGTCACAGATGGTATAAATATAAGCAGTCACCTAAAGCTGTATTTTCAGCACTTGTCTGTGCATACTCTGAACAGAAAATATAAATAGAAAGAACTTTTAATTGTTTTCTAGAGCTGCATGAATGATCCATGACTGATAATAAAAGGGAACAAAGATAGAAAAGTCACATTAAAAATGAAAACATACTTCTTATCTATAACCATATTTAGCAATTTGCAAGCTGCTTAAACACATGGCTAGCTGGCATTTTACGCGCCTGCCTGTGTAATTTTAAAAGAAACTTCCAGGGATGTTTTAAGGATTTTGGGGTCTGTGGGCAAAATGTATTTTTTGGGCCCCAGTTTTTTTTTTTTTTTGTAGAGTTTTATATAGCGCGAACTAGACCCGAACCGAATCAGGTATCAGAGCGCTTTACATAGCACAAGTTACGTTTTACATGAGGACACACACTTTTCATTTGCCCAGAATCACAGGAGGTTTTGGCGTCATTACCGAGACTCGAACCCAGATCCCCAGGTCCGAGGTCGAGCGCCTTAGCCGTTAGGCCAACTCCTCTCCTCTGTTCGGACCAGCTTTGATTTTATGATCCAGTCTCAGCTCTTTCATGCCTTCTTTGGTCAAATACTAAATGTGTGTACATCGGATATTCAGGGATAGTGATGCGTGTTTTCAGTATGTTACACAACAGCAGTTCACTAATATTACTGCAAATAATCTGTCACGCCCTTCCATTTCTCATATGTGAGGTCATGTATTGATCTAAAATAAACTTTTTATATTGATGTCGCATGATGCATAAACACATTTTGTCTGCAAAATGTCTGTAATAGACTTTTCCAAATTAAAAATTAATGATAAAAAACGCTATTTACAACATTGTGTTTAAAAATGATTCAAGGTCATGAGGCAAGACTGTAGAACAGAGCTGGCTCTTTCATCTCCCCTCCCCCACCCCCCCACTCCCTTTGAAAGGCTGGGGCCCTGGGCCACACCCCACTTTGCCCATGCCTTAAACTTCTCTGGAAACTTTGTCTCAGTTCTGGAAAGAGCTAACTCTCCCAGGACGGGGTTAATTCATAGAGCTGAAATGCTCCAGCTGCAGTGGAGGCAAGGAGTCTCCTCTGCTAAAACCAAAAGCGTGTCTGTTTGCTTTCGGTTTTAACCCCTCTACTGCGCCCGTGATTTTGCGGAAGAGAGGCACTTCCGCAAAAGGGGCGAGGCCGCGTCGGCCATTGGCCGACGGCAGCACCAGCGAGGTAGCATTGCCATCAGCCAATGGCCGACGGCAGCATGGAAGGGGTTAACAGAGGATACTCCTTGCCTCCCACTGCAGCTGAAGCTGTCAGCTCTGTGAATTAACCCCCTCCTGGGAGAGTTAACCAAACAAAAGAACGGGCACGTCGTGACCCATCGATCCCCCCCTCCCTCCCCCCTCCAACCATACCGGAGTCCTCAAGAGGCAGGGAACAAAGGTCAGATTGGAGAGGAGTGCGCTCCCCCCCTGGGATGGTGTTGTGCCCCCCCCAGGGGGGTGCCCCACAGATTGAAGAACTCTGGTTTAGAGCCTTTTTTTCCACTTTCCATCCATTTGAATACTCACGATCGCAGAACCACTGGCATCGTTCTGCACATTAGGGCCTTTTTTTTTAAATATTTAAGGCCACGGGGAAACCACTACTGGCATAGTCTAAAACATTTAGCCCTTTTCTATGGAGTGACGGCAGACTGCATTTCTCGCAGCTAAACTCGATCCTCTCTTGATTATTTAATCGCTGAGCGATATATAGAGCACCGCTCTCCTGTTCTCACTACCAATCCAGGAAAGGAGACACCACACCAGGACACTCGTGTAAACAGTCAATTTCCAAGTGTCCACCAGCTTTAAAATAAGCACCTTGTTCTTCCTTGATTATCCAACTCTTGTTTTTCCTTGCTAATGAAACCTTGCCTAGCCCTTCTTTTTACAATTCAGATGACTCCATGAGACAATATCCTTTTTAATAAGGTACTTTTCAGTAATCTTGGAAATATTTTCTTCTCACATGTTTTTAAATGCACTATTTTATCTCTTATAAAACAGTTCCACAGTGTGATTAGGTTAGCTACAATTCCTCTTATCATTACTATCTTTTTTTAGACAAGGATTAAGAGGACAAAATCAGCCTCGTATAATCTTTTTTTGTTAATACACAAGGTTTAATAAGTAATATCTGCAGTTTACTAAAGGTACATTCTAGTATCATGTCCCTGGGTTGTTTTAAGATGAGCACACCAATCAGAATTTCTTTATTTTGGAATGTGTTATTTCGTGTGCAAATGCATTGCCTCCTGTGAGATTTTGCGCTCTCCTGTTGCGTTTTATTTTTTTCAAGCCACTTTCAGGCTTACATTTTTGACATTTCCACTTATGAGCAATTCCGTGGACACAGATGCATGTAAAGGGTGAGCCACTTACATGGGTTCCATCTAAATCTGAGGGCTACCATTTCACTTGGACCTGGTGAGTCGCAGACCCACCCGGGCTATTCATGGCTAAAATATGTCCACCAGACATCACACCTCATAAGTATGGGATAAGTAACTCTTCCTAACATCGCTTCTTGCTTTTAACCTTATCCCTATCCCATTTTATTTTGTTGTTAAAATTAAAACTAGTTTCCCTCTGGGATTGGAGATAATTTTAAATTCCCCTCATACTTCACCACTACCTCCAAGCAGACAGCCGACCTTCAGTAAGGAGGACGTTCCTTCACTTGGAGAACAGGACACTGAATTGAAGACCCCATGATGATGCTACTCACGAAACCAACCCAAGTGGGGCACAACATACTGCTTTGAAGTTGAACTTGTGGATGAGGGCCTTGAATGAAGTCCTCTACATACTTTTTGGAACACTCTTCGAAGTAGTGTCAGATTTTATTTTCATGGAAATGTTATTAAATACAGGAAATAATATCCAGGGTACATGAAGAGAAAAAACAAACTGTATAATAATAATGCCACAAAGAGGCAGTTCAACGACAACAGCATTGAGTAAGTAAGTGTGCATTGTGGTTCGCGAGAAGCAAGGAAAACAGTAAAAACTGGAAAGATTTTCAAGCCGTAATCAATCAT
The DNA here is from genome assembly GCF_964261635.1 of Lissotriton helveticus. Classification (NCBI taxonomy): domain Eukaryota; kingdom Metazoa; phylum Chordata; class Amphibia; order Caudata; family Salamandridae; genus Lissotriton; species Lissotriton helveticus. The sequence continues at coordinate 310,069,889 of NC_136057.1, forward strand.
TCCAATTCAATAGTTTTATTACTTTTGAGAAATGTGAGAAGGTGTAGGTGGTCATGGGAAAGTTTATGTTGTTGTGGAGTGGGCGACTGATGAAGACACCCTCTGTACATTTCTTCAGTGCTTAATTTGAACCAGTGGGAGCCACCAACACTAATTTTTAAGGATTGCCACTTATTTTTCCTCATCAGATATTTATCCAAAGCAAGAGAAGGAAAGACACCAATCGGAAAGCCAAGGAATGGAAAAACTGAAAAACCATCACAAAGGGAGAAAGCAGGAACCTGCAAGAGTGTGATAGAGGGGCAGGGAGTATCTGGTGGTGGATTAAAGGTGTAGGAGGTGGTTTGAGACTCTGGAGCCTTGGTATTTAATGCTCAAACGTTAACTTTCACTGGCCATCGGCTTCTGAGCACAGCTTCAAGCATCAGCACTCATTCTTTTACAAATTTCCTCCTCCAGGAGTAGTGTTAGATTCTTGTGTGAATAAAAAAAGTAATCCCACAAAAAAGCCTGTAAAATTTGCCTGGGGTAAACCAGATTTTCACATATCTAAATCTGGTGTAGGCCTCTTTACCACAGCTAGAAAGGAAGAGTGTTACATAGTTTTGGTGCACAACAAAAGCACAAAGATGATCTAAAATCTTGGTCCTGAAAAGAGCATGTATAAGGAATAGTTTGCCAGAAAATGAACCAGGAAAATTTACCAGGAAAAAACCCATTAAAATTTACCAGGAAAAAAACATTAAAATGTAGTTGGTTTAAACTTGATTTGTACATATCTAAATCTGGTAAATGCATCTTAACCATAGCTAGAAAGGAAGTGTGTTCCATAGTTTGGTGTACAATGAAGCACAAAGATTACCTCGACTCTCAGTCCCAAAAAGAGCATGTATAAGGAGTAGTTTGCCAGAAGAATGCCTAAAGTGGCATCAGTGGACAAAAACTGGGTTCTAGCCTCTACCGGAAGCAAGAGGAGACCTGCCTAGGCAACTGATAAACAGTCTTTGTGAAATACTCAATTTAATGGCTCATGACTGATGGGTGGCTTTACCGTCTTTCCGGTTGTTCCTTTAGAACCAATAATTGCAGGCGATTAATTTATGGATAGGTTGACGCTGGACGGTGACAAACAACAAGATAAAAAAAACAGGGCTTTCAAAGACCAGAGTAGGAGCAGGAAACACCAACGCATGGCAGTAAAGCTCCCAATATTTTCAATTCCAAAGAAACCAACCATCAGTAACAAAGGCTACCTAAAAACTAAAATATCCACATTCAAGCATTGCATTATTGTAGCTGTCCGATGAAGCCTAGGAAGCAAAAGATATATCCACCGAGCAGGAAAAGACAGAGCTAGGGACTTGCTGCCAACATAGGGCCAGAGCAGATGGAAAAATGGTTACCTGTGATGATGGCGGGATCCATCCAGCTGCGTGGGTTGTCCCAATTCAGGCTGTTGATGATTGTAGTGTTGGACGTAGGTGCACTGTGGTTGGTGTTGGAGGGGGAGGGCGCATTAGGCTGTCCACCAAAGTTGATGTTAATGTTCGGTAGTAGTGCCCTGAGCCCGTCCTGCCATTCCTTCATATTTAAACCCTCTATAGAATTGCTGTGGTCTGGGAGGTGTACCAACAAAAAAAGAAAAAATGAAAAAAATCATAAGTGGAAGTTACAAAAAGACATTCTTCTGTGGAGGACATTAATGGGGAAAAATTCAACACAATATTATAACTCATCTGCTTAGCACAGAATGAGGTGTGGTACTGTGTTGCTCAACACTAAGCCCTACGTCTAGGATTCTGAGGTTTAGGTAAAATCTCAAAGTGGTTTTGTGGCATGTATGGGGCCAAGTGCTATCTTTAAATGGTACTTCTGAAAGAGCATGGCAAACAATGAAAATGTACTGAAAAATCAAGCCTAGGTCATTTTGACTAGAGTGTCTTAGAAAGCAATACTAATATTTCTGCGAAGTGTTCGAGTAAGTGGAATCGAAAGGTAATGATATAATTGGAGGAGCAGATCTGGGGCAGATGCTCACGACTGTCAGGTGATGCACTAAAGGCAACTTTATGGCACGAAAGATGTTAAAACATTCCACTAAGGACGAGGAATTCAATGTCAACAAACCTTTACAACAAGGATACTGATATCTGTTCATAATACTTCAGGTTTTTTGCTGGTTTCACTGTTAATTACATGCTTTTCTCCGTCAATCACTCAGGGCCATGGTAAGCTAATCAGGATACTAAATAAATCCATTTTACAATATCCAGCCACTGGATAGAAGCTAAAAGGGAGGTGAACAACAATGTGAGCAGAAGAGAGGATTTTTTACATATAAGCTTTGCTTTTAAGATGACCTCCCGTTAGAGGTCCTGCAGCAACAACTTTAGAGCTTCCAAGTGTCACTATAAGGAGACTGCAGGTAATGCGGAAGCAACATTAGTAGCTGGCAGGACCCAGGCACTGCCTGAGAGAGACAATAGTCCAGTACTGATTCTACAGCGATATTTACTGGGAATGCCTCAGTACTGCTTCCTGCCACTGCAGACACCTATGTGCAAAACCTCAGTAGTACTTCTTGCCTCCGCAGAAGGGGTAGCGATACCCATTTGAAAACGCCTCCGTATCACTTCCTACCACTGCAGAAGGGCTGGCGATACCTACTGGGAACACCTCAGTACTGCTTCCTACCACTGTAGAAGGGATGGATATATCTACGTAGAGGACCTCAGTACTGCCTCCTACAACTGCAGAAGGGGTGGCGATACCTACAGGGAACATTTCAGTGCTGCTTCCTACCACAGTAGAAGGGATGGTGATATCTACTGGAAACACCTCAGTACTGCTTCCTATCACTGCAGAAGGGCTGGTGATACCTGATGCAAACACCTCAGTACTGCTGCCTACCACTACAAAAGGGATGGAGATACCTATGTGGAACGCCTCAGTACTGCTGCCCACCACTGTAGAAGGGATGGAGATAGCTACGTAGAATGCCTCAGTACTGCTTTCTACCACTGAGAAAGGGAAGGAGATACCTATGTGCAACACCCCAGTACAGTTTCCTGCCACTGCAGAAGGGAAGGTGATATCTATTGAGAACGCCTCAGTACCACATCCTACCACTGCAGAAAGCCTTGCAGAAAGCCTTGTGGTACCTACTGGGCACACCTCAGTATTGCTTCCTAGCACTGCCCACTGCTGAAGAGATGATGACATCTACTAGGCACACCTCAGGATTGCTGCCTATCACTGTAGAAGGGATTGCGATACCTACTTGGAACACTTCAGTACTACTGCCCACCACTGTAGAAGGGCTGGTGATACCGCTGGGAATGCCTCCATACTGCTTCGAGTCACTGCAGAAGGAATGGCGACATCTACAGGGAACACCTCAGTACTGCTTCCTACCACTGTTGATGGGGATGGATATAGGTATGTGGAACACCTCAGTACTGCTTCCTATCAGTGCAGAAGGGCTGGAGATACCTACTGGAAAACACTGCAGTACTGATTCCTACAACTGTAGGATGGCTGGTGATACCTACTGGAAATGCCTCAGTATTGCATCCTACCACTGTAGAAGGGCTGGCGAGATCTAATGGGAACATCTCAGTGCTGCTTCTTACCACTGCAGAATGGATGGTAATACCTACTGGGAACATCTCAGTACTGCTGTCTACACCAGTTGATAGAGATGGAGATAGGTACTTGGAACACCTCAGTACTGCTTCCTACCACTGTAGAAGGGATGGTGATAACTATTTGAAATGCCAGAGTATTGCCTCCTACCACTGTAGAAGGGATGGTAAGTACTAGGAATGCCTCAGTACTGCTTCCTACCACTGCAAAGGAGATAGTGGTACCAACTGAGAACACATCAGTACTGCTTCCTACTAGGATAGAAGGGATGGTGATAACTACTGGAGTTTGGTCTGGACTGTTCCCTTGAGGCACAGGGTCAAGACTGATTTGCATACGGCTGGGTCTAAACTGGGGTAGCATGGTGAGCAAAAGAACGATGGATTTAACCCAGATCGCTTGACTCGGCGTGAATGAATGAGTTATTCAGCATCCCGTCCATCATTTGTTTGCGTTAACTACTGGAAATGCCTGAGTCCTGCTACCTAACACTGCAGAAGGAATGGAGATAACTACCGGGAACACCTCACAAATGAATCCCATCATCGTAGATCGTATGGTGCAGTACTTCACATGAGAACGTTGTGGAAAGTAGGAGCTAGGAGACCATTCTCATAGATACTGTTGTAATCGTTAACAATGCGAGTTCTTTAAAAGAAATCTAGGACTCAAGTTATGAGAAGTGGAAGAATGCCTCAAGGATGAAAATCAAAAAGTAAGTGAGATGTCCCACCTCTTCATTCACAATAAGAAACGCAAAACTTGTAATACAAGATGAGGCCCAATAAACGTAAACAAGGCAGTGTACTTTGAATATTGTCAAGATCTCACATGCACACAAACAAGTGTCATTTCAACAAACTTATCAAAGTAGAAGTGATAACGTGTTCTCACATCCCACTGATGGGTCCAGAACAGATGATTGGATTAGTTAATAAACAAGCTTTGTAAAACATTACACTTATTGAAAGAAGTAACTGCTTCCCAGTGCCAAATGAAATCACTAAACGCTCTAAGAACAGGTTAAAATACAAAATAACGCAGGGATGCCACCCTCTATCTAAAAGATGGAGCACATATGTTTGACAATGACGGATAAGGACAAATAAACAATAGATTTTTAAGTAGGACCATTACGCCCTAGTTTTTGAAGTAACTAGCATAAAAGATATGCAAATAAGTAAACTATTATTTTAAAAGGAGGGCTCCTGTCTTGTAATTCACTTTATATTGACCTCATTTGCAGCTTGAAAGATATGATCTTGAGATAGAATTAACCAGAGGAACATTTCTTCAGGCTGTGTTAAATTAGTCGCAATAGTTAAGCGGTGTCACAGAAGCCTAATCAATTTATTACTACATTAGAACACTCATGCCGATTAGTTTTAGGTTGATGGTGCCGCCTACTACACACATTTAAGAACTAAAACCTACAGGCATTTCTGGAAGTCCAGTGGAACTTTAGCAGTCACTGAATGACAAAATGGTACTGTCTCAAGAAGCAGTTTAGTGTTTATCCAAGGTTTTTTTAATCGTGTGGACATCGACTGGGGCACTACGCTGAAGGCCTTGCCAAACCATCAAAAGGACACACCAGGGTTCCAGTATCCATAACATTGTCTCCATACTCAGGCCCTCAGAACTATCAGCCAGGGCAAGTACAGACCTTGGCCTGCTTCAGAATCCCTAAGCTTAACTGCACTATTTCTCTCAGAATGCACTTTTTGGTACAGACTGTTGCAGCTTGGCAAACAATCCACCAAGGTGCTTAGAAGGTATGGAGACAAACATGCTACAGAGATAAAAATTCAAAAAGGTAACACCCCAAGGCCTACACACGGCAAATTAACAACTGCAGAGACAAACAACAAAGCGAGAAATAAAAAAGACTCTCAAAACTCCGAAAAGACCCAAAAAACAAGGACACCCAAAAGAAGCTCCGTACGCTAAAAGCACTGCTAAAAAAGAAGACCCAGGAAAGGAAAAGGCAACTGAATGAAGATATTTGGACAAAAATTCTTCCTAACTCCAAACAGAAGAACAGCTCCGGTTTTTGGAAGATCACCACAGCCTCCAACAGCCAGGTCACACAGGCATCAACTCCAACATATCCGAATCTGACTGGGCTACCTATCTATCAGCTCACTTCAACACAGCTGACCCAGCAATGGTCAAGACAATAGGGGGAGACAGGTTAGATGGAGCGCGCCAGAGCCCTGACAAGATCGGCACATTCAACCACAATGAGAACCAAGTCCGCGGGAGGAAACCAACCCAGGACCATACCTCAACTGAGGTTAAAGGTCTACTACCAACTTCCGGCCCACCCGTAAATGGAGAAGAAAACTTAACCCTGGATACAGCAGACAGGATTAAAAAACAAATCTCAAAGGGCAAATCTGAGGGGGCCCCTGATCCCAACGGGATCCCGCCGATACTATACAAGCAAGACCCTGTTTTCTGGAGCAACATCTCGACACCAGTATTCCACGAAATAAGGGAAACAAAAAATACCAACATCCTGGTGTGGCTCGATAATAAGCCCGATCTACAAAAAGGGTGCCAAGAATGACCCAAGCAGCTACCGCCTTATAGCCTTAATCGATACAGAGGCAAAATATTACGCGGGCCTCATCTTGGAGGATTTAACATGTTGGGCAACGGCAAACAACATCATCCCAGCAACCCAAACCGGATTCCGCAGCGGCCAGGGCACCTCGACAAACATCATGGCGCTAACCCTCCTGTCTGACGCAGCAAAAGCCTCCAAGAGCTCCCTCTTTATGTGCTTCATTGACTACAGCGCCGCGTTCGACCATGTAGACCATGTAGACCGGCACAAACTCTGGCGGAAGCTGGATAGTTGGGGAATTCCAGGCCCACTCCTACAGCAGCTGGAAATGCTACACACCCACACTTGGGTCAGGATTAAACTGGGACCCGGCACGCACCTCGAGACAAATCAAGACCAGCAAAGGTCTGAAACAGGGATGCGTCCTAGCCCCCATGTTGTTCAATCTCTTCCTCGCAGACCTCCCTGGTGAGCTGGAGACAGTAAAATCTCACGCCCCTCGGCTAGGCAACATCACGCTCTCAAACCTCCTCTACGCAGAAGACCTAGTCCTCATCAGCCGGTCCCCCATCGGCCTCCAATATCTTCTGGACAAAACCAACGCATTTTCCAAAACCAAGTCACTAATAATCAACTTAAATAAAACAAAAGTCATGACAATGAACTACCACAAAAAAACGGAAAATTGCATGGTTCCTGGACGGACAGATGCTAGACCAGGTAGCCTCTTACAAATACCTAGGCGTCATAATCGACGGCAACGGCTCTTTCAAACACCAACTAGAGGCCATCCGTTGGAAGGGCACGACATTCCACCTATCGATAAAGCCTTTGCAGAAAGCTCTCCCCGACCGGTCACTAGGTCCTCTCCTACAGGTACTAAGAGCTCGTTTACAGCCCATGCGCACCTACGGCAGTGAGTCTATGCGAGGCAAAGACGCAACAACACTAGACAATACAATCAGTCGAGCATACAGGGCAATATTTCACCTCCCCATCAACTCATCGCCCGCACAAATCAGTCTCGAATTCGACCTGCAGAAACAAGCGGTGGAGAGAAGAGGCGCATATATAAAAAGCTGGCGGAAAATCAGAGACGCCGATAGCGGATCTCTAAACGCCCATCTCTGGACCGAACTGTCTGTCAGAGATAACTCACCTGCAAGGACCTATTTAACGGAATCACTGAAGATCCTAGGACTAACAAACCTAAGGGAGTCGGCAACTGACCCTGGCACCTTTAAAAAAAGTGGTGGCGAAAGTCACTAAGATGGTCTCCTCAATTGAGGACAAAGCTTCACTAGCCAAGAGAGCGCATGGATAAGTCGTGTTGAAAGGTTACAGTGCTCTAAAACCTCAAGAGTACTTAATAACGGGCCTCACACAGAAGACAAAAAACAAGTTCCTCAACATGCGCCTGGGCAACATACCTATAGCCCGGCACCTCACACCATGGAAAAGGGAAAACTCTGCAAATCAATGCCGTCTCGGTCTTTCTGGGAAAGAGGACCTCACACACATAATCTGCATCTGCACAAACCTCTTGGACATAAGGCGCTCCCTGCTTCGGGCACTATGGAACCAGAAGGGCATAAGGAGCTGCAGGCAGGCTGTGATGCTTTGTTTTAATCCCGAAGAAACTCAGCTAAATTGCAGAACAATAAAATACTTCGACATAGTGGCCGCTAGACTAAACGAAAAATCCAGAGGGTTTACTCAAAGCACTAGCCAAACAAAAACGGTGTAAACCTCCCTGGCTACCCTCGCCTCTGAAATCTGCAAGCACCATGGTCACGTAAACCCCATAGGCCCCTATGTAACCCAACTGAGACTTTTTGAGCCACAGCTCCTTTTATGTCTTATAAGAAGCTATTGATCTTTTTTTAAATATTTGTACGTTTTAAAATTGTGAGTTTTTATTAACTGTACAATAAACCAAACTTAAACTTAATGTATGGGGTGCAGAAACTAATCACAATCTTTATAGGGGCCAACCGCCAGGTATTTCTCCATCTAAACCCAAGTTCAGTCTTTGGCTCCTGAGCTTCAGTTCACCTTTTGGGAGAATAAGTCATAAAATTCCACGCCTAACAGTCACAGACCTTTCCTTTTTTTAGATGTCTCAATTAAACTATGCTAAAAATGAAGTTGCATATCAGTTCAATTCCAGCAGAAACTCAACTCAATAGTTAGGTTAGGTACTGAGAATAATCGCCATTCAGTCTATTGATAAGTTCTGTGCACATACCAAAAGTAAGCGGTCAAAGAGAAGTGCAAACGCCACACTTTTTAGATAAAGAAATGAGGGACGGACTTAGGGAGACTGAAGGAACACACCCAGAAGAAAGTATGAAATACTTCAAAGCATGTAGTGATATTTTAAACATTGCACTCTCTGTATGACTGACTGACTGACCTAGCTTCTACGTTTGGAGGACCTTTAGCTTTTTCTGGTCTTTAAAAGGTTTAGGAAGGGCAGAACAGAAGCACCCGGGTGAAACTAGTCCTGTGCATTTTTAAAATGACAGGTAGCAGAACTGAACACAAACCGAACAATAACTTGTTGAGCATCTTAGCTGCCGTTAATGCAATATGGTGATGAAGCAACATTTCTGTTCTAGCTAACAAACACAGACCAGTAAGGCTGGTTCAATGACAGCTCCCGATTCTGAATGTGACCCACAAGTCACAGCCAACTAAACACTGGTAACACATACCAGTCAGCTTAATGCCATAAAGAATGATGCCACAACCTTATATCTGTTTAACTGGTATAATCCAGCATCTTTCTCAATGGCTGGTGGTTAACAGAAACATTCTGGTCCGAATAACAAACTGCGGTCCAAAGCATCTGCCAAGAACGTTTTTTATCTCACTAGCCATCGTGGCTCGGACTGTTCGCACACTCGTTGGCGTTTATGAAAAGTCACTTGGCAGCGTTCACACGTATTTTTCACCATCTCGGCTAGGACCATTTGCATCCACTTTTGCGTTTACAGCAATTTTTTCAGTCATTTATCATATGCAGGAACTTTGTCACCTCATTTCGTCTCTCTTGTTCCCTTAGGAATTTACCCCCTGAAGAAGGGCAATATTCACTGGCCGAATTGCATTGAGGCTAACATTGGGTTATAAACGACTTGGATAGCCATTAATGGATTTACCCAAACCACGTTAACGCAACGAGCTCATGAAATTAAGGAGCAGAAACCATTGTATGATATATTAAAAATAAACATGGATTGCAACTTTGGAATACTTGAGTTTAAGTGGATGGAAGTGATCCTTACTAGCTATGCGCATTGAGAGCCACCTTCCAGCGGGGAGTTGCAACTGTAATTATTTAGATAAGCCCATGTTTAGAGGACGATACCTCGGCGCACGCCCATGAACATAACAAGCAAACAGTAATTTGAATATTAGGAGTGCGTGATTAAAAAACCTAAGAATTTAAACTTAAAATAGAACTAAATTCAACATGTGTTCAGTTCGGCAACCTCTAGACACAAGTGTAACCTCTCTCACTAGCAAACTACCTAAAACTGATTTTATTTTTTTAACTTCAAAATACTTTAGAGCAATGGTGTCCAAACTTTTCTGTAGTGAGAGCTACTTCTGATCAGTGAAAATCATTGTGAGCTACTAAAGGCCAAGCAACTTGTGATTTGTTCCCAGAGACCACCATGCCCAGCTACATTGATTTCAAACCTAATTTCAATGGAGCCAAATACTATGTTTGTACCAAATACTAAATAGAAACTATTATTAGAATGACCCTGGTATGTCACCGTGCTTTCAATTAACAACTGTCAAAGAAATAATATTTTGCAATAACTCTTTCAAAAGTGGTTTCATATGAGAAAACATTACTGCGAAGACTTACGGATCAACTATTTGTGATCCTATTTTTTCTGATTTATCAGCCAACAAGGTCACTAGATTTAGTTAGTCAGGGACACTGGAATTATGAGGTTTGGGATGACCAAATTATGTGGTAGGATTGACTTAATTATGTGCAAGAAGAATTCAAAATAGCAGGTGTAATACAGCACATTTTGTAATAGTTTTACTTTAATATTTTGTATTTTTGTATGCATATAAATACTGTCTGGGCAAAGGTTTCAACTCTACCAGTTTAACACCCAAAGACAGCAATAAGCAAGAGACATAGGACCAAACAGTCTTTGCAAAAGGCCTTCAACTGGGAGGCAAAGCATGTTGCAACCTTTTTAATAACTTTTGTTCCGTTTGAGCTAGAACAGTTCTCTTCTTACAATCTGCAGATTACATAGCAGATGATGGATTATGTGTCAAATCCATAACTATGCAGACAGTGTTGCAGCCTTAAATTTGCATAATTCCAGTGGCCCTTGTTATCTGACCGTCCCAAATTTGACATCCAGTAGAGTTTAAGCCCACCGATCTACCTTAAACTTGACTTAGGCTGCATTATGATCAGACTGCCATGTGTGTCGGTAAGTGTGTGGTCTGTGAACATATACAAATGTATATAGGTGATTGAGATCCTGTGTCATATGTACTTGTGGCCAGGACATACCTAAGGCTCGCACCATACGTGACACTATTGTATGTATAACAGAAATATACAGCCATTTTTTTTTAATGGGAGAATTTTAAAGTAAAGAGAAACACAATATTTATAGGGAATATTTTCCTTCACTCAAAATTGCCCCCATTAAAAAATGACTATTTTTCTGTTATATATATATATATATATGGCATTGTGCTTACCAGCTACCAGGAGCATAGTGCCTGCTGTTTGTAAATGGAACAATTTAAATGAGAGAAGATTCAAAACAAAAGCTAACTTTGTTCAAACGGCATTCTAAGCTTCCATTTAAAAGTATAGCATTTACAAACAGCAGGTATTTTATTCCCAGTGGCCAGTAGGCATTGTGCCATATTTAGACCAGAAAGAATTTATTTTTGTTTTTTTAAAGTGAAGAAAAATGTTTCATACGACATAACTGCCTTGCCTGAATGTTAAGAAAAATGTTTCATAGAACATTAAGTCTTAATGTTTTATGAAACTTTTATTCACTTTCAATTTCTCCTTTTTAAAACGATTTCTGTATTTTTCTCATAAATATGGTGCCATGACTGCTATCTACTGTAATTAAGATGCTTGATGTTTGTAACTACAACACTCAAATGGGAGAAATTTAAAATGAAGATTTAACTTAAACATTGACTCTTCATTTTATTTTTCTCCTTGTTCAAAGCAGTCACACAGCATCTTGCTCTCAATTTAAGTAACAAAGCTTTATTTTAGTACATAAATACAGTGCGGCGGTGAAGAACGGATTCAGGCACTGCTTAATTTGAGTCCCTGCTCTGTGGAGCCCGATTGCAGGACTGCATGCTATGCACTGCACTGCCTAAAGCCCCAGGCCTCTCAAGACTCCGGTGCCAGGCTTCTGCTAGTATCTCTCCGGCCTTGGACAGGCAGCACGCCAGATACTAGAGCCTTCAGTTGCTGCTGCGTGGACGTGCAGGGTGTCCCTGATGGCCTGCCCCCAAAATGAAATTATGCTTAATCACCATTAAAATTAAAACGTGCCATATTTATATCTTCAAATAAACTTTTAATGAATTTAAGGTAGCTCGAGATAGATGGTTGGAGGCACCTGCTTTAGAGCTTCTACCATGTGGCCTGGCAATGGCGCAATGCGCTCTAGTGCAGGCAAGGATTAACAAATTACTTACCTTGGGTAACGTTCATTCTGATGGGTATTCTAACTGCAGAATCCCCACTGAGACCAACACTCATTGGAGCGGGAGAATTTTATAGCAGTGCTCCAAACCGCCTCTGAAGTGATGGTGCGCAGCTGCATAGAAGTGCCACCTCTGAGTGCAGACAGGCCATCAGATGCGAAGCGTAGACAATTTTTGGTAACCGTGTTCGGAAAACTAACTTAGCACATTTTTAGGCCCCTCCACAGAGAGAGGACATGGGAGGACATTCAGTAATCTGCGGTTAGAAAAAGTATCCTATCAAAAATAGTGTAACAGATAGTAACTTTTTATTCTGATGCATACCTCCAACCACAGATTCATCCCCTTCGAAAACATGCCAAAGCAGCACCTCCCCAAGGTGGAAGGTCCACAGTGTGGTTGCAGACCAAACATTTATGGAGAACCAAGCAGATGAAATGTCCTTTCTGCATTACGTTGCTGGCAAGGCAGTAGTGCTTCATGAACGTATGCACCGACGCTCATGTTGCCGCCTCGCAGATATAAAGCATAGGCACGCCAACGCAATGGTAGCAGCAGGTGCCTTGGTGGATTGGGATCTTACACCTTCTTGGCCAGTGCATATAACAACTTAATGCAGATGACTAGCCATCTTGAAGGGTCCTCTTCTGCAGTTTCCATTTCTTTGGAAAAAGTTGTTCTTCCAATGTTTTGAGGCGAGCAGACGTTGAAACCTTAGGGATAAGTGAGGAATCTGCAGGTAGGCAGAGTATCCACCAGAAAGATAGTTATTGAAGGAAAGTACTTTTTCCTCAATGGATACTTCTACCTGTGAATTCCACACCTGTTGAACAAATTTCCAAGCAGGATCATTAGTTAAGAAAATCTTGTAGCACAGGCCTGGTAAAATGCTTATCCCCACGCACCTCTGAGTCCAAGCAGAAATGTTGGCGCCTTGCAGATTTCTGCAATAGGATTGTCTCTTGCGAGTGCAGAAGATGAGGACTTGGCTCTAGTGGAGTGATCTCCGATTGCTTCAGGTGGCTCCGTTTTCCCAAGTGTGTAGCACATTTTGATGTTAAGGATATACTGTAGGATGTTTATGTACTGCTTTTCCTTTCTTTTATGGCCAAATTAACCGATGGAGAGCTAGTCATTCAATCTGAAAGGTCTACTACTGTTAAGATAAAATCAGACTGTCCGTCCAGGGTCCAGGCAGTAAAGCTGTTGTGCCTCCTTTGATAGGGACAGAAGAAGGTCTGACTTGTGTGGAAGGGAGTAATCACTTTTGGGAGGAAAGCAGCTCTGGTTTGTAACCCCACCTTGTCAGGGGAAAAGGTCGTAATCTGCAGGAACTAAGGTCTACAGCTCACTGACCCGTTTGAGAAGTGATGGGCACCAAAAAACAGTCTTTTTGGTTAAAATTCACAACTGTCAACTGTGAAGGGGCCTCAAACGGAAACACCATTAAAAAGCTTAAAACAAAATCTCGGTCCCTCTGGGGCATAAGAAATGGAGTTGGAGGGTAAAGGCAGGTGTTGACCAGTCTATACCCACAAACTCCATTTCTTACGCTCCAGAGGGGCCTAAATCTTGGTTTAAGCTTTTTAATGGGGTTTCCATTTGAGGTCCCTCATCACTACAGTGGATTTGAACAGGAAAGGCTGGTCTGGGAGACAGAGGAATGCAGACAACACCGTCAAATACCCTTTTACAGTGGCCACTGAACATTCCTCTGAGTTAAAGAAAGTGCTAACCTGTGGACTTCTAATAGCTCGTAAAGGGTCCACATTTTTGTTGTGAATCATAAAATAAAATTGTTTCATCTTCCAGAATAACCAGACTTCATGGAGGGCGATGAGCTGATGAATGATGTCTACCACCTCAGTCAGGAGCTGAAATGAACTTAGATGTCCCTACTCTATTTCCAGGCATGAAGGAGACTTGATTTGGGTGCAGCACCACCCCCTTCCAACTAGAAGAGAAGCTCTGCTCTGGATAGGTATTAGAAGGATTTTGGTACAGCCTTGCCAAATCTTCAGTGCTCAAGGAATCAAGGGTATGGAGGGAAACTTGTAGTGCAGCTGAATATTCTGCCTCAACTGAAGGCGTCTCCCCAACACATCCCTCAACAGATACTGGAAGGCACAGTACTGTTGTCACTGAGCATTTTCTGAGGAGGCAAAGAAGTCCACCATGAGGAGTGCCATACTTGGTGAAGTTGTCCAGGACTACCTCCATTAAAAGACGACACTTTAGATCGGAATAACGTCGGCTCAAGATATCAGCTCCGACATTCAGAGACCCCACCATGTGATCGGCTGTTAATCCAAATCCTTCATGGTGTGCCCAAGATCACAACCTCAATGCCTCCGGACAGAGGTGTTGAGACCCTTACTCCACTTTATTTGCTCAGATACCGCATTACAATGATATGATCAGTCAGGATCAAGACAGATCGACCTCAAACAGATCGGAGGAAGGCCTTGAACGTCTGTGGAATCGCCTGCAGTTCTAGCACATTGATATGAAGCACCTGCTCCATTGGACATCAGAGACACTTAATCACAAGATGAGCACTCCACTCTCGAGAGGAGGCATCCATTACTACCGTGGCCACAGCTGGAGGGGGACTGAAAGGTATACCTTGGTGAAAGTTCACTTCATTCTTTAACCAGAACACATACACCACAGCATCCTGGGAGACCACAGTGGGGTCCAACAGATCTCCCATGCTGGTACTGCTGCCTGCAGAGGCCCCACTGCGGAACCCTCAGATGAAAATGCACTTGTATGGCCAGGAGGAAGCTAGTATACCTACAATGGGTAAGATTGGCAGCATTGAAACTCTTGTGCCTTCCATGAAGTATGGAACCATTTTCTGGATGTCATGGATACTCGGAAGATGAGGAAAGGCATGAAGAAAGGTAGTGTCCACATTCAACCCTATGAATAGGAGACGTTGGTAGAGTCCCAGGTGAGATTTGAGTCTGTTTTATTAAAAGCCCAGGTCTAATAGCATAGTTGCCGTTGACTGCAGATGTCAAGACACCAACTGTATGAGATGAGGCCATAAACCCCTTGGGTTTGACTCGAGGTACAGATGCCAAACCAAAAGGACTGAAATCAGTAATAGGTGGGACCCACCAAAAAAAAGTATTTACTGGATAGTCTGAATGTCTGGAGTAGCCCGCAACCTTCTAGGTCTTGCACACCGCTGCCACTCCCCATAGCCTAGAGGCACCGTCTCAATCCTCGAGCTCTCCTCCAACCACTGTTAGAGTCACTATCTCTCTTGTTTTAATGGTATTATCTGTTTTCTCTTTTGTAATTGCATTTTTATTTAATTAAAATTGTTGTGCCCACACTGTACATACTACTCTGCAGTATTTCTTTCCTCCTCTCTGCTTTGTTGTTACTGTGCTTTTTTGATCTGCGTTGTTTCCAGCCCCCTGCCCTCCCACCTACCGGACAGCCGCCTCGCAGGACTACTTATGGAGGCTGCAGCACAGTTGTGCTAGAGGCAAGCCAGTCTGCACTAGGACCTCACTTAGCGCCAGGGACCCAGGCCCTCGCACTCCCACAGATGCTCTGCTGCAAATGTCCATGCCCAGGACCCCAGACGCAAAAACAGCTGCATTGCATTGCCCCGCTCCTCAGTGGGACTTCTTGGTTGCACCCGCTGCCGTTTCACCTCTACCCTTGGACCGAACGACATTGCAGCAACCAACGCCACACATTCCTTCTCGGACGAAAACTCCCCGGAACAGCTCAGCTGCCTCCTGATCAACACCAGATCTCTCTGCAAAATCGCCACTTAAGTCTGGGACACCATATCCACCCTTGCCCCTGACATGACCATCATAGAGACCTAGCTCATCCCCGCACCTGACCTGGACATCGCCACCGCAACACCCACCCTTACCGGCTACAAGATGACACACCGTGACTGCACCAACAGATCTGGAGGAGGCATTGCCATCATACACAGAGACTCTATCATCTGCACCATCACTGATGACGAAGCCACACCGATCAAGGAACACATGAACTTCCAGCTTTGCATAGATGACAAAACCACTGCCAGTGGTACCGTTGCTTACAGACCTTTAGGTCTAAGAACCAGCCTTAGTGACACCATCGTGGAATTCATCACCTCATTCGCCATCGAATCTGTACACTAAATCTTCCTGGGAGATAGCAACTTCCACCTCGATGACTCCACTGATACAAACTCCACCGCTCTCCTGGAAAAAATGGACATCGGCCCCAAGCATCTGGTTGCAGACACCACGTACAAAGCAGGACACACACTGGACCCAGTCTTTGCATCCAGTAACCGAATTAGATACAGCCACATCACAGAACTCACCTGGTCTGACCACTCCATTGTGCACTTCGCCATCGCCGGACCGTCCCGCACTGCCCCAGCCACCACAGCGCCCCCTTCCGGAGCTGGACCAAGGTCATGCAGCTCCAATGAACTAAGGTGCTCCACATCACCCAGCCTAACACCACCACACTGAAGCAGGCAGTAGAGAATTTTAACGTCTGGATCACCAGCACCACCGACTGATTCTCTCCCACCAAACTGGCCAAAATGCACAGATCCACCAAATGAGTCAGTCGGAACACCATGGAACTGAGCGCGTCAAAATGTAGGTGCAAACAACTACAAAGAAGATGGTGCACAAACAATAATGACACTAATTGTGTCACCTTCAAGTTGGCCCTCAACAACTACCACTGCCAACTAATAGAAGCAAAAAAGAAGGTTCACATGCCGCATTGAGACCAGTACCAACCAAACCAAGGAACTCTTCACCATCGTCAAGGAGTTCACCTGTCCGTCAGCCACCGAAAACTCAATCCCCTCCTCACAGAAACTCTGCGATGCACTGCTGACCCCTTCCACAACAAGATAGCAACCACCTACAGAAACTTCAATCCCCAACCCACTGACCTCCTCAGCATCCAATCAACGCACCGATGACGGCCGTCAGCTCGCTCACCACATGGGAACAACTCAACACAGAACACAACTACTCTAATGAACTCCATCCACTCTGGCGCAACCATCAAACCATGCCCCACAGACTTTTCAACCGCAGAAGAGATGAGATAAGCAAAAAGGAGACGCAGGGCCTCATCACCAGCTGGCTACACCACAGCAATGTACTCTACCCAGGAACCACCAAACTCATGAGAAGACTCCAGGGGATCCAAAACGCAGCAGTCAGGCTGATTCTCAAACTGCCCCAGCAGATCCACATCACCCAGAACCTCAAAGACCTCCACTGGCTCCCAATTTAGAAAAGATACCAAATCAAGCAACTGACCCACTCCTACAAAGCCCTCCACAACCTTGGACCTGCCTAAATGAACCACCATCTGAACTTAAACCTACCTCCCAGGACCCTCCGTTCCGCCCAGCTCACCTTCGCACAAATACCTCAAATCTGATGCTGCCAACACAGTAGGACGCTCCTCCCACCTTGCCTCCACATCCTGGGAAAGCACTTCTTCTCCACTTCTGTACTTCAACATCACTGGCGCATTTCAGGAAGGTACTCTAGGCCTGGCTCTTCGACTGATACTCGCAGCACAGCGCCTGGATATCCTCTTGGGTGAAAATTGGCACTTTGTATTTTTCAATCCATCAATATTTAGATTGAATGTGGAAGTATGCATCCTGTAAGTTGAGTGACACCATCCAATCTCCTACACCAAACTGAACTGAGCATGGGTCAGTTTGGGGCTGAAGTGCCTGTCTCTCAGCAAACCAGCTTTGCCAAAAGTGGAATCTTCTAGAGAAGCCTCGAAAGTGACAATTGTCTATAATCGTGCTGTCGTTGAGGGTGTCAGAGTCCTAAGGATCTGGTTGTATCCTTGCAAGCCTAAAATCGCTCTAGGGCAGAGTTTGCTTTATTGCCAAAGAGGTGGGTGCCGATAAAAGATAAATCTATGAGGCTGGCCTACACATCTGTTTAATACCCGGACTTGAGAATCGAAGCATGAAGGCAGACTGCTACTGAGGATGCCACAGCATGGGCCAGAGTCTGCAATGCTGAGTTCGGAATTAATGATGTGGTTCAAATCATTTTGGCTTTGTAAAACCCTGGTGCAGGAAAACCTGGGTATACTGGTATCGCCGCAAGTGAAGGGACTGGTAGCTCGAGGACCGGCTCTGGTTGTAGATCCAATGTCTCCACCACTACCATTTTCAGCTCAGAGGATGAAGATTTTGTGGGAGTCAAAAGGCGTCTTGGAAACTTACCTTTGGAATATTTCTTGTGCTTCTTTTGTTTTTTCCTTTTACTGGAATGTGAGGAAGGTGACATCAAACGGGCCGTGACGTACGTCGTCCTCTCTTTTCGTCTAGAGCTATGTCGGGCTTCCCGTCCCATACTTGCCTTGGGGTTCATGCTGTGACAGGACTCGCAGGATTTGGAGTCATCATCTGATCCCCAAAACATCAAAGATACAGAGTGGGGTACCATGGTGACATCTGAAACTCGCAGTCTCACCAACGCTGAGTGCCAAAATGCTTGAAGCCTGAACACTTCGGGGAAGATATAGCACCAACACTTTATTAAATTTTTGAGAAACATTTTCACTCAAACTCTTAGAGAGCTCCAGATCTGCAACTAAGGTGCACAAAAAAGCGAACAGACCCTGTCACAGCGGGTTGGGTTGCTGTATGGCTTCAGTGATGCTGTGCAATGTCACTTCTTGTGAAGATGTGAAACAAGCACCCCCCCCCCACAGCGTTATACTAGGTTGAAGATTTTTGGATCCAGTCTGATGCCTAGTAGGTAGAAGTATTCAACAGAAACTGTGGACTTTGTATTCCACTGAAACACATTGCAGTGAATGCTTGGTTTTGAGGGTCACAAAATGAAACATATGGAAAGGGTGAACACATTTTAGACAATATAAACCTTTTTTGAGAATGCGATACCAATTTTAAGAACTGCGGTGAGCTCTATTATGATTTGCCTCCAGGAATATGCTGATGTACTACTGCAATTTGATGAATCATGCAGGCGAGAACAGTTTTCTCTCACAATTTTTTCCTGGAAAATAAGGTAAATGCTCCAGATGAAAGAACGAGGACATTTTCTAAAATCAACAAATATCCTCCTAAGTCAAGTAAGAAAAATCCTGGAAGTGGAGTAAACTTGATATAGCAGTATGCCAGTTTATTCTCCAGGGTTCTACTGTAACAACTAGAGTGCACACATTCTATATCCACAATTAATGTGAGGTACACCCAAATGCCATGTTGCTGAAATAAGAGCTGTAGAATTCTAATGGTTGACTACAGCCATAAATCTATATTCAGAAATTAAGTATGGCATTCGTGGATGCCGTTTTGCTGAAGAAGGAGCTATGGAACAGGCTGCAATAAATGGACATTGAGATGTTAATGCAAAACAGAAGGAGAGAACTCTGGGTAGGTCTCAGTTTAGGTGGAAAGCAGCTCCTGTTAGAGATGTTAATGCAGACATGGAGCATGAGAGTTTCTTTTTAGTCATGTGACATTTTTAAATGATTTTAAATAGTAAATGAGAAAGATCTTGCCCAAGTTCACAATTTCCACACCGGTTTCCTGAGATTATTCATCATTTTCTTCTTAATACCTCCTTAATTTTAAAATAGTAACATTTTTGTAGGCACTGAACTTTTTTAATCGTCTATTTAAATATTTGGGTTTAGATATGTTAGATGTGCAAGAAGCTATTTGTAGACTGATATATTTAAATGTAATAGATGTGTGCTTCGATGGGTACTGGGACCCTTCAAATGAGCTACTGTTTGGACCACATCTTTCTTTTTATTTTTTTCACCACTTGCTTTTGTCAGAGCCACCGCCGGAGGAAGATCCTTCTCCTACCTGGCAGCCAAGACTTGGAACTTCCTCCCCATCCACCTTCGGCTGACCCAAGACCACCTCTCCTTCAGGAAGCAGCTCAAGACCTGGCTGTTCGAGCAGTAACGTACCCCTCTCCCCCAGCGCCCTGAGACCCTTCCGGGTGAGTAGCGCGCTATACAAATGCCGTGATTGATTGATTGATTGTCAGTAACTGCATCTCCCTTGCATGCGTATGCTACGGCTTGAAAATCATTTTTGAGAGTTAAATAGAACAAAAAGATAATCACAACATATGTAAAAGCAGAAGCTATATAAAAGAGTTGCTTTGTGTACCTAATAAAGGAGTTAATTCAAAAGCAATTAAAAAATAATTTAACTACAATAACGCTCTTCCTCGTAAAGTCTATCCCTCACCTTCTGTATATTACTCAGGTGTCAGACTGGATCTGGAAACTTTTCTGCATTGACCTTGTTCTGCTCCGGAAATGAAGTGAGGGGCAATATAGGCGCCACTGCAACATGCTGACTTCAGTTTTGAGAATGCCCATGTCCCCTGATGCAGAGCCCCAAAAGCATACTGGTAGATACTATATGGAGATTCCGAGACTTGGGATCTTCATAATGGGTAGAGTCCAACCACAGAACATTGGGGAAAGGAGAAGGGCGCATCCTGCTTAGACTTCTTGTGTGTTAACGCTTACCTGAGGACCTGGAAAGAGACTAAGATGGACTTCGGGAGCAGCTCCGGCAACTACGGGAATGGTAACGTGAGCGAAGTTTGGACGAGGAGCAGGATTTTGAACGTCCCGTCGCAGAGTCTACTTATCCTTAACGACTTGAGTTTTGTCTCACTTGGCATTCCCTGATGGGCTTCAGGATGATTTACACACAGACTCCACACGCCTTAGAGCCTTTCAATCCTAGACACCACAGGCACACCTAATGGAGATCTGTCGCAGACATTTGTTTGCTAAAGTCCCCACAGGGCTTAAAACATGTCGTTTTAGGAGGTGACATCCATTTTACACCCTATAAATGTAGTTGAATGAATGTCTCTGAGAAGTGAGAGGGCGCTCCAGATCTGCGTCTGGATGTGCGGAAAGAAAGTTACTGGCATCCGTGTGCGGATGGCGCCCCTACACAGACACCATACGTCATTTCTGGAGTGGAACACCACGCCAGTGCAGAGCTGCAAGGTGCCTTCTGGCATGCACAGGTACTGCTGAAACAATTCGGCATCCAGTCTGAGGCCTACATAATATTCAAAAGGTGATGAATCTGCTGCTAGAAGTCTAAAAGAATACAACATTTTATAATAAGTCATATTGTATATCAGGCAATGACACTCGTTTTAAACTCAAACTGACGGACTACACAATACACAAAGTTGGAACACTTTATAGAATAAAGGCAAATGGAAAGTAATGATTTCAGGGTCTCGTTACTTCAGGGCATTGTAGCAACAGACATAAGAATCATTCAACCTTCTGCACAGTTAAGTGAATGATTCTACAGCTACTTCTCCAGCAGCATATCGCCCAGCGCAGGCACATTCTGTGAGAATGTTGAAAATTCCAGTTCTTTTAGTAGAACTCTGATCTTCACAAGCAGCTGTTAGGGGGAAGAATGGTATTAATAAGTGGGTGTCTTGGCTAATCGCTATGAATTGACCTGCTAAGAGGCAAACTAAATGCAATATTTTACTAGTGCACAGCTGTCTGATTTACAATAGTGTTTAAAACACCCTGTGACTGCACTGTCCTCAATGAAGTCCTCAATGAAGTGCTCAACATACCAAAGCACTAATGTAACAAAAGAATTTCTGAAACATTATTGTAGTTAAGTCAGTGCCACAGAGTTGGTATGTTGTTTAGTTATCACATAAAAATTGTAACAGATCCTTTATCAATTGGACTTTGTGAAACAAAATCTGCTACCTTCTCCACCAGCGCCTTCTCTTCCTTCTTCCCCTCTCCTTCCCTTGCCGTCTTCCCTTCTTGATCACTTTCCACCTCAAAGGAATCTTTCCTTGCACTCCTTAGGAAAGTCAAGTCTGGCTCCCCCGCGGACTGTGTGCCGGCTCGCATCCTAAGGGAGCTGTTCCTTAGTTGCCCTGATCCGCCCCTCTCTCTCCTCAATGCCTCTATATCTCAAGGATTAGTCCCATCATTCTTTAAATCGGCCATAGTCATCCCCATCTTAAAAAAACCTGGTTTAGACCCCACCCTCCCCACTAATTTTAGGCCCATTTCTCTTCTCCCCTACCTTGGGAAGATCTTGGAGAGTCATATCACCACCTGTCTCTCTGCTTACATCGAGGACAACCACCTTTTGGCCTCCCACCAAGCGGGATTCCGTCCGGTCCACTCGACTGAATCAGTGGTCCTCTCCGTCCTAGACGAGCTGAAGAGTAAGACTGACTCCAACCTACCTCAAGCCTTGATCAGTCCGCTGCGTTTGACACGGTCGATCATTCCATCCTTCTCGGCCGTGTTAGGGCAGCGGGCATTCAGGGCACCGCCCTCTCTTGGCTCGCCTTCTTTCTACAATGGCGGTCGCAGGCGGTTCATCTCTCAGGCTTCTCTGCCCCCACCCGCTTGGTACCCTGTGGGGTTCCCCAAGGCTCTTCCCTTTCCCCCCTCCTTTTCAATCTTTACATTCACCCCCTTATTGTTTCTCTGCTTGACATGAAGGTCTCAGTGTACAACTAGGCGGATGACCTTCAGCTTGTATTTGACTTTTCCCCTTCCCCTGACTCCCTCTTGAAATTTCACACCACCCTTACTTTTATTTCAGACTGGATGAATCATAACCATCTTAAGCTAAATCCGGATAAGACGGAGTTAGTCCTGACAGGTGGTTTTTCCAGCGCCTGGTCTGCTGCCTTTTGGCCCTCCACCTTTGGTCCTCCCCCGGTCCCCTCTGCTTCAGTTAGGACTTTGGGTATTAAAGTTAGCCAGGACCTATCCATGCATCCCCAGATTAGCTCAGTCGTTTCATCCTGTTTCTTATCCCTCCGTATTATCCGTAAAATCTCTTTTTTTTCCCCCTGATGCCCTTAAACTTATTGTTCTGGCTATGATTCTCTCCCGTCTAGATTACGGGAACAGCCTGTACGTGGGCATTCCTGCCTACGAACTGCGCCGTCTTCAGGCCATCCAGAATCAAGCCGCCTGACTCATTTACCATCTGCCTAAGTTTCATCACATCACTCCCCTACTCAAGTCCCTTCATTGGCTTCCCATTCCTCAGAGAACCCTTTTCAAGATGGGTTGCCTAGTCTTTATGGCCCGCGCCCGCACTGCCCCGGTTTTCATAAATTCTTTGATCAGTCTCTACACTCCCAGTCGTACCCTCCGTTCCTCCAATCAGGTCCTTCTCAACGACCCTCGCTTCCGTAAATCCAGAGTTGGTGGAACTAGGTTCTCCATTCTAGCACCCCGCTTCTGGAACAGTCTCACTCTGACCATCAGGTCCATCATTGTCTACCCCCAGTTTCGCAAAGCGCTTAAGACTCATCTGTTTGCCCAAGCTTATTCTTTTTAAATTTCCCTAGGTCTGCCTCTGTGTGCTTTTGTCAAACCTCAGCGCCAGGAAGCCGCTTGGTCGCAGTGCGCTTTATCAAGTACTTTCTACTTCAACTTCATGGTACATCGATATCTCAACATCTTGTAATCCAATTTTAAGAAATAAGTTTTCTGTTGATGCAAATCAATGTAACAACCTGTTTTTATAAGCCACTGGAACAGAACATTTAATAGAATAGATCATAAGAGTGTTGAGAACAGCTGGTTTTTCTACACTCTAAATTTTAGGATTCAATACAAACTATTCTGGTGAATTTTTTAATTGTTTTGTATACTAACAAAGGCTTCATTGAATTACAGAGTGCGATGAAATACTTTGAGTTCCTGGCTCACCTTTAGGTTCATAAAGGCTTACACTCCTCACAGGACTTGTATTCATGAGCCGAACCCAAACACCAAAGGCAGACCTCATGGTGATCTGTCACAGTTATCGGTTTGCAACAATCCCTACAAGTCGTAAACCCTGTAATTCTAAGAGGACATTGTGGCCTTGCACACTAGAAAATCAAATTGAACAAAAATCTCGTCAACTGTTTAGGAACAAAAAATTGGAATGAGCTCCGCATACACGAACAAAGGCACAGAAAGAAATAAACTAATGTCATCACTAATGTTCTGCAAAGATGCATATTAAATTTGAGGTCTAGGCTCAGGCTGATGGAACTATTTGTATTTCTTTAACAGCAGATGTGAGTGAAGTTAATCTATTTACCCCTACTGCCATCCTTGCCTTCGTTGCACTAACGTATCTAACCAAATTATGGAGGCCACTTTAAACTAGTTATTTCAGTATAGTATTCACATTTCTGAAAAAAACAGCGGGACAAAAGACCAACAGCCAATTTCATTTTGAAAGCATGCTTTGCTTGGGTGCCCAATGACTGTCTTTTGTGCTCAAGAAGAACACACTAGCAAGTCCTCCCAACTCGGCATGCAACACTGGTCCTATTAATGACACTCACCAAGTTGAAAGCGGCAAGCAAGAGTCTTTACAAAAAAAAAACGATGTTAACTATTTTGAAAAGCTGAAAGAGCACTAAAACCGGATGTGAACTCTACTGTACCCTAATTTTCAATGTTTCTTATGTAATACTCTCAGCAGATGAACAATGGAAGACACTTTTTGCAAAGAGTGGCTTGCAACTGGGCACTCATTTGCCCATGGTAGATCTGAGGTGATAACCATGTGAAGATGACGACCATGAGTGCTGAAGTCCATGCAAACTCTGGAGTGAAATGGCACAGTTAATCAGGCAGATTCAGGTTACCCTGAAGGTGCACAGAGCGATCTAAAAGTAGTAGGAACACTGGAGCAATTCGCACAAGTTTGGCTTCCAATAATGTATCCAGCAACAGTGACGGACATGCCTTTGACAGAGGCCCTTGGCAACACCTCGGCTGACAGTGCGGAAGGGTTCCATGTCAGACTCTTGAATGCAGTGATGAGAGACAAAAATAATGTGATGTCCACCAAAGCGATGAACTGGTCGTAGTAGGAAGAACCCATAGTATAGGACAAAGTCTATCAAAAAAAAGGTAATTATTCAGGGCAACTTAAGCCAGAGGAAGTAGCTGGGCTAAATGCATTGGGAGAATTTCAGACAGAGGAACAGGCTGGATAAAGGAAGAAGGCTGATCAATGATTGGGGCATAACCCAACTAATTTACAGAAACAGGGGCACATATGTGCATTGCCCAAGAGATGCTTTCCAGTTGTGTTGCATGTAGAATACATATCCGACCCTTCCCCTCCACCCCCAAAAAAGTAATTTCATCTTTTTAAAAAGCGTGGTCGGGGCATAGGCTCTGTTAAAGATACCACTGCAATGAGATGCGATGTGATGTGAAATGAAATGAAATGAAATGAAAATGAAATTTGTAAAGCGCTACAGTTGCCCTCAGGCGTCCAGGCGCTATGACTAAACAGGATTGCCCTCAGACGAAAAAACAAAGATTCTGATTACTGAAACAAAAAAGTTTTGAGTTGCTTCCGAAAACTGGTTAAGTTGGAATTGCTTCTCATGTGCAGGGGGAGGGTGTTCCATAATCCTGATACATTATACGAGAAAGAACGTCCTCCTGCTCTGGCTTTAAAGATTCTAGGAGTCTTAGCCAGAGATGCAGATGAGGAACGAAGCGCCTTGTTGGGGAGATAAGGAGAAATTAAAGAATGATTTATTTCTGGTCCCATTTTCCAAAAAGCCTGATCGGCGATACACAGAGATTTAAACTTTACTCTGTCCTTGACAGGCAGCCAGTGCAACGTTCTTAACCTAGCTTTTATAGATGTTCTTCGTGGGACTCCAAGTAACGCACGGGCAGCACAGTTTTGAGCTGACGTTTTTTTTGGGTGTAGTCCGGTGCTCCAAGATAAAGGGCGTTGACGAGGCCCTGTATGATTATCTGCTTGGCCTCAAATGGAAGAAGGGGAAGGATTTTTTTGATCACCCTAAGGAGGCCAAAGCAGGTGGCCGCCACCTTGGTGGCCTGAATGTTGAAGCTCAGTGACTTATCTAGCCATACTCCCAGGCTTTTGATGTTGTCTCTCGGGGCAGTGACCGCCCCCATGCTCGCGGGCCATAGCAGCTCCAAGGTGGAAGGGGCCGCCGGGCCCAGTAGCATGAGCTCGGTCTTATCGTCGTTGAGCTTCAGACATGAGCTCATCTTCCAGCTCCTCACCTCCTCCAAACACACTGCTAGATTGGGCGGTGATTGGAGGCCGCTCTTCTGCACAAGGGAGACCACCAGCTGGGTGTCATCCGCATAGGTAATGATGTTAATACCATGCGGACGAACGATCCCAGCCAGCGGCCTCATAAATGCATTGAAGAGCGCAGGGCTCAGTGATTATCCTTGAGGAACTCCACACCCCAGAGGCCTGCTTGCTGAGACGGATGTGCCATCAAAGACCTGGAAGGTTGTCAGATAGAAAGGACTTGAACCAGACCAGGGCTTCTCCAGACACTCCTAGGTCGACGAGACGGTTCAACAGAATTTTATGATGAACCGTATCAAAAGCGGCACTCAGATCGAGGAGGATCACTGCCACTGATCCCCCCCCGATCCAAGATCCGTCTCGCCTCCTCAGTCACAGCCAATAGAGCAGTCTCTGTCCCATGTAAACTTCACAGTGGTGAGGAAAAGATATTGTTTCCTAGAAATAAACAATGATTTAAGAAACAGAAGCTGCTTACATTCTGGCTAGGAGGAAAGTTTGTTTTTAATACCAAGGTCTTTAATTTGTTTACATTCACTAGGACCGACTTAATTAATGTCTATATGGCTCCACTCACCCCCATCGTCAGAACCTACGACTCATCCTCTCCCTATCCAACGAACCCATCACCGCCAGACAACTTTCAAGAAGGCATGGAAGCCGTCGCCAAATGCATGAAAAACAGCTGCCTACAACTAAACACCAACAAAACGGAAGTACTCATCATGGGCCCAAACCCCGACGCCTGGAATGACACCTGGTAGCCCCCGCTCTTGGAAGCTCGCCTGCCCCCACAGACCACACACGCAACCTGGGAATCATCCTGGACTCAAAGCTCAAAATGGACCGCCGCCAGATAAACTCAGTCTCGTCCTCCTGCTTCCACACCCTCTGCCTCCTATAAGACCTTCAAATGGATTCCCCTCAAACACGAAAGACCGCCATTCACGCACTGGTCACCAGCAGGTTCGACTACGGCAACGCACTCTATGCAGGAATAAATAAAAACCTCACCCGCATGCTAAAGAACATCCAAAACGCCGCCACAAGACTGGTCCTCAACCTGCCAAGATACTGCCACATCTCCCAGTACCTGTGCACACTCCACTGGCTGCCCATCGTAGCTAGAGTCACCTTCAAGATGCTAAACCACACTCACAAGGCCCTCCACGACGCCGGACAAGCATACCTGAACAGCCGAGCTCTCCTACGCCGTGGTCCCCCGCACCAGAAAGACCACATCGGGAGGCTTCTCCATCCGCGCGGCCAGAGCCTGGAACAACCTTCCGCTCCACCTTAGATGGATAACATCGCTCCCCATCTTCGCAAGAAACCTCAAAACCTGGCTCTTCGACAGAGCCCCTACTTGATGGACTGAAACCTGCGACCCCCTCCCCACCCCCAGCGCCTTGAGACCCTTATGGGTGAGTAGTCGCGCTTAAACACCTGATTGATTGAATGTTAGTAAACCCACCTGCATTGAATCACATCCATACTTAGGATATGCAATGCTAACTGTCCCCTGTTCTGCATGAAACCTGCACAGCCTTTCAAACTAGTAAAGCCAGTAGACAAAGACCTGCCCATAGCACCACAATATGTACTAAAACATGAATCATACCATCTTTGTCAAGTGCCTCATTTACTTAATACAGCTGGATGACTACTTAATCTATCAATAGTCCAACATGTATCAAAATAAACAAACTATACTAAACCATTCAAACCACTACAAAACTGATCACACCTCTGAAATAAACTTAGTTCTGAGTTCAACAGCACAGCTTGATACAGGTTTGAACAGTTTAACTGTATGTGTTAACTCCTTGAATCGCTGATGATCCAGAGTTGGTGGCCCATTGTGGTCACACTAAACAGAATCAAGCACCAAGATACTCTTAACTCAGTATTTAAAAAAAATATATAAACCAAAAGGCTACATCTACGTAGTCTATTTATGCTTCAGGAATCAAATACATTGAGCACCAAGTCCGTCCGGTAACTCATCTGGATAGTGTAAAACAGAGACTTGTATTTTAACTACCTAAATGCACTTGCATGGCTGCAGTGCATAACTAGTACCGGGGGAAGATGATCTTAGGCACAATCTTACATTTACCACCTGTACTGTTTAATGTTTTAAAAAATTCCAGATCCATCGGCATCTACTCATGTATGACAAGTGTTTAAAAGTAGCTTCGCTGTTACAAACTTTATAAATCACTTCAATCATATCCCAATTAAAGACTGTGTGCTTCAAAGGTACAGCAGCTATATTCAAGTTTACCAATGTTGGTAAAAAAAAAAAGGCACAACCTACGTCAATTGCCAGGATTTCGCCGTTAATCTGGTGCCCTGCTCTTAGATCACTTTGTGTTCTTTATGATGTAGATATTTTTAAAAAGCTGCGTTTAGCACATTAATGTTGTGACACTGCCTGTTTCCTATATCGCAAACACTAAAAGGATGGCTGTCAGTTTTCTCTTTTAGTGTTTGCTCAATGCTTTCGCAGTCAACTGAGAAATAACCGTAAGGTTTAGTCAAGCCTCAACCACGGAAACTAATAACCACATCCATGTTGGAAAGGGAGACTCATTCTTTGAAAGATGTTGAATCCAGGCTATTTGCACACATTGCAGAGGTGCTTCAGAATATAGGGCTTATGTACCTTATATTACTGGAAGAGAGATAATGGGAGTGTATCTGGTATTTCAATAGGTAAATAAAACAATACAGATAAAATTCGAGAAACCGCTCCTTTATTGGATTGCTAACGGCAACAATAGTAGTTGGCTGTTAATTAACGCACACAGCACCAAACTAACAAGGACCATTCTTCTTTGTGCATTTCTTTATCGCGACCAAACAGGTTGTGAAGAGTAACCCCCGGACCTTACCTCCACCCCAGAAGCATCAAAACAATTCCTCGATATTTGTTGCAATGAGTTCATGCCAAGGGTAGAGAGACAATTGATGCCTAAAACACACCAACCACATGTACGCCATCTTAGAGTGCAAATATCAGCAGACAAAATCAAGGACAGTTCAAAACTCATTATCCACAAAAACTCTAAGATCTTCAAGCATTATGGGCAAGCCAGACAACTGAAGAAGGATCTCCCTCAACGGGGTCATCAGTTGACATCTCAAATGTAAGTGATCAGAAGGAATTTCTTTCCATATATACAAGTTAATTTGTGAGCCTCATTTCCAGTTCCTTCAGACTGGAACAATAATTCATAGTATTTCCCTGAACTGGACATGGTCACCAATGGCCCGCACCAACATTATCCCAGGCCCTCCTGCTCTTTTCAGAATCTTACTAGCCACATCAAGTTTTGACTGTAAGTGCTTTGAACTGACTGTAAAGCTGCGGAACACCTACTGAAAACAGCAGATAAAGAGAAGCATCATAAAGGATCAATTACATCATAGGAATAACTATCTATCCTTTTAGGGACTTCAGAGACCTTCACTTATGCTGGGGAACGAAAAGTAATTCCACACACCATACTTTTGATACTGTGGCCATCTTTTACCCACAGAGCATTCAAATACTGTGCAGTCAAATACACTATCAACAGGATATTCTGACTGATAGAAGCAAACATTTTCAAGCATGAATTTAAAAAATGAAAACCAAATATGAAAGCTTAAATACCCAACGTGGAGCTTCAACTGGAAGTGTTAACAAATGTCTAATATTACAGCCTTACACTCGTTAGTTTTATATTGGTCCCCTCAATACAACATATCACTTTGTAAAGTATTCCCTAGCAAGCTGTTCTTCCTTTCAGGTCGCAAAGCAACGTCAGAAAGAATGAGGGAAGGAGGAAGCATTTGGACATCTAATGGTCTTTAGAATGAGGGTCTGCGTCCCAGTAACAATTGATTCTGCATAGTTGTTTGTACCAGTGCCAGAACAATCCGGTTCGGTGAGGAGCCAGGCCTGTAATATCACGGAAGTTGAGGTAATTCAGTTTCGACTCCATTTTGTATTCCGTCGCCATTTTGTGTTGCCCTCACTCAGGCAGCTTGGCAAACCAAGTGTTTTTGCCCTTTGTACAGCTACGTGTCAAATAACCCCCCTTCCTTGTTGTGAAGCCAATTCCAGGAACTAGCCAAACTAACTAATCCTTGTCTAGACTGACTAATCCTTGTCCCAACTATCTGTTGGCCTTCGGTATTCTTTCCCTGCATTATCCTATTTCTCAAGTTGTCCTTTGAAGCACACAAACACGTTCTGCCATTACTGATTGACCTATAGGTGCTGTCATTGATTGACTTATGGGGTTGGGCAAGAACACGACTCAAGGGGGACGTTCTGGTCACATGGTGTCTTGTTTTGAATGTTTTCCTATTGGCTAATATTTGGTGCATGGGGAGTATTTTTCTGTGGGTGTATATGGTTATAAAAGACTGGGAGCCACGGAGTGAAGGGGCAGTCTCCTGAGAACCTACTATTGGTGTAGTTCTGGGACAACTGTGCATAGCTGCAGCTAATAAATTTGTTTTTCTACGCTAACAGAGTATTCCGTGTCTCTGTACAACAAGGCAGGTGAACTCGGAGATTTCAGGCGTGCCCTGCGCCGCCAGGCCCTTCTAGGCCTGGTTCTTCAACTGGCAGCCCATCGTGGGGCGGCTTCAGAGGTAGCGGTCGAGTCAGAGGGTCATGAGGAGCCCCGCAAGGAAATTCTGGAGGAAGCGCACCACATGATTGACCCCTGCATGTCGAAAGTGGACAGAAGGTCTTTGAAGCGGCTTCTCCTTTCCAACGGCTGCTGGTGACTGCTGCCCTGACTGCCGCCCTGCCTTGGTCCTTTTGGTGATGACTGGTATTGCGAGACGTTAGACGAACCTCTGTTGTCGTAAGAGAACATTTGGTTAAGTAATAGTGGGTAGCTCCCACTTCTTTGTTTTTCATTCAGCTCTTGCAAAAGCCGAAGCCGAGGGGTGAGTACATTTGTGCTGTGTTGATTGATTAACCCCTTGATGTTTGTAAAGGAGCCAGTGAAATAACGATGCCTGGTTTCAGTAAGTTTAGAAAATGGTGTTGTTGTTGTGATAGGGATTCCCGACTGGAGGACTCTTGTCCAATTCCTCCGGCTGGAACTCCCACCTATGAGCTTTATTCTAAACATGGTGTAGGCCCCATCACCTTTAATGAAGTGTGGGTCCGTTATACGAGAAAAGATGGTGTTTTGCAGTGGCCACAGAATGGTAGTTTTGAGCCGATATATTAGATAATTTGGAAGCTACAATGTTTAAGAGAAAAGCCCGGCCAGCTAGGTTTGACAACCTTTCGCCTTTGGCGCAAGGAAGCCAAACAGAACGAAATTAAACGAAGGAAAAGAGATAGGAAGGAAAAGGGCATGACTGTTATACAGGCTGCCCAGCAGTTCAATGACAATGAGACTGATTATGCGATTGAGGTCTCAGATAGACAACATCGTATGGCAATAGATAAGTGTTATCCGGTGTTGCCAACTTCCCCTGCAGGCAAAGATGTTGACCCCGAAAAGGATCCTTTAATGTCCCACCTGTTGAGATTACCCCCGCCCTATGCACAGGGTGCTAATGCACCACTACTATTGCCACCCGCTCAGCCACTTGTTGTTCGCCAGCCGGTCCCTGCACCTCTGCCACTGCCCCTTCCGGTAATGCCAATCCTGCCACCTCCTTTGCCTCAGACTCCTTTGCCTCAGACTCCCTTTATTCCTGTCACCCCCTATTCTGCCCCGCCTAATACCTTTAACACTGTCCTGATGTCGAATTCCCCCTCAGTTCGTAAGCGGATGGTTGACACCGTTTTTGGCTTTTTGTCCCCTTTCTTTGGGTCGTTCAACATGACTCCTGTTCTTCCTCGTAGGCAGACCTGAAGAGCGAGATGCGTTAGATCTCTTTGCCCGCAAGTGGATCATGAATGGTCCCCAGTATGGTATACAAGATATCATGGACACGTTCCAGCAGTTAGATGCGCCAACGCAAAGATATGTTTTTGATATTATGTGTGTCATTCTTGGACAAGAGTGGGAGGAGATGGGATTAGGATTAGCTCCCCAGGGTCTGCTAGATGTTCAGGCTGACTTTAACAAAGGGATAATTGTGGGTGCTGAGGTTGAGGATGCTGTAAGGACACTTGTCACCTTTAGAACAATGTTTACCTACCGGTCTCTGTCTAAACCAGATCTTTCTGTTAAAAGGAAACTGAAACACTATCCTATGAGAGAGGGTCCCCCGGTGTGGAGCAAAGCGGTCGCACCCCAGGGCAATAAACTTGGTATACCCGCTCACTTTCAACGTGTATGGGTACATGTTCCTTGGAAAAGATCTGAGGTTCTGGCCCTCAAACCATCCTTACCAGACCCCCGTAAAAATCCTGCTGGTTATTACAAAGAGCTGTCCCAGACTGTTGATGTATGCATTATGAATTTAGCAGATATAGACATGTGGATGGGAAATGTGGTCCCACAACCATTATGGGCTAGGATTCGGAAAGAAGACCATGCTCAAGAATTGGGGCTGATTGGGCTGCTATCCTTGCCGCAGATGGACTCCAAGTGGGTGGTGCTAAACCTGATGCTTTAATTGCAGACCTTCCCGCTAGGATCATTGCTTTGATGAAGACTAGGATGCCCCCTCTGCGAGTTAATTGGGATAAGTTAGCTGCCTGTAAGCAAATGAAAGATGAAAGCGTTTCCGACTTCTTTACTCGATTTGAGGAGACGTTTCTTGATCACAGTGGTCAGGATATGAGCACGGAAGGTGGCCAACGATTGTTTGTAGATAAATTTGTGTTTAATTTGCTCCCCGAACTTTCTAATAAACTGAAGGATTCCGAAAGTTCATGGGCCGTTTCTTCTTCTGCTCAGATATTGGCTACTGCTCAGTATTATGAAAATAGGGATAAAGAGGAAAAGGATAAACTTGATAAAAAAAACGAAGGAATTAAAAACGAAAGTTCTTTTGCAACAGGCTTATCCCCCTCGTCCTGCTCAGCGCCAGTTCCAGCCGCTTCCCCAATTCCAGAAGCTGTTACAAAAACCTGAGCCCTTTTTTCTCTGGTCCCATTGGGTCCAAATCAATGTGCTTATTGTAAGGAGGAAGGTCACTTCAAGAATAGTTGCCCGGTTTTGTTGCAGCATGCTGGTGGTATGCCTTGGCCGCAAGGCTGAGGTGGCTACCAGTCAACACCCAGGGGTAGGGGGCGAGGTACATCATCTCAAGACCAGCGTTCCTTTCCCCCTCAAAACTCCATGTATTATTTTGATCAGCAGAATGCTCAGTCTGCCCATTATTACAATGATGATTATTATACCAAGGATGAGAGTCAAGGTTTTCATACTAGCTAGGACAGCCATAGACAAAGTGAGGGAGTCATATCCGTTCCAGTGGACCAAAATGGGCCTTATATTGAAGTCATTGCACTAGGTGTTTCACAGCTGTTTCTATTGGACACTGGTGCAACGAAGAGTTCTATCATCCACTCTAAACTCCCTGGGGCACCTTTGTCTGGCTTAACAAATCTTTCTGTAGGATTTTCTGGCGCCCCAGTTCATAACCCAGTTTCTTGTCCTCTGCCCATCTCAATAGGTCCTTATGATTTGGAGGCTTCGCTTATTTTAACAACTGGTTGTGGTGAAAATGTGTTAGGTTTGGACTTATTAAAAAGACTGTACGCAACATTGCATTGTTCCCCTTTTGGTGTACACCTCACTTTAGGTAAGAAGGAGTAGTTTCTGTCCTGTAACTCCAATTCTGTAGTAGGGGTATCTCTGTTAGTCATAATCTAGTGAATAGTCCCGCCCATGTGCGTGGACCCCGGGGCAATCAAAAAATATTCTCTTAAGGTGTCGAAAAATGCAGAACTGCACAGACACTTAAGAGAGAATTAAAGACAGATAATGCAGCCTATATCCACAGGCTACACTGTCCAGCACTTCAACTAGAAATTCCACCAAAAATCCACAAACAGCAAAGCCTGTCCAGATTTCCCCTGCTTTAACAGCAAAAACCCTCTGGAATGATAGAGAGAAAGACCTGGACAGACAAGCCCCATAGGCTGCCATTATGTGGCTCAAAACAGGATACTGTGCCTTTAAGAGAACCTTCCAGAACTTCACAGTATCCCAGAATGCACTGCAGGTCCCTTTTACTTTCAGTTCTTTTTGAAGGCGTAACACGCCAGACATGTAGCATTCCTTACATGAAAATCTCTCCACCGGGGAGGAGGGCGGGCGCTTATGACTATAACAGAGATACCCCTACTACAGAACTGGAGTTATAGGACAGAAACTACTCCTTCTGTAGTAGGGGATCTCTGTGTATAGTCATAATCTAGTGAATAGAATGGCAAGCCCATCCCCACACCAAAGCGGCGGTGGAGAAAAGAGAAATAACACCACTACTGGGCGAACAGATTTCGCAGCGAAGCCTGCCCAACCTGAGCGTCTGCCCTGGCATCAGTGTCCAGGCAGTAATGCTTAGCAAAGGTATGGACCGACTTCCAAGTGGCCGCCTTGCAGATTTCTGCAATCGGAACATTACGGAGCAAAGCAGTCGTGGCAGCTTTGCCCCTGGTGGAATGAGCCTTAGGTTTACCCCCTAAGGTCTTACCAGCTTTTTGGTAACACAACTGTATACAGGACACAATCCACCTAGAAATGGACTGTTTAGAGGTAGCAAGACGTGTCCTGACTGATCCATAATTGATAAACAATTGGTCTGACCTACGAATATCCTTGGTTTTAACCAGATAAAATTTCAACACCCTCCTAACATCCAGGGAAGGCAGGGACCTTTCCGCTGGAGAGGAAGGATTCTGAAAAAACGTAGGCAAAGTTATGGTCTGGTTAACATGAAAGTCAGATATAACTTTAGGAAGAAATTTAGGGTGAGTACGCATAACAACCTGAGCAGCATGAAATACAGTATAAGGTTCTTGGCAACACAACGCCTGAATTTCACTCACCCTGCGGGCCGATGTAATGGCCACGAGGAACACCGCCTTCCAGGATAGGTGCTGCCACGAAGCCTTATGAATAGGTTCAAAAGGCTCCTTCATCAATCTGGACAGCACCACATTCAATTCCCATGAAGGCGAACGAAGCCGGAGAGAGGGAACACTTTCTTCAAGCCTTCCAAAAAGTCTTTTATCACAGGGATCTGAAAGAAGGAAGTCTGTGAAGGGCATTTCCTGTAGGCAGTCAAAGCAGCCAGATGAACCTTAATGGAATGGACATTAAGGCCAGACTGCGCCAGATGTAGAAGATATGGAAGGAGGACATCTTCCTTGCATGTCGTCGGGTCATAGTTCTTAGACTTGCACCAGATGCGAAACCTCTTCCACTTGTAAGCATAAGAAGTCCTAGTGGAAGGTCGCTTAGCCTCCTTCAGTATGTCCATGCAATCTTCTGGTAGATTCAGATGGCCATATTGCACTCTCAGGAGCCATGCCGCCAAACTCAAAGACGAGAGGTTGGGGTGCAACATCTGCCCCCCGAACTTCGTGAGAAGGTCCGGCCTGCACGGCAGCCGAATGTGAGGAAGGAGCGACCGGTGAAGCAGGTCCGTGAACCACCACTGTCTGGGCCATTCCGGGGCAATCAGGATCATCCGTGCCTTGGACTGGGACAGTTTGATGAGCACCGTCGGAATCAGGGGAATGGGTGGAAAAGCGTACATAAAGCTGTTCGACCAGTCGATCCATAGCGCATTCCCCAGCGTCCCTGGTTGGTAGTACCTGGAGGCGAAGTCTCGGCATTTGCTGTTTTCGGCGGTGGCGAACAGATCTACGTCTGGAGTCCCCCACCTTGCGAAGACTTCTCCTAGTACTTCGTCGTTTATGACCCATTTGTGGTTTTCCTGGATCAGTCTACTTCGTGCGTCTGCCTGAACATTCTGCACACCTGGTAGATGGGTGGCCGTTATCGTCAGTCCTCTGGCCAGAAGCCAGTGCCAGATCGCCTGCGCCTCCTGCGACAGGGTGCGCGATCTCGAGCCCCCCTGCTTGTTGAGGTAATACATCGTTGTCGTATTCTGTCTGTCTGAACAAGCAAAGAGTTGGTCCGGAAGGAAGGAAGAAAGGCCTTCAGTGCCAAGTGAACAGCTCTGAGTTCCAGGAAATTGATGTGGTACGTGGACTCCATCTGGGACCACGTCCCTTGAATCTGTAGGTCTCCGGAGTGCGCCCCCCAGCCGTGGAGAGACGCATCCGTCACAATAGTCTGCGTGGGAATGTCCTTGTGGAAGGGAACCCCTCTCAGGAGATTCTCCGCTGAACACCACCCTTCAGAGACTGAAGAGCATGCAGAGATAGTCATATCTTGTCATCCCAAGATCCTTTCCTCTGATCCCACTGATCCTCCAAGCACTCCTGCAATGGTCTCATGTGCAGCTGTGCGTGTGGCGTGAGGAAGATACAAGAGGCCATCGACCCCAGTAGAGAAGACACCGTCCTCACTGTTGTAGATGGAGCGGTCATAACTGAGCCTTCCGAAGGAGTGATAGCCGTCTCTCCTCCGAAGGAGACACGCTTGCTGACAGCGTATTGATGGAGGCTCCCAAGTACTGTATGCACTGGACCGGAGTCAGGACAGACTTGGACATGTTGATGTGCAACCCCAGCTTGTTCAAGAGAACGCACGTCTTCCGGAAGTGCGCTTGAGCTTCCGAGAAGGAGGCGGCCTTGATCAACCAATCGTCCAGGTACGGGTAGACAAACACCCTGTTCTTCCTTAGGTGTGCGGCTACCACTGCCATGCACTTCGAGAATGTCCTGGGCGCAGACTTCAATCCGAATGGCAGTACTGTGTACTGATAATGATTGGAGCAGACTTGGAATCGCAGGAACTTCCTGTGTTTGTGTGCAATGGGCACATGGAAGTATGCATCCTGAAGATCTATGGCACACAGCCAGTCTCCCTGTTGCAGCTGAGGATAAATCTGATGCAACGACAGCATGCGAAACTTCTCTCTGCGAATCCACTTATTTGCTTGTCGCAAATCCAGAATGGGCCTGAACTCGTTCTTGTCCTTCTTGCGGACCAGAAAGAACCGGGTGTACAGACCTCTTCCTCTTTGAGACAGAGGTACGTCTTCTATCGCCTTCTTCCTCAACAGGATATCGGCCTCCGCCTGGAGCTCGCGCAGCCCAAACTGCGAGCTGACTGGAGGGATAGATGGAGGCGGGCCGGTGAACCGAAGACTATCCATTGCAAACAATATTCAGCACCCACTTGTCCTGAGTAATTTTTCTCCACTCTGCCAGAAAAAATTGGACGCTTCCCCCCATCGGAGCGGGTAACGGATGAAGGGGAAGTAACAGCTCAGGGTCGAGACCCGGTCGCGCCCTTGTTCGCTGTAGAGGACTGCTGACCTCCTCTACCCTTCTGGCGTTTCTGGAAGGGCCTCCGGAACTGCTGCTGTCCCGAAGCCTGTCCTTGCCCTCGGCCCTGCGTTCCAAACTGTCTCTGGAACGGGCGGTAGGCTTTCTTTTCTTTGGGCTTCTCCAAGCCCAAAGCCGTCAAAGTCTCTGCCTCCGCCTTCATGCGGGCCATCTCATCATCCGCATGTTTTCCGAACAGGGTCTCCCCCGAGAAAGGCAGATTAGCCACTCGCTGCTGGGCCTCCGGCTTGAGTGATGTGAGCCTGAGCCAAGCATGTCGTCGCTGGTTGATCCCATGACAGTAACCATGGGCCGCCAACAAGGAACCATCCGGAGCCGCGCTGATAACCTGGTTCAAAACCAGCATCCCTTCCTTCAGGATCTGCAGGAAATCCTCCCTCTTGTCTCGTGGCAGGAGTTCCGTGAACTGCTGGAGAGATTCCCACAGGGAACGATCGTACTGTCCCAGCAGAGCAGTATCGCTAGCGGTCTTCATGGCCGTAGCCGCTGTCCCACAAGCCTTCCTGCCATTAGAGTCGATCCATCGTCTCTCCTTATCCGGAGGCACGGTAGAAGACTGAGAGGTAGAATGTTGTTTTCTGGCTGCCGTCACTAACGGAGTCCGGAACCGGGTCAGACCTTAGAAAAGCCGGGTTGGAATCCGGAGCCCTATATTTCTTCAGCAGACGGGATGGAGCAGCTCTCGTCACAGCAGGCGTAAGGAACAGCTCCTCCGCTGGATCTACCAAGCCTGGCCCGAGCGGCAGCAGAGGGCGAGACAAATGTTTCTTGTGAAGTGTCTCAAAGATCACGGACGTCGTAGGTGTGGGAGCCGTCACCGTGATTCCTAATTTCGCTGCACCCCTCAGGAGAACATCCTGGAACGTGCTGATGTCATCCACGGAAGACACCCTAGTCCCTGGGGAGTCTGACAATGTCGGGGAGTAGGACCTCGTCCTGGAAGAGCCCGTGCGGGACCGTGATCCGCGCCTCCTGTGGCGCCGTCTGGACCTCGTCGAGGATCTGTGACGACTGCGCGACCTCCCTCTCCGTCCGGAGCGGGATCGCGACTTCCGTGGCTTCGGTCGCCCAGCCGGTTCCACCGGGACAGGAGACTGTGGCTTGGGTGGTCCCCTCGGCCGAGGGGTCCCCCTTCGGAGGAGTCGGGTACCTGGGCAGGGAAACCGACCTCGGAGGAAGTGGTGGAGGCTTGTCAACCGGCAGCTGAGGTTGAGGCTGGGGCTGAGGCCGAGGTGGTAGAGGTGGAAGAGGCGGCGGGTAGCGACCTGCGGAGGAAGCCCTCTCGGCAAAGGAGGCGGAGGAGGAGGCGTCAATGTCCCCGGCTTAGGAGGAGTATACACAAGGGAGTACACCGAGCCCGGTGACCCGCCCTCCTTATCAGGCTGGGAAGTGGGAGAGTCTCTCCTAGGCACTGGACGCCTGTCAGACTGACTCCTGGCGCCCAAACTCCTTCTGCGCCGTTCCTGCGTCAAAGAACGGCGACCCGACGGCGAGCGTCGGCCCCTCGACATTGATCTGCGCTTCCTCGACGGCGAACGCCTGTCCCTCGACGGCGAAAGGTTCCGCCTCGACGGCGACCTCCATCGCCTCGACGGCTTCCTGTGCCTCGACGGCGATCTCGTCCTCAACCGCGATCTCTTGTGTCTCGACGGCGATCGCCCCCTCGACGCCGAGGATCCCCTCGACGACGATCTTCTCCTTTTCGCGAACGGCGGTGTCGCCACGACGGCGAGCGCAGACGCCGGGCCACCCGTCGAGTCCTCGAAGACGACGAAACAGTCACCGGTGATGTCGACGGCTGTCTGTTCAGATCCCTCGACGTCGAACGTCGACGCCTCTTCGACCCAGAGCCCTGGGGAGACGGGGAACAGACTGTAGTCATCCCTCTCGACGCCGTAGTCGGTGCAATCGACGCCGACGGAGAATGGGGACGCTTGCTGGACTGCCTGCCTCTGGGGAGCCCCCCAGAGGCCTCAGCATGGGCAGATGAAGCCCCTCCAGACCCACCTCGTGCTTGCAGTCTTCTCTCCTCCATGCCTTGGAGCCTGATCTTCTTTCTGTCTCTCAGGGTCCTGGTTGTAAATCCCTGGCAGATCTCACACTCATCAGGGTTATGAGAGGAGGGAAGGCAGAGGATACACACTTCATGTGGGTCAGTCTTGGCCTTCTTCCTGGAACACTCCGGGCATTTGTCAAATAATGCAGGCATATTCGAAAAAAAGACTGCCCCAAAAGCACACCAAAGAAGAATTAACCAAAGTACTTTGAACAAAGTACCAAAAAACACTTGAAAAA
This sequence comes from Lissotriton helveticus, assembly GCF_964261635.1. Lineage (NCBI taxonomy): Eukaryota > Metazoa > Chordata > Amphibia > Caudata > Salamandridae > Lissotriton > Lissotriton helveticus. Next base: position 310,109,702 of record NC_136057.1, read on the forward strand.
GTGAGAAATCACAAAAATAAATCCCAAAAGGGAGAGCTCAATGCTCCAGGGTCCTGCTAGCAGGAGACAGTGTAGCCTGTGGATATAGGCTGTATTATCTGTCTTTTCCCCGGCGTATTTGTCTAAAGACCAACTCCCCCCCCTGAATTGCGCTCTCTTCCTGCCACCCTCTGGGCTACAGGCCCCAATGATGTAGGTCTCCTGCAGATTCAGCCCTACATCGTCACTCTCAAATCCAATGTTAAGTTGCCTCGCATTCCCCAGTATAAGATTTCCAGTGATGGTGAAAGAGCTCTCTTGGCTATTATTTATGATTTGGTTCAGAAAGACGTGGTTGAGGAGACAAGGGGAAATGTATGCAATAGTCCTGTTTTACCTGTTCTTAAACGTACTGACTCTTCTCATCCACCCGTTTATCGTTTTGTGATTGACCTCCGGGAAGTCAACAAGATTGTTGTACCCCAATTCCCTGTCGTCCCAGATATCACTGCCCTATTGACAATGATACCTGCTTCGGCTGCTTGGTTTTCTGTTATTGACCTCAAGAATGCTTTCTTCAGCATTCCTATTGCTGAGGAAAGTAGGGATATTTTCGGCTTCTCTTTAGGAGGCCAATTCTTCCGGTTCAAGCGTGCTCCTCAAGGCTATTGTGAGTTCCTCCATTTATAGTCAAGCTCTGAAAACTCAGCTCGATGCTTTCACTTTGCCCCTAGGTGCCACCCTTATTCAATACGTAGATGATTTGTTGGTTGCTGCTGATTCTGAGGACATTTGTAAACAGGTTACTATTTCACTGTTACGTCACTTGTCTGACCTTCATCACAAGGTTTCACCCTCTAAATTGCAATATTGTCGCCAAGAGGTTACCTACTTAGGTCATCTCTTGACGAAGGAGGGACGCTGATTGACCCCAGAACGTATCCAAGCAATTGCTCAAATGTCTGTACCATGTACACCAAGGGAGGTGCGTGCCTTTTTGGGCATTACCTCTTATTGTAGGCAGTGGATTCCAAATTTTTCTTTGCTAGCGAAACCTCTGTTGGCACTCACTCTCAAAGATACACCCCAACCTCTCCCTTGGACTGCGGAATGTCAGAGAAATGTCACTGACTTACGTACTTCTTTTTGCTCTGCTCCTGTGTTAGGTACTCCGGATTACAGTAAGCCTTTCACACTCTACGTTTACGAGAGAGAAGGTTGCGCATTGTCAGGTTTAACGCAACAATTTGGAGACAAGCAGCGCCCATGTGCCTATTTTTCGCCACATTAGACCGAGTGACCAAGGCGTTACCTAGTTGTCTGAAAGCCACAGTAGCAGTTCCATTTGCCAGCCTGCTGGATTGGTATTGGATAATACTCTTATTGTCATGGCACCACATGCAGTATATACCCTCCTAAAAAGAACAAAGACTCAGCACCTTACGAGTGCCCGCTTGTCAGGGTACGAGCTGACGCTCTTGGCCAGCCACGTACATATCAAACGATGCAAAACCCTAAACCCAGCCACGCTGTTACCGATCCCAGTAGAAACAGGTACTCAGGAACAGCATGATTGCTTCCTCCGTACAGAGGAGACAAAAGGTAGAGTCGATCTAAAGGACACTCCACTCCTGGACCCGGATGGGATCCTATGGGTGGATGGTTCCTGTTTCAAGCTCCCAAATGGTGAGACGACTTCGGCCTATGCAGTCACTACTTTGTACACAATTGTGGAAACAGCACGCATTAGGCACAATTCAGCCCAGGCAGCTGAATTGATAGCTCTGACTAGAGCTTGTGTATTGGCTGAAGGAAAAAGAGTGAATGTGTACACCGATAGCCAGTATGCATTTGGAGTGGCCCACAGTTTTGGTCGTCTGTGGAAGGAAAGAGGGTTTTTCACCTACCACAGCACTAAGACACAGCACGTCCAGTTAGTAAATGACGTTCTCGAATCACTTACCCTGCCCACTCAGATAGCTATTGTTAAATGTAGTGCGCATAAGAGGATTACTGATGATGTGGGTCAAGGAAATGCTTTTGCGGATCAGATAGCGAAAGAGACAGCCAGAGATGTTACAAGCCGCATGTATGTTGCGGGCCCTGCTAGATGGGTCAGACAAGGAGGGATGTGTGAGGACACGATAGACAGTGTAAAAATTATCCAGGGAGAGGCTACAGAGAAAGAACTGAGTAAGTGGAGAGAGGGTATAGGAATGTTGGACGCGACAGGGTGTTGGACAGAATTGTCGTAACATCAGCGCTGGCTGTTACCAGACGCCTATGTGCTTCCAGTAGTTACCATGGCACATGGTCCAGCCCACATTAGTGCTAAAGGGATATGCAAACTTCTGGCCCCTGTATGGCAGAATGTGGGGATCCCTAAATGCGCATATAATCTGGTGAAGCACTGTATTGTTTGCTTGATGCACAATCCAGGGAAGGGAACACCAACCCCAGCAGGCCATTTTGCTCCTCCAACGTACCCTTTTGAGGTGTTGCAAATAGATTACATTTACATGGAGCGATGTAACAATCTGAAGTATGTCCTTGTGGTGGACTACCCCCTAAAGGATAATACTGCTCTGTCTACGGCTAAAGTCTTTTTGAAGGAGTTTTTCCAGAGGTTTGGTTTACCTCGAATTGTTGGGCGTGACAACGGAAGCGAATTCGTGGGTCAGATAATGCAGAAAGTGTGTGCAGGTCTCGGTGTCAGACAGAAATTTCATTCGGCAAACCACCCTTAGTCAGCAGGTTTGGTGGAATGCTATAATGGTACTCTTAAGCTCAAGCTCGCGAAGATACAGGCCAGCAGGGGTCTTGCCTGGCCCGATGCTTTACCCTTGGCTCTTTTGTCTACTCTAACAACTGTCCATTCCCGTATGGGACTCATTCCCTACGAGGTTGTGTTTGGACGTCCAGCAAATGTCTGGGAGTCCCAAGGCCAAAGAAGTATTCCGAGATAGAGCATCCCTTGTTGATTGATTATTTACATGACCTCACCACTAAATTGCGTGTCCTTCACCAACAGGTACAAGACGCCTTGCCTCAGGCTTCCACTGATCCTGGCCATACCATACAACCCGGCGATTGGGTGTGCGTAAAGAACTTCCAGAGATCAAAGAATTTGGAACCTCACTGGAGAGAGCCCTGTCAAGTATTGTTGACAACACGCACACCTGTGAAGGTGGTCGGAAAGAAAAATTGGATCCACGGTGTGCATTGTAAGAAGGTACCCTTGCCTTTGCCTTATGACCAGTGGGTCCGTGAAGGTATTGGCGATTTTGAAGGTGAAAGGGTCCCCCGATTCGTACCTTTTAGCAATGCACGCCTAGATTGGACTCGATTTGAGAAAGAGGATGATGACGTTTTACAGGAAGCTGTACCACCACATCTCAGGTTGAACACAACCAATACAGAGACACTTTTTCAGGACCAGACTGTGCCAAATAAGACGAGATACAATTTGAGGCCTAGAGTGGCTAGAGACAATTGAGAATTTTTTTTTCTTTTGATTGCACTTTTCAGTGACACTGACCATCCAATTAGGTTGCAGGGTCGAGGTAAGGGTCTTAGTTTGTGACCAGAGTAGTGGCAATAGGCCTGCGGGACTTGCAGTGTCATAGGATGGCTGATAATCACAGCTGAGTGAAGGAAGACTGCCACAAGCAACATTTAGAGGATGGATTCTGCTATATAAAGGAAAATGATAAGAAGGATAAAATGAAGAAATATTGCAAATTATCATAATAGATGTGGTATAACATTGAGTATTTTAATCTTTTTATGTATTATATTAGCTTGTGTGGGTTGGGTTACTTATACTATGCAGCAGACACCTACACCTACCTCCCATTCCGTGCCTTTTCGCACCACAGCCTCCCCGCACCAGTTACATACATTACCAGAACATGAGCAAAGTAGGAAAATGGAATATTTTAATAATTCATTCATAAAATTTTTCCACCAACATCAATTGGTAGTCAACACCACCGACTGTTGGGTTTGTGGACTCTTGCCCCATACTACGGATAAAGGGATGCCATATTTAGTTTTACCTTTTTCCCTGTAGGGGTCCGCTTGGGCTTATACATCTATGTTCTCTAATGCTTACGAGAACCAACCCTGGCACCCTGTTGGTCCATATGGGGGTGGGGTTGACGTTAGTCATGAGCCTCTGGCGAAGGGAATGGTGGCTATGTCTAAGCATTATAGTAAAATTAATGAGTTCCCCACCGACGAACGACGGGCATACATTGGCTGGAACGTGACCCGTTACGTTACTAGCCTTACAGATTGGGCCAGTCGAAAAAGATCCCCACCCATATGGACTGTACCCCACTGAGGCCACCTGTGTCTCCAAGGAAATGGTCACAATGCTAAGGCCCAATTGGGAAAGAGCTCTTGTGCACATACATATACCTATGCATCCCAGACTTCTCCACCGTTAGTGGCATCTCAGGGAACATATGTAGTTTGCCATGACAGGGCCTATACATGGTTACCAACTAATTTCTCAGGGTCATGTTACGTGGCTTTTCTCCTCCCTCCGACATATACCGCCCCTTCAGGACATCACAGAAATAGGTACAGGAGAGGAGTCATTGATCCAGAAGATACAGCAGGACAAGAGGGAGGCGACTTTTTCAAAGGGTGCCTCCCATTCTGGGGCCCTATGGCCAATAGCAGAAACATAAGGCATCTTGTTCGAGTTGTTGAGGCAACAATAGATGAAACTGTCGGGGCACTGTGTAACTTCACAGCCGAGCTTATGACATTACATAACAGAATGGTTTTAGATATCATTCTTGGGGACCGTGGTGGGGTATGTAAATTGATTGGATCCAGCTGTTGCATTTACATACCTGACAACGCCCCTACAGTATACCAGGCCATCTCTAAATTGCACCTGATCACTGAGTCCATTCACCAGGACGAAGGAAACTGGTCTTTGACAGGATGGTTCTGGGGGTTATTGTCCACATGGGGATGGAAGGTACTGGCTTTCATTGGAGTGACTTTGGCTATTATCTTTTCATGTTGCCTCTGTCTACAATGTGGTCCCGCTATCTGCGGCCTTTGTGCCACCCTGTGTGTCCAAAGACCGGTCTCACAGAAAGCAGAAAATATGAAAATGATGTTGCAGCAACAGCTTGACGACCTCATGGCTATTAACATTGACTCAGATTAACGTGAGTCTGTGTTTTGCCTGCGTAATGGCAAAAGGAGGGTCTGAGGTAATTCAGTTTCGACTTCATTTTGCATTCCATCGCCATTTTGTGTTGCCCTCACTCAGGCAGCTTGGCAAACCCAGTGTTTTTGCCCTTTGTACTGCTACGTGTCAAATAACCCCCCTTACTTGTTGTGAAGCCAATTCCAGGAACTAGCCAAACTAACTAATCCTTGTCTAGACGGACTAATTCTTGTCCCAACTATCTGTTGGCCTTCGGTATTCTTTCCCTGCATTATCCTATTTCTCAAGTTGTCCTTTGAAGCACACAAACACGTTCTGCCATTACTGATTGACCTATAGGTGCTGTCATTGATTGACTTATGGGGTTGGGCAAGAACACGACTCAAGGGGGACGTTCTGGTCACATGTTGTCTTGTTTTGAATGTTTTCCTATTGGCTAATATTTGGTGCATGGGGAGTATTTTTCTGTGGGTGTATATAGTTATAAAAAAGACTGAGCCACGGAGTGAAGAGGCAGTCTCCTGAGAACCTACTATTGGTGTACTTCTGGGACAACTGTGCATAGCTGCAGCTAATAAATTTGTTTTTCTACGCTAACAGAGTATTCCGTGTCTCTGTGCAACAAGGCAGGTGAACTCGGAGATTTCAGGCGTTCCCTGCGCCACCAGGCCCGGTTCTTCAAAGTGGCTTGCCAAGCAGACAAGAGTTAGTGCGATCCCAAACTCTTCACTCTGGGTAGCACTGTCCACTCAAACCTGAATAATTCCAATGTCTGGAGCATCCCATTAACTGTTTACACTCGATACAGGGCCGGCTGTTGATCATGCTAATAGGAAGTGGATTAAACCGCTCCATTAAATCAGACTAACCGGTGACAAGACTTTACATCTGGGTAGGGGAGTACGTGTGGGGTGGAGGAGGGGAGTACGTGTGGGGTGTGTGAGAAGTTGGCCTGATATATAGTGCTCACTATTCTAGTGATCACTTTGTATCATGCCAAACAACCCTTATTGATGATTGGTTGTAAGTCAACCTTTTAGACCAGCTATCCTAGTAGCATGGACACGAGCAGTCTTCAGGCTAAACTCTAGAGGGCGTGTTAAGCCAGCTGTTTTACCATCACATATACCCCTTGAACACCAAGTGAAAGGACACCACACAAGTTGTTATGAAAATAAAGGATATTTATTTATAACAAGTCTACCCTGAACTCTTTATGAGTCAGGGAGCTAAGCACAATACAAAACTCTTACGAAAATACTTCAAGTTGCACAATTTACACAAATGCCCGGGGGGCACGAAAAACCATATACTTTAAAAGTGGAATGCGAAATACTAGCAGGTAAGTAACAAGATCCAGAGGCTTCAGGATCGCTAGGACTACACTACTGAACCTTTAGATTACGAGCAGGAGGCCTAGGGAGATTGGGTGCAAAGTGTGCACTCTCACGCGGGATGCGGGAAGAAGTCTATGGGTGCTAGCGTTTCTTAAGTTACTGTTTCCGGACGAATCCGACTAGGTAGACTAAAAACGACAAAGGATCTGGACACTTGGATAGTGAACCTGTGCTGGAGTACCGAAATACTCAAGTTACCTAGCCCAGGGGCCACGGCTGCATAGGGTTCAAAAGACATCGGGAATCCTCGTTGAAGTCTATGGAGCCTGAAAGAAGAAGTTGCTGGCAGGCGACCAGTGAAGAAGTTCGGTGTGGTCCAAGGCTGGATCAGTGAAGGCGACGACCTGAAAGCAGAGGGGACTTAGTTCTTAATCACTAGCCAGTGATTATGTGGGCACCAGGATGGCACCGGATGAAGTCACCTCGACCAGGTGAGTGGGCGACGCTGGACTCTGCAGTCACACGGGCTAGGAGGCGTTGTCGGCGTCCAGGCTGGAGGTGCGAGCTGTCCCACGAGGCTGTCGGCGATGCTGGACTCAGGATTTGAGCAACAAACCTTGGCAAAGGCAAGCCCACGCGGTGGAGTCAAGATGGCGTCTGGAGTGGACCAGGAGGGTCCAGGGCACTTCTTGTTGGACAAGAAGCAGGGGCCAGTCTAGGGGACCTAGACCAGCGGTGAAAACGTCGTGGTACGTCGTCAAGAGGGTCACTAGCCAACGGGCAAGTGACCGGACAACGTGGCAAGCAGCAAAGAAGCAGAAGGGCCCCACGCAGATCTCATGGATGCTGGGAGGCTGGACTTCGGTGCTGGAGCTGCTTAGGGTTAGGGCTTCTCAAACCCCAGTGCACTTACTCGAGGGTCTCTCGGGGGTCGTGCTGGTGAAGCGTCGTGCAGGTCTTGAAGATGGCCGGTCCCACGGGTCTCGTCACACCCACGAATCTCAGCTGGGCTGGATGATGTAGGTAGAGGTCAGAGATGGCAGGGAATCCGGGTCTCGTCGAGCTGGGCAGTCTTGATCCGGAGGATGGACGTGCAGCAAACCGCAAGAGCTTCGATGGTGCCTGCTGGTGCAGGGTAGCTGCTCCTTAGCCACAAGGGAGAGTCTTCAGAAAAGTCAAGAGTTCCTTTCGTGGAAAGTAGTTCAAGATTCAGAATGATCTAATTTGGGAAGGGGGCCTGCTCCTACCTTTATCCAAAGAAAAGGGGCTGGCACGCGACTAGGTCCTGCCCTATGGGTGGGACCAGGAGGGGGGTGGTTACACCCCTCTCCTTTGTCCGGTCTCTCCCCAGCTCAGGGGCTGGTGTGCCCCAGGAACTGGTTTGAGCCGGCATATGCACAGTGAGCACCGGGGTGCCACTTGCAGTCACCTTCCTTTCAGCCCTGCCTACCTGGGATACACAAAATCCTGTCTGGGATGGTGCTAGCACCGCCCCTGACAGGAAACCCTTTGTCCAGGCCTCCGTTGCTGGAAGGACTCCCAGCAGCAGGAGGGCAGACTTGTGTCTCGGTGGCAGCATCCATTTTGTGGAGCTGAGGCTGTGTCTGACTTTAACCGGGGTTCAGTTACATACATGTCGTGTCCCACTAGAAGGGTGGAATGCTAACCCCGTCGCCAGAATTGGTGAGGGGTTAGTATTCCAATTCGTATGACACCTTACTCGACATGTTTTGATAATGCTATACCAAAGTTAGCATTTAACCACGAGGATTATAATGCACTTAAGAGTATATGGTATAGCGTTATCATGGAACAGCTATTTGGACTTGGTTCCGCAAGCTGCAAACGGGCTCAGCTCATGCCAGAGCACCATCTCACATAATTCCAAGCACTCTGCCTTCAGGATTGATAAGGCCTGCCATAGGAGTGACTGATAGGAATATATGTGTCCATTTTAGGGTTAGATATAGGAATACTATATCTAAAGCAAAGGGTGTTTACACCACCTTGCCCCAGCTGTCGTGCAGCCAGTTGTGTCTGTTTGGGTGGCCAGCCAGGGGTGGCATAATACATGCTTCAGCCTCTGGTAGGCCCTGGGTACACCTATGCCCTGGATACCTAAGGTATGCTGTACAGGGACTGATAAGGTGGCCCAGTACCAATTGGTAAAATGCACCTAAGGTACATGGTTGTAATTTAGAGAGAGAACAGCTAGGCTGTGGGTCTGATTAGCAGGCCCACAGCCAGGGAAAGTCGTAAACCAGTGAAGCAAAAAGCAAAAATCTGGGGTGGCCATGGGATTGCAGACCCCACTCTCCTACAGGGTGGAGGAGGGAGTACGGGTGGGGTGGAGGAGGGGAGTACGGGTGGGGTGGAGGAGGGGAGTACGGGTGGGGTGGAGGAGGGGAGTACGGGTGGGGTGGAGGAGGGGAGTACGGGTGGGGTGGAGGAGGGAGTACGGGTGGGGTGGAGGAGTGTACGGGTGGGGTGGAGGAGTGTACGGGTGGGGTGGAGGAGGAGTGTACGGGTGGGGTGGAGAAGGAGAGTATGGGTGGGGTGGAGGAGGAGAGTACGGGTGGGGTGGAGGAGGAGAGTACGGGTGGGGTGGAGGAGGAGAGTACGGGTGGGGTGGAGGAGGAGAGTACGGGTGGGGGAGTACTTGTGTGGTAGAGGGTGTGTGCGTGGGGGTAGAGGGGCACTGTGTGAGGGGAGCACAGTGGTGTAAAAAAAACCAAAAAAGACAACTTTACATTTTCTTGGTTTTACATACATGACAAATCCGGTTTTCATTAAGTCCTTATCAATGCCAGCAACAGAAACTACAGCACAGCTGAAAAATATGGGTATTTTGCACACACTTTTGGCCTGCCAACTCAAAGGCACTACTGAGCACACATAAATCCATCAGTGGCAACATCGCCCAGGGGCAAAGCTTTAGTGTGACTCGTGAGCTTGGTCAGGGTGTGCTACAAGATGCCGACGTGTATCCAGGCCTTTCTTGGGCATTTCATCGGAAAGTAACAGAAGTTGAGATGGGCGACGTAAGTGTACTAAAGTATTGCATGAGGGTCCTTCAGTACACGGGTAATGGCATGAGGGTACTTCAGTACAGGGGTAATGGCTGTGGAAGTTTGAACGGACCCACCCATGTCTGTGTGAACGGTTTACTAAGTGGGGGGTGTATGCTGGGATACAGGAGTGATTTATGTTGGTAAAATGGACTATCGAGTGTTTCCAAAGTAAGGTGATTGTGGGTGATCTGTGAGCTGAGTTTGAGACTCTAGTATTAGACTGTGGTAAAAAGCATCACTCATAGTATGCTCTGCGTTTACTTTTGTGTGACTTCGAAGGAGTGAATGTCGGTGTGCAGATTCCTAGCATAAAAATGAATCAAAACAGACGCACTGAATCTTGCACTTAGAGACTGAGACAATATTGCTGGAAGACACATTTAAGGCGATTGCTTATAAATACCGCTGACTGAGTAGGTGACCCAAAGGCAATCAGCTGAAGGAGCATGTAACCAATTTTATGTGAATGATTTACTTGGGTTAAATGCTAAGTACGTGCGAGGTCGTATGAAAAATCTGGTATATTTACAATTAATAAGATGGCGATGCTGATCTGTGTGTATGTTCCATGGACATAATGTGTGTTGTTGCTGCTGAGCTGACATGGGTTATGCAAAAAAAAAAGACGAGACTGTCTCACTCATTAACATCACTGATTGACATGGACATTTTCTGACGGCGCATTCCAGCTACAGGTGTGGCTGGACACACGAGGGGGTGGGGGAGAGGCCACGGATGCCCAGCTAGTGCAAGGATGAATACACATAACCAATCATTAAGGGGCAATGGAGCTCCTGCCCGAGTCACGGATTCACAGACCCCCCCCCCCCGCCCCACCCCATTATTCACGGTGCCCGATGACCATACATTAGTATTTTTTTAATTTTATGTTTAGTACCATTTTCGTATTGTGTACAAATAAACCACAGATACACATGTCTAAACAAATATTACCAGCACATGATTACATATTTATATTGGAATTCACTCGGCTGTGTCACTTATGGGTAAACTGCTTTTACCTCTCAATACTTCTATTGTGCACACAACCGATAACAAGAGACATGCTTCTGTTACTGCCGGGGCTGTGCACACAACCGATAACAAGAGACATGCTTCCGTTACTGCCGGGGCTGTGCACAAAACCGATAAAGAAACAGGTGAAAACCTGGTGTTCATTGGAACTTTATTCTGAGTAAGAGCAGAACAATTCAAGTCATCTCAGACTTTAACCCCTTGGCCGCGGCAGTAATATTGCCGCGGCGCTAGAGGGCGGGGGAGCGGCGTGGCACCACCATGCTCGTGACAGAACCACTCCGTCACGAGCCGCGGTGGCGCTGTGCTTGTGACGGAATGGTTCCGTCACGGCCCCACCCGCTCAATGGAACGCTCAGCGCAGGCGCGGCGGCCGGGCCGTGACGGAACCATTCAGTCACCAGCACAGCCCCACCGTGGCTCGTGACGGAATGGTTCCGTCACGAGCACGCAAGGGGTTAAGTCTAAAAGTCACAGTTTGTAGTTACAGACAGTGGAGTATATCCTCCTTGTGAGTTCGGGAGAAGCGACAGGCTGCAGCAGTAGTAGTAGTTTTGCCCTAGTATAGTAGCAGGTTTTGCCCTAGTATGAAGTTTTAGAGTACATTAATATGCCAATGCAGATGTGAATAGAAGTAAGGACATACATTGATGTCATTTTGTAGTGTTGTGCTGTTTATACTTAGGATTTCTTAATTGTGTGAAATACTGTAAAGTTTTAGGAAAAGGATTTTTCATTTAGACAAATGTCTCAAGGGCGCAAAGGTACCCAACCACAACCAATTCCCAAATTAATCATCCATTGCTATAACGGTTTCCCTGTGGCCCATTCTCACGATACTGAACCTGGGTTGGTCAGTAATCCCAATACCATCAGATAACACTTTAATGTCAGAGGTTTGTGAGCACCTAGGTATTGATCATACATCACCATTGGGTCTCCTAACATACATTGATGTGACAGTAAAACGCCTGTCAGATAACTAATAAGATCAGTACCAAAGGATTAAACACAAAGACAGCGTCTTCCACATTACAGTTATTAAGAGTAGTGTACAGCAACCTCATGAACCCCACAACAAATACTGATGCTATCAATTATTATCCCTATAGTCACACCTTAGAGCCTCCAGATTGGAGCCTAGAAGAACTATCAAATAGTATAGATTAGGACCTAAATAGCTATTTTCAAGGTACACATTACATAGAAGAAACAAAAGATAGACTTGATAGGAACGTCCTTAATTTTCTTGCAGGTGATTCTGAACAGGACCTTTCCACACTCAAGATATTGGAATTGGTTTTCAATTCTACAAAACCTATTGCAGTGGTTCACCCCCCCCAGAAGGCCCCCCAAGAAATTAACTTATCACCTATATGAGGTAGCAAGGAGAATAGCCTGAATTAAATCTACCATAATACCCCACTAGGTAGATAAGGGTATCAGGTGGAAAGTATAATAGAAACTGAAAATAAGCAATATCATTAGGATGAGTGAACACATAACAGGGACAAGTTAGGCCCAAATATAAGGCTAAACAGGGGCCAAGTGCACTGCATAAATAATGGGGACCCCTTTAGAACACATGGTTAAGGTGTTCCCTGGTGACAAGGACAAAATAGAGAAATATTGTAAGGAGTAGCATAAGGCAACATCAAAATTTGAACATGCATGGCCTGACAGGGGCTCATTTGACACCATAACGTTAGATCACATAGCCACCCTTTTACAAAGCAAATATAATGGGAAGAAATTAGAAAAAAAGAAGACCAGCTTAGATCAGTGGAAGGTATTTTGTGTAAACGCATGAGAAGGAGACTGAGATAAGTCCCCAGTCCTCTCCTTCAGCTCCTCCACCCCCTTACCGAGAGGCACAAGCAAGTTTAAACATTGCAACGGTACAGGGCATGTATACGATGCAGGCTAATACTTCAAACACACCTCCCACCTCCTCACATCTGCCTGCTGTAGGATATTCAGATACTGAGTGTAGCCCACCATCAGAATCAGATACTAAGTGTAGCCCACCATCTGAATCCTCTTCCAAACACAGTGATCATGTCCAGCTAACACCACACCCAAGAATGGCTAGAAGGCTTCCAGAGATGTCAGGAGGAGACAACAATAAATATGTAGGAACAGTGGATGCTACCTTTACACTTCATTTAGAGGATGAAACTGCACCTACCAAGAAAGATAAAAGTGAAGGTCAGCACGCAAAATCATATTCAAAGGACACAGAGAGAGGAGGCGTTACTAGGAAAACAGTCAGCGGTCCAAGGAATTCAAGCCCAGAGAGTGAGAGAACAGGAAAGTTAGCCTTTACACCAAAAATACCTCGTGCAGAACGCTGGAGGCTGATAGAGGAGGGTGGCGATAACAAGTGGGCCAAGATAAGGGAAAATGGACAGATGGACACAAGAACAACCTGGGAAAAAGAGGAGGTGCCTTGTAGCATGGGAGGACACTAGACCGGTCACAAATGATGGAACACCAAGGCTCACAGGACTTCCTCCGTGCACATAACCTCTTAGGTGAAGAAGACATGAGGTCAGACAGATCTTATATAGGATCAGATGGGGCATTAGATGATGTTACAGAGCATGTTAAAACAATATCCATCATTAACGACTATGAGGCAGAACAGTCACAATTTGCCTGTGAGGGGGGAAGATACCAACAGGGGTGCTGAGGCTTTACAGAGGAGATAGCGAGAGTTAGACAGATTGAGATTTGATGGAATGCATACACGCCCTTATGAGAAGCAGGGGACATTTAACATGACAAGAAGAATGCCATTGAGAAAAGACACATCACGCCTACTCCCTGTGCGCCCAGGCAGTGACCTGACACCCAATGAAATAGTGGCCCAACAAGAACAGAGTTGGTACAATGTTGTCCCTTTTACTGACAATCTAGCAGGTTGCACAGAGGGACTAGCACCACAAATTACACCATGGCCATGAGATGGTTATTTTGAGCCACGAGACATGGCAAATGTGGAGATGTGCATCCTTCACGGCATAGGAGATCCTGAGTGGGATTATCCATATATGAAGGACAGTCTGAGAATATGGCAAAGGTATTCCAGACAGTATGACTCGCGTCACCCTAGTGGACATAGGGAGACAGTGCTGTCACAACTGCCCTTAATATGTAAAGGTTCAGGGTTGCCCCAATACATACCATGGCCCCAGATGGATAAAGTAAATCTTAAAAAACAGCTGCCACAACTTGCTGAAGGGGCCGGGAATTGGATAGCTGCTTTTGAAAAACACACAGCAGGGATACCCCCCACCCACCCTTGCAATAGGCGACATCAAAAGTTTATTAAGCTCCCTTAGAGGGGATGAAACAGATACACTGTTCATAAAAGCAGGAGTAAAGGATGTGACATTGACTAATTTAAAATGTGAGGGGGCACACTTCAACAAGGTAAGGGGAGTTGTTTGGACACAATTAAGACGGATGTACCCAGATAGGCCAGACATTGGATCTCTCATGGCACAGACAATGCAGCCAGATGAAGACCCAGCACAATTTCTAAGCAGAATGAAAGAGAAATGGACACAGGAGGTAGGGGAGAGATGGGATGTGACTGGACAAAATGCAATACTGTTCTATAACATAGTGAAGAAGGGATTACCAGCTGAAGTGCAGGACAAACTGAACAACATCGTAGCCTTAGAAGCCAAACCATGGACTGAGATACAGGTTCACATAATACATTATTGTAAAAGGAGACAGGACAAGGAAAAGAGTGAGAAAGATAAAATTGAGCAAGCAGCAGCTAAATTAGTACAACAGAAACTAGCAAAGAGGACAGAGGGAGGAACTGCCACTGCGGCTACTCAGATGGCAGCAGTGTCTTTGGGCGTGCCACCTGTAAACACCACTTCTCAACCCCAACAATATGCCCCCAGATTTATTAGCAGGAATGGGCAAGAGGGGCGAGGAAGGTTTGGGACAAATAGGCAAAACACATTCAGGGGCGGCCAAACATGCCACTACTGTAACAGGCCAGGACATTTCATTAGAGAATGTAGGAGCAAAAAGAACAACGAACAGGCAGGGGTAATATATGGCCCACAAATGGTACCACCTGGTCGCACTGTGGCACAGCCTACCATGATCCCCTAAGTGATATATCTTCCACAGCCCCAAATGCAGCCTCAAAAACAGTTCCAGCCCCACCAGGTGCATCAACACGTGCCCCAAATGCAGTATGGGCAGCAACAGGCAGTGCACAACACAAGACCTTACAAGGTGGGGTAACGGCCAGAGGAGGAAACCCCTTTCAGCAAAATTATATGAGAGGAAATGTCAATGGAGGTGCCCACGGAGTAGTCTCATGGGTCCAGTACTATCGATGACTCACAGGCCAGACGAGGAAACCACTGTGACGGTATCCATAAATGGCTGGGAATACAGCTTTCTCATTTATACTGGGGCCACTAGGTCCTGTATCCGTTAGAGAGGACTACCGCTGTCAAATTCATCAATGGAGACACAGGGGTTCTACGGAGAAGTGATGAGGGTTCCATTCACCAAACCTGTGGAGGGAGATAGTGGGGGGAGGTACGTTAACAGCAGTCTCGTATTCTTCCCTACGGCCCCAGCAAACTTGTTAGGACGTGATCTTATGGCAAAATTAAACATGTTCATCCACTTTGAGGAGGATGGTGTGGAATTTTAGTTCGTGAACTGAACATCATCTGCGCCATCTTGCCCATTCCTCAGACTCACGTATGAACATACACGACAGCCATGTTAGGTACCATGGTCTCCCTGTTCACGATCGATCATCAGCGCACTTCCCTGACCCTGCAAGCATCCCCCATGCACCCTGACTGCCCCCGCTCTCACATGCACAAGTCATGAACCCTCCCCTTCCGCATGACTGTCTCTGGGAATCACACCCCGCGCCTGACCAACACCTCCTTTCCTTCCATGAATACCCCTCTTTTGATAAACCCTTTCCTCTGAACCAGATTGTCTGCACGGACCGCTGGTCATCCCTTGGCCTGAGGATAGTTTATTGCCCACTACTGTATGCACTCGCCCCTCTTCAAAGGAGCTACTATTGATCATGACCTCCCCAACCCCTGAGATTCGATCAGGCGCACACATTCCAAAGGAATCGGCGGAACACTCAGCTGCGTGATAGCCCCCTCCTATTGTATGGGGGGTGAGGACCTTTACTGTAGCCACGTGTTGGAATGAGCCGGAACTGGGGGGGTACCGGGGATGTCGTTTTTCATTACTTCACAATGTCTTTATTGTAATAAAGAGCTGTCACATGTCGTAAACCAGTGTATAAAAGGCCAGGCCTCAGAGAGGCTAGAGAGAGCACCTCGAGACGATACCTCGTTGTCCGATCTGATGTGTTCTGCTCCGTCGGAATAAAACTTGTTTCCTGTCTTCCTGTCTCCAGCGCCTGCCTCTTTATTTGATAAACTTCGTATGGTATTAGAGGTGTTAAACGCCGGGCAAAATTACTTAAGAAACATCGACTAAATCGCCTGACCATTTTTCTGACTTTCCTCAATGGGACAATGGTTTGCTCAACGCCAGGAATGTCTCGCACACGTATCATGAGAGTTATAAAACATCACCCAGACTGTGACTGAACCCGAGCTAGACCTATAGACATCCCTGCCATTACTAGAGCAGTGTATACTATAATAGCAGAAACACCAGAACTAAAAGGAAAGCTAGTTAAATTGCCAAGGAACTTTCTGTTCTGCCGCCAGAGCCCCTGGTCAGAAAAGCTGAATTCTGAAGTGTCCAGTAAATATCTCATACTGGAGGTGGAAGCTGTGGAGATATCTTCCACCTGGGGGATGTGATGGCCAGTAATTACACCTGTACGGTGTGGGACTGTGTCATCTTTCATGACCCCAATATAAAAGTAAAAGATATATCAGATGACCAGTTGTTTGCAGATGACCCCACAAGATCAGTGTTAGTTTTTCAAGGCAGTATTCCATTGCGTACTACACTGGAAATAAGGTCTGCAATACCAAAGACTGTTTCTGGTCCTAGTAAGGACAATGACCTTGCGCAGGTACCCTCTGATTTGTGGACCAAAGGCCCCAACGATGTGGGCCTCGTCCGCACAGCAGTCCCATTCAGGATAACCTTGAAGAGAGGAGCAATTCTACCAATGGTAAGGCAATACCCTCTATCCAAAGAAGTAGAGGAGAGAATCGCCCAAGTTATACAGGCATTTCGTAGAGCAGGGAGTCATATACCCAGGTGTATCCCCCTGCAACACTCCAATTTACCCTGCCAGGAAGGTCAAGGGTAATTCATGGCGCATGATTCAAGACCTGCACCCCCTTAATGACATAGTGATACCGGAATTCCCTGTAGTACCTGACCCTTCCGTTATCCTGACTAACATACCCTAAGATGCTAAATACTTTCAGTCATAGACTTGAAAAATGCATTCTTTAGCAATCCACTGCACCCAGATAGTCATTACTTGACTGCATTCTCATTTCGTGGCTCCCAGTACCTCCATTCTCGTCTACCTCACGGGTACTGGGAGTCCCCTAGTGTTTCCAACAGAGCAGACAAGAATGACCTTGCTAATTTTCAAAGTGACAGTACAATACTGCAGTATGTTGATGACCTACTAATTTGTAGTGCCACAGAAGAACAGTGCAGAAACGAGGCTACAAAGTAGACAGAGACAAATTACAATATTGCCAGGAGAGAAGTCCATTATTTGGGACAATTGCTATCAGCCTCAGGTTGCCAAGTTACACATGAAAGAGCAGCGTCAATTAAACAGATGACTGAGCCGGAGACAGTTAAGGGAATGCAAAAATTCTTGGGCCCAAGCAACTATGTCAGACAATGGGTTTTTGACTATAGCACCCTAATAGCTCCTTTGCTTGCAGCCATCAAACAGGCAAAGACACAGAAAGACAGAATAACATGGACTGCAGAAATGTGAGAAACATTTCACAAACTAAAGACAGAGATAACAAATTTACCAGCATTAGGAACACCAAACTACACTAAAGAGTGTTTCCTTTTGTGCCACTGCAATGGCCAGGTGATGACGGCTGTCCTCACCCAAAAATATCCTTTAGGTCACAAACTAATTGCGTACTTTAGTGGCCTACATGATCCTGTTATGAAAGGCTGTTACCCCTGTGAGCAAGCTTTGGCAACAGCAGCCTTCACGTTTGAGAAAAGTGCCCCCATTGTCATAAGTTCACCTCTGATGCTGTATGCAGAACATGCAGTGTTTGCAATAATTCAGAAGGCTAAGACGACACTAACACAGAGGGTATCAGGCTATGAGATTATTTTATCATTACCATCTCTCAAGGTATTCAAGTGTCATACAGTCAACCCTGCTACTTTCTTTGCACCCCCTATTGAAGGTGCAGATAGTGATCCCCATGACTGTGCAACATATACTCCAGATGAGTGTAGCCAAGTAAGAGAAGACCCTATTCCAGGTAGTGTCGTATATTTAGTAGATGGATCTTCCATAATAGATCAGGACACAGGAATACGACGTACAGGGGCAGCAGTGGTCAGAGCCATGCAGCATGATTCAACATATACTTTGCAGATAACAGAACAGATAACTTTGCCATCCCATTATTCTGGTCAAGCTGCTGAGCTAGTAAATGTAAATGTGTAAATGTATTTGAGCTTGTAAAGCGCACTGCTACCCGTCCGTAGGTTTCCTGGCGCTGTATAACTCTGGGGAACCCGTCCTGGCTTTCCCTGTGGGATGGTCCCTGCTGGGAGTCCCCAAGGTGGAGGCAGGCATCCCCGGAATTGATGGGGCCGTTGTGAAGATTAGGCAAGCTAATGCCCAGAGTTGCCGAGTGGAACCCCTGATTAGAGTAAGCACCGAAGCGAGAATTATCGAGTCCGCTGACCCAAGTCCACGACCCTGCCGCGTCGGGTATTGAACCCTGGTCCCGGGCCGACTTCTGCTCCCGGGTCTGCCGCCTCTAACCAGTGAGGCACACTACTCTACTAGAACTGGTGGCGGCCCTTAAACAGGGTGAAGGTGAAACAATTACAGTGTATTCTGATTCCGCCTACGTCACTGAAACAGTGCATTCCAGTATTATGCGGTAAAGCAGACGGGGATTCCTAAAATCCACTGGAAGTCCTATCATGCATCGCCCACTTTTAAAAGATCTGATTGTAGCTCTAGCTCTACCACATGCAGTAGATGTAGTAAAATGTGCAGCTCACACCAATTCAAGACTTTTGTGTCCCGTGGAAATGCCTAGGCTGATTGGGCAGCCAAGGAAATAGCCAAACTCCCTCTAAACAATGTACCTGCCACAATTCTATTACCGACTGACACAGCAGGTAGCAACACATATGCAGGTTATGATCCCCTGGACCCTTCTAGGCATTATACAGAAACAGCTCTCCTACATTTAAGAGAGATACAGGAAAATGCTCCAGACCATGAAAAGCAGTTGTGGGAATCTAGGGGATGCACACAGACAGGTACAGATTTAATATACAGACAGATATCCACAGGGAAGCCTGTCATTCCCCAAGCGCTACTACTTATAGCCTTGAACCAGCTACATTTTTCATCACACACTGCCAGAGACATGTCCCTCCAGATACGCTAGGATTGGTTTGTTCCCAACTTACATGAGATGATCACAATGTACTTATATACATGCACCATGTGTCAGCAGTATTACCCAAATCCCACCTTCAAGGTAATAGCTTCTACAATACCCCGACCACAAGGACCCTTCAAGGAGTTGCACACTGATTATGTTGATATGATTGACAGATGCAACCGTTATCGGTATCTCAAAGAAGTAGTCTGTCCATTTTCAAGGTGGATTGAAGCAGGCCCTTCTGTGCACTATGATGCCAAATCTGCTGCCACTTTTCTGATCCGTGAAGTTATTCCAAGATGGGGAATTCCCGAAGGGATCAGATCTGACAATGGCACGCACTTTGTGAATAACATATTTTCCCATCTTACCACCTTGCTAGGAATAACACACAGGCTCTCATCAGCTTATCACCCTCAAAGTAATGGCATTGTGGAACGCCTTAATGGCCTCCTCAAAAACAAATCTAGTAAACTGTGTGTCACCTTGAAAAAGAACTGGTTGTACTGTCTCCCAATCGCATTATTTGCTCTCAAAAATACCCCAGGGTCAGATCAGCATTTGACCCCACGCCAAATAGTGACTGCGAGGCTTATGAGTACATATGTGCCCCCAACTAGACACAAGTTGCAAACTGAAAGTGCACCTGAAGTTGTTCAAACTGAAATGTCTGACTATATTGCACAGCTAACAAAATCCGCAATGTTCTTCTCTAAACAGGTCACCCAGGCAGCAGATAAGCACGCCAAAGCACTTCCAGCAGATGACCAAAGACTACCTTTGCCAGTTGGAACTCTAGTGTACACAAAGAACTTTATCCGTACCTGGAAGGACAGCACATTCAACAGACCCTTTCCAGTTACTCACAGCACAACTACAGCGGTGAAAGGTCAAGGACATAAGCCATGGTACCATCTGAGGGACATTAGCCTGGCGCCGACCTTGCCATCTACACCGAGCAGGAAAAGGGGGTGAGGGTTGCTTTAGAACAGGAGAAGCAACCGGAGTAAAGCCTCCCTCCAAAGCTTCAACAGACACTTATTTTAAGATATGTACTTTTCTTTTATTTTTCCTCCTCGGCCTGTTAATATTGATGAGGATAGCGGTAGTCTATTTCGATTTTTTCTCTACATTACATATCATGCGCATGCGTAGGAGTGTTGAAAATGATACGGATCATCACCCTCTCCACAATGCTCTGCTTGAAAATATTTGGTACCAGCACATGCATAGTATAGGTCAATCTACAACTAATACCAGTTATGTATGCTCCCTTATTCCCCATGCCACTGCTGTAAATAGATTGCATCGCCCCAAGGAGGTACACCCAAATGTTACGCACAGTCTTTTGCACCTCTTTTTATGTAGAATAAAGGCACAGCTTCAACCAATGCATGTTAGTCCGGCAACGTCTCGAGTCAATACAACCTTATTTGACACCACCCCTGGGGGCCTACAAATTCTGACAGAAAATGAAGACAGTGAAGGAAGTATTAAGAATGAAGAAAGCAGGGCAGAATAGAAACTATGCAGTTTGGGAAAAATGGATATTACAGCTGGGCTTTCTAGTAAAGTCTAATCCATCGTCCAAATGTAGTGACTATTCAGCCAAACCTCTGCCCCCTTACTGCGCAGCTAGGCCAGTACTCATTGTTACAGGATCAGTATTTCTCAATGATAAATGGCACACAGGTGCCACATTCATATGTAGAGCTATATCGTTGTGGAATGGCACGAAAACAAATAGCCCTTTAAAGTTTGATAAGGTAGTAGTACAATGTCAGCAAATATGTGATGCCAACACACAGAGATATACTTGGACAGGAACTAACACACCTTAGGGTAGCAATAAAATTAACACAGTTTTCTCTTAGTTTCAGAGGAAACGGGACAGTAAAGGAAACTCACTGCAATACCACCGTGGACAACACAGACATGCAGGGGGGCACCGGCAGCCTGATGGACCACTTTTGGCAGTGTGGGGCCTGACTGCACATACAGCTACACCCGAACTAGAGTGTTCTCTGCGCCCTGGTCACACTGCACACGCCCTCCCTGGTGATACCAGGAGTGGATGTTAAGACATTGCATGACCATCCTATTAACCGTCCAACAACCCTGCTTCACCACCACGTGAAGAAACGATATGCTGAGTACTTTGGCACCACAACCTGGAAAGATGTTCCGCAAGAATACAGACTTTTTAATGATACCCAGCTGTTCTTTGGCAGCATTACACCATTGTTTCAGGTGAAAGCAACAGCCCACTGGCTCCAGATCACAAGATGGCTACGGAAGATGGCTTCAATGCCATAAAGGAAGAACTACGTGCGCTTAGATTAATGGTGATGCAGCATAGATACATTCTATATTTAATGACGGCCATGGAGGGGGGATGGGTGCAAGAAGATTGGATCCGCCTTCTGCACGTGTGTGTCAGCCAATGAGGCAGACAACGGGACACTGACCGTGGCCATTCGGACATTGCATGATATCCACAAGAAGATGGTTGAAGAGGGGGGTGCTTCGGATGAGTGGTTTAAGGGCTGGTTCGATTGGGTGCCGTCCTGGATGCCGGGGTTTTTCAAGGCCTTGTTGCCTTTAATTATTGTGTCGCTTTTGATGTGCCTTGTATTTCAGGTAATACTAGCCTGTTGTAAAAAGATGACAGCTAGAGTGGGAGGAGCAGTCTTGGTGAGGAAAAGCACCACCGATGTCTTAGGACAGAGTGTTATATATGAGGAGATTCCCTTGGAGGATGGGAGATTAGAAGAAGTAGTTGAAGAATCAACTAGAGGGGGGAATGATATAGGGAAAGATAGGATACATTTTGTGCAAACACATACAGAATTAAGGCCTGCAACTTCTATGCAAAAGTCCCAAGTTAAAAGCAGCTTTAGGCCTCAGTAGAAATACAGGCCCAGACCTCTGCATGAGATAGACCAGAAAATGTACGTTGCAGGGCCAATGAGTTTAGCTGAACTTATCAGGTCACACAGTTTTTTGAAAGGACAGGAAATGTCCTGAAGTCACAAAGATAAGCTACGGCATGAAGAAAATCATATCTTCTTCCAGACTCTGGAAACCAGTAGTGTTTTAAATCTTGGAACTACAAAACCCACAAGCCCATCTGCTAGCAAGACTGAGCTGGAAGGTGTCAATCATGTCTTTTGCAACCGTGCTACTAATGCTTGCACGCAAACAGGATGAACTGACCGAGGTGCAAGTCTTGCCCCTGCTCATAAGTCGCTTCAGTTGAAAACCACGTCTCACTTATACGATACTAGGCATGATGGATGAAATCACATGTCAGAGGTCAGATAAGCACGGCCAAAAATTGTTAGGCAAAAATATAATCACTTGCTTCACAGGAAAACAGATGTGTGTAAAAAGTTGATAACAACGTTTGAGAACAGGAAACTCCGCCTGTAGCAGGACCAGCATTACCCTTAGATAATACTGTCGGGAAGGACTGCAAGGAGGGGCTGACAAGGAATAAGGAGCCCACTGCAAGGTTAGAACAAACCCCCTTACTCAAGCCTTGAAATGGGATAAAAACACTGGGGTTCTCTCAAAGGGGAGAGGCAGATGTAATTAAGGGCGTGGCTTGATAACACTCAAGTTAAACATCTGTACTTCGCATAGTGCGCCGCCCGACTATATCTTGCTGCTTATGTCATTTCATCGAAATAAAACCCAACATACCTACAAGTCAGGAACATTGGCTTTGCCAATGGTTGTTAGTTGCATAAGATAAATAAGCAACAATTAAGGCTGCGTTTTATAGAACACTGAAAATGCTTCCATTCTGAAATGAGGAGACTGAAAGAACTATAACAAGTCTCTTTGAAGTTACATCATAGGCAGTGAAGGGTGGGACTGATGCAGAGTACATTTATTTTTTCACCTTGAGGGAGAGGAGAAAAAATTGGAGAGTCCGATAGATTGCCGTATTATTAACTACATCCTCCAGCTTAGATTCTCTACCACCCATGGTGATAGGAAACGCTCTAGAAACCTGCTTCGAGCGGCACAGAGCCTGCACCACTAAACTCTGACCGATGGACTGAAAGGAATAGAGGGTCCCCTGGGATAGGCCTGTCCCTGACGTCACCAACCTAATGACCACCGGAGTTAAAGCAGGGGTTCCCATGCGGTCCTCAGTAGATCCAAAACAGCCTCATTAAAATGAAATAGCAGTTCATACAACTGCATTGAAGGATACAACACCTCCATTAGAAGTCTAGATTTGTTCTCCAGTGTGGCTAGCAGGCACTCTAGGACCTCTTCCACTGAAGAACGAGATCACCTTAGGAAGGAGAGGCCTAGGGAAAACTCATAGTCCTCCGAGCCAAATACCAAATAATCAGCAGTGTAAACCGATAGGAAAGTAGTAAGTTGTCTGTCTGACTGCTGCCATCTGTGTTGTGAAGGTCCTTTCCAGGCATGTGGATGGTGTAAAAATCTGACTCAAAGTTGTTATGCATTTTGTACCAATAATGATCACGTGTCACCTTTGCCTGCACTTTTCTAAACTGATGCTCCTTCATCAGGCATTGAGACTCCCCCCCTGGGCCTTTGTACTATTTCGTGAGACTTCGGCAGAGGTTGTTCTACGTAAGACTCCCTAGAACTGGTATCGGATGTGTCTGTGTTCTGGGTACAGGCGTTGGCTGAGGTGCCGAAAGAGGATCCACCAGAGGGAGTCATGGCATCAGCACCACTTTGGGAGGCACCAGAGGATGAGGAACCAAGAGCATGAACTGTGCCAGTGAAGGACCCACTTGTATGAATCCGAAGAGGGCCCAAAAGTCCCTTGCACCCCCCCCCCCCCCCCACACCCCAGGTACTGGGGTGGGAGCTTTATTGCTCCACTGAAATTACTGTGGCATCACTTCCTACGCTTACATGGAGCCAGCACTCCCTTGTCCCTTCCCACATGGAAGAGCTGTTGAAAATTTCCAGCTCCAGTCTGAAGCCTGCGATATTCAAGAGGTGATAAATCTGCAGTAAGGAATAGAACCTATGCAGTAAGGAGAAGAACCCATCAGAAATAGCAGCCACAATTATTGAAATTTTTAGAGCGGTGTTAAACCATTCTCTAACGTCCAGAGGGGAATGCTGATCTGTACCAGCAGTGCATGCCTTCTTAAGGAACCATTTTGGTAAAGAGCAAGTTACTTACCATCGGTAACAATGTATCTGTAAGAGAAATATGTAGTTAGAGATTCCTTGCCTTAGATTTATCCCCAAGCGTCAGACTGGATTTGGAGAAGTTTTTTTCGTAGCAGTAACTTTGCGCGTGGGTAGGTGGCGTCAGTCGACTCGGCGTCAGTCGTAGGCATCAAGGTCGCCGGGATGATGTTGTGGTGTCTACTTAAACACCGCCCCTGCACGCTGAAGTTAGTTCTGACACGACTTTCCACGCCAGAAGCGCAGAGCCATACAAGACACTGACCACTGGCGTACAAAACTAGGGCCTTGTAAGGGAGACCCTATCCCTAGAAGTTAGTTCGCAGAACAGGGAGGATGGGTGGGGCAGTAAGGAATCTATAACTACATATGTCTCTTACCGATACATTGTAACCAAAGGTAATTAACTTGTTCATCTGAAAGACAGTAGTTATAGATTCCTGACCTCAGAATAGATTCCCCAGCAATGCCAACCTCGGAGGCGGGTCTGCAAACCAAATTCACACCAGGAAGTCTTGAAGAACAGAACGGCTGAAAAAGCTATCTCTCTGGACTTAGCTGTCCAGACAGTAATGCTTGGTAAACGTGTGCAAGGATGCCACGTGGCTGCCTGACATGGCAAGTAAGGGGACTACACGTCCCAAAGCAGTAGTGGCTGCCGTCGCCCTGGTAGAGTGGGCGTCCATTCCTACCAGAGGTTCCTTTTTAGCTAAAGAATAGCAGATTTTAATGAATATGACAACCCATCGAGAGATGGTACGTTTATGCACTGCCCGACCTTTCTTGGCGCCCACATAACCTACGAAGAGTTTATCGTCCACCCGGAGGTCTTTTGTGCAGTCAAGGTAGAAAGACCGGGTATGTTTTAGGTCCAGACGGTGGAGTCTCTCCTCTTCTTTGGAAGGGTGCGGAGGCGGGAAAAAGGTGGGAAGAAGGTGGGCAATGTGATGGTCTGACCTAAGTGAAAAGAGGTAACCACTTTGGGCAGAAAAGAGGGCCTAGTGCGAAGGACCACTTAGTCCGGATGAACTGCAAGAAGAGGAGCTTGGAGGAAAGAGCCTGAAGCTCACTCGCCCTGCGAGCAGAGGAGATGGCAAGCAGGAAAGCGGTCTACAAGGTAAGAAGACAATTATGTAGTGTCTCAAAGGGAGCACACAAGATAAGCAAGGACAAGCAAGGACCACTGGGGCATCACGAAAGGAGAAAGAGGAAAGAGATGAGTAATGCCCTTCAGGAATCTGTTAACTGTTGGCGACTTGAAAAGAGAAGGTTGATCAGGAAGGAGAAGGAAGGCCGAAATGGCCGAAAGACAGCCTTTAAGAGTGCCGAGACCCGAACCCTGCTGTGCCAAAGAAAGAACAAAGAGGAAAACCTCTGAAAGAGGGACAGAAAGGGGATCCACAGCCTATGCTGTGCACCATGCCACAAATTTCTTCCATCAACAGGGATATATTGTTTTAGTGGAGGGACGCCTGGCTGTCAAGATTACATTACTGACTTCAGGAGGAAGGTAGGAAGCTGTCAACTGTTGCGGCTCAATCTCCATGCAAGGAGGTGCAGGCTGGACAGGTTCGGGTGAAGGACTGTCCCCTTCTGCTGGGACAGAAGATCTTCCCGAAGAGGCAGTCTGATCGGAGGATCAATGGCCATGCTTAAGAACTCTGGGTACCAGACTCTTCGTGCCCGGTCCGGAGCCACAAGAATGACTTGGGCCCGGTCGCACTTGATCTTCTTCAGCACTCTGGGTAGAAGTGGTACAGGTCGAAAGGCGTACAAGAGGCCGCAACTCGACTCTCAACGAAAAGTGCCGCCTAGCAAGTGGCGCCTTGGAAACGCCAAAGCACAGAATAGCTGACATTGCGCGTTCTCTTCTGTGGCAAATTGATCTAACCAAGGCTCTCCCCACTGCTGAAAGAGACCTTGATCCACCTCCGAGTGTAGACGCCATTCGTGATTAATCATGCACCGGCGGCTGAGTTCCTCTGCCTTGGCGTTCAGGGAACCTGCCAGGTGTTGAACCACCAGAGACATGCCCTGATGTTCCAGCCATGTCCAAACGCGAAGAGTCTCTTGACATAGGGTCCAGGACCCCACCCCGCCCTGTTTGTTGCAGTACCACATGGCGGTGGTGTTGTCCGTGAACACTTGCATTACTCTTTCCTTGATAGAAGGAAGGTACGCCTTCAGTGCAAGACGAATCGGCCAGAGCTCCAGAAGGTTGATGTGGAGCCCGGACTCCACCGGAGACCTAAGGCCTCTGATTTCTTCCTCTCCCACATGGCCGCACCATCCCAGGAGTGACGCATCTGTCACTACTGTGGAGTCTGGTTGGGGAAGGTAGCGGAGCCAGCACAGCAACTGACTTGCAGCCCACTCCGATATCTGGACAACATCGGAAAGATTCCCCAGGTGCTGTGCCCACTGGAACTTCAGGTCCCACTGCAGAGCCTGCATATGCCATCTGGCATAATCTACCAGCAAGATGCAGGAGGCCATGAGGCCCAGCAGCCTCAGGGTCATTCTCACAGAGACCCAGGATAGAGGCTGAAACATTGGTATCATAGCCCGAATATCCCGGACTCGCTGCTTGGAAGGATAAACCCGAAGCAGCGCTGTATCTAGAACTGCTCCGATGAAAAGGAGCTTCTGAGAGTGAATCAGGTGCCACTTCGGCACGTTGATAGTGAACCCCAGCGACTGCAGGAGGTCCGCCGTTGTCTGGAGGTGGAAGACGACAATGACTGGCTGCTGAAGGCGGGCTCGCCCCAGGCTGAGAAAAGGGAAGACTGGAATCCCTGATCCGCGCAGATGAGCTGCGACCACCGCCATCACTTTCGTAAACACCAGAGGGGCACTGGTAAGGCCAAAGGGGAGCACGGTAAACGAAAATGCTCTTGGCCTACAGTGAACCGTAGGTAACGCCGGTGGGCAGGCAGGACGGGAATGTGAAAATAAGCATCCTGCAAGTACAACGCTAGCATCCAGTCACTGGGGTCAAGGGCAGACAAGACCTGAGCCAAGGTTAGCACTTTGAACTTCACCTTGTGGAGGAAACGGTTGATGTCCCTGAGGTCAAAGATAGGACGCAGGCCTTTGTCCTTCTTGGACACCAGGAAGTAGTGGGAACAGCAACCACAACCTACTTCTGGCACAGGGAAGCGTTTGAAGGCATCCTTGGCCAAGAGAGCCACAACTTCTGACGGAGAAAGGCCAGATGATCCACCAACAAGCAATGGAGTGTAGGTGGCATGGAGAGAGAGAGATAGTCTCGAAGGGGAGGGAGCAGCCCCTTTTGACTACTTGCAAAACTCACCTTTCCAACGTGATGGTGCGCCAGTGGTGAGGTGATGGCGGATCTATTTATTTATTTTTATTTATTTAGAAGTTTTCTATAGCGCTAACAAGACCCGAAGGTATCAGAGCGCTTCACAGTAGTGGGCATGAAAAAGAGAACAACATGAAACAAACCCAATAAAAGCAATCGGCGACAGACAATTTGGAAAGAAGAAAAGTTCGGACAGCAGGGCTTCTCAGTACTGGATTCAACAATAACGCATGGATTCTGAGACGTTTGCAGCTCCAAGTTATCCATAACCAAGGGAGCGGATCAGGCACAAGGATTTAAGTTGGCTCTTGAATTCTGCATAGGACGGTAGAGTTCTGATGTGCGGGGGGATGGCGTTCCATATTTTGGGGGCATTTCCTGAGAAAGAGCAATCCGCAGTTCTCTTCCTTCTGGTTTTTGGTAGGATGAGCAGCAGGGAATTAGAGCTTCTCAAGTTTCTGGCTTGGCCTGCTTTTTTGAGCTTCTGGCAATTGGTGGCCCTGAAGGTCGGACTAGGAAGTTTGATGGCTGCTGCGGAGGGGGCATAGGTGGACTGGCCCTCCCACTGGCCGCAGACCCATGTCGCTGGGTCCCACGTCCCCGTCTGCGAAGACACTGTGTAACTTGCGCAGGCCTGTGGCCCTGGGTGCAAAGGTGGTGGGGCACCCCTTCCGTAGCCATGAAAGGGGCAAAAGGAAGACCGCACGGGACGAGAGTTAACAGCAAGGCCCTAGAGTCCTTGTAGCGCTCGAGCACATTGTCTGCCTTTTTGCCTAACTGCTGACGGCCAATGTCCATAAGGGTTGATTTGATATCCCCAGAAAAGCCAGTGGATCTCAGCCAGGCGTAGCACCTCAGAGCTACTGACATAGAAATCGTTCTATCCAGCCCACATTGGATGGCGAACTTTACTGCATCTCTATAATCTGCAACCGCCTGGGAGAGTACGTCCCGGCCCTCCTCAGGGCACTGTGGCAGTACTTGCGCAACCGTGTCCCACACAGAGTGGGTGTAACAGCCCAAGAGACATGCGGTGTTCAACGACCGCAGTCCTAAGCTGGCGGAAGAAAACATCTTCTACCCAAGATGGTTCAGCTTCTTGGATTCCCTATCTTGGGGAGCAGTATGGAAAGCGCCTTTGGAAGTATAGGCTTGTACTACCAAGCTTTCGGGGGCAGGTTTTTGGCAGAGGAAAAGTGGGTCAGCCGGGCGGTGGCGTCAGGCAATCATCCTATCCACAGTAGCCCCTGTGCTGGGCTTGGACCAACGGTGAGACCGCTACCGGCTGAAGCACCTCAGTTAGGAGGTTAGTCCTGACGGCCACCGTAGGAAGCTCAAGGCCCAAGGTCTCAGACGCCTTACGCAACACCACAGAGTAGGAAGCGCCCTCCTCCATGGCCACGGTAGGGGGAGACAGCATACCAAGGTATAGGGAGGAATCCAAACCACTGGCATCACCCAACTCCTCTCGCCAGTCCAGCTCCTCAAGTTGGCCAGATAGAGGGTCACCAGACTCCTCCCAGTCCTCTGGCTGCTAGTCATGGTGATAGGGAACGCCAGGAATGAACAGTGGGAGAAAAGTACCCTCTGGCACCAGTACCACCATTGGTCCAGCGCTGTGTCCATATCAGGGGTGATGCTGGAGTCGACGCCGGTTGGGGGTATAACTAGGGCTGGGGGTGTCGTCACAAGACTTGGCGCTGGGGAAGGTACCTTGAAGTCGACCAGCACTGATCCGGATCCAGGCCTGGATCCATGGAGTCCAAGCGGCTCAAATTATCACCATTAAACTTTGAGGGGTTCAACTTTCGGAAAGAGGGAAACTCGGAGGGGTTGGCCTACTACAGATCACCACTATACGTGCTTATAATATCTGCCTTGAAAAAGTCTTGCAAAGAGACGAAACACGTGTCGGCGGTGTGAGCTGAGAAGTCTAATCTACATATGGATTTTGAATAAAGAATTTAAAGAATACTACTTGGTTTGGATTTCTGAATCCATTGTTACGGTTTATGAATTGGACATTGTGTATATATCCAATTGTGAAATAGTTACCAAATATCTGTTGGAATTGATCGATTCTAAGATCTAGGATTACCTAGAGTCTACAATACTCTAACATTAGGTGGTGTGCTAACCTAAACTGTTCCTGTTTTCAGCTCCAGCAAAGACTTCGGGTTCAGAGCCCAGCAGTAGGCACACGAGTTGCGGATCGGTCACCGACATCAACTTGTGACAGAAGTCGCAAGGTGTGAAGCCAGGTCGACAGACATTCCTCGTGCACCAGGGGTCGAGAAACTCCAAAAAGATGTCGACTAAAGTCAAAAAAAGAGTCAAAAAGTGACTAAGGGCACGCTCTCTCCGAATCTGCACTGGCTTGCGCGGAAAAGGAAGAACTGACGTCAGCGTGCAGGGGTGGCGTCTAAGTAGACACCACAACGTCATCCCTACGACCACGACGACAGATGCGGAGTCGACTGACACACAAGGGTACCGACTACGAATTTTGTTTTGCTGGATCCAGTCTGACGCCTGGGTTTAATTCTAAGGTAAGGAATCTATAAATACAGTCTCTTTCAGATATGCATATTCAGCCAGAGGTACCTTGGAGATGAATAACAAAGGGCTGTTACCCAACTCAAGGCCTCAGACTCAAACTAGAGAAACATCTGGGATTCAAACTCGTGAATATGGGGGTCAGACTCAGTTCAGAGGACTAATGCATCCACTAGAGGGAAAATGTAATCATTTCACCAGAACGTGACTAGAACAAGACCATTCATGGAATTTACATAGACACGAGCAATGGCTAGAACCATAACCAATTTTGCTAGACAGTGCATATTACTTTTTCAATCCTTTAGACTTATTAGTCAAAATCTCATGCAATGCCCCATTGCAATGTGTGCTGGGGTCACAAATGTCCTATACTGCACTGCCCTGGCGGCTACTATGAACTCCACCCTGCAGGCACTCCCCCACCAAAACAAACTGGATCATAGGCACACTGCCCCACCAAAATGCACCGCAAATAAGCTAAAATGTAATACTACAGTGTGTAATTGAGATAGTACACTTTACTCAAAATGTTGATGAACACTAGGTGTACTCTTCACAAAGGACTGCTGGGAACCTTGACCATCATGCTGTTGCAAGCTATAGGTAGGCACTGACCAACAAAACAGCACATCCTATGGACTTTAACACTCTAAAGTGCGCTTCAACCTGGGCGCATGGAGAGAGACCAACCACATCCCACTGCTGGAAACTAACTCAAACACTCTGCACTAAATCTGTAGGACAGTATCCCAGCACACTATTTGAGGGACAGTAACCAATCCTACGTACAAAATACACTGACGCACTACATCATGGAAACAGTAGCACTGGGTATGAAAAACACAGCAGTATGCATTTTGACCAAGTACAGTAACAATACTGGTGACTCCTGCTAAACTCAAGCCACTGGAAGATCTGAAATAAGGACTTTAAATTCAAGAGGTGTAAAGCAAATGTTACAGAAACACACCTGGCAGTTGAATTATCAGAACTAGGTATCCTGCCCTTTCCTGCCTAATGATGCAGATCTTCAGCTTTGCACTTTTAACACTTAGCACTGTGTCTACCTACAAGTCTCATTTCCAGAACGAAAAACAATGCAGGTGAAACAGAAATAGAATAGCCGTGTTCAACAGAAAGTCTTTAGACAATGTGAAAATTGATGACCAGTATTGGCAAAGTGAAGGCCAACACAGACTTGCCTTTGGTCCTTCCTTAAAGAAAAGTTCAAAGATGGGTATTAGTGATATTTACAAAGCGGGAAGATTTATGAATGAACACATCTGTTATTCATACATTCACTAGTCCTGCTCTACCCCGACCAAGCTACAATCAGAAAATCAAATTTTAAATAATGGCGAAAAATAACTACCATAGATACGTAGTTTATCACCAGATTAGAGGAACACTGAACAGGAAAGGTGCCAAACTAAACGCTGCTCAGCACTGAAGAAAATCGTGAATTACTCCAAGTCCTGTGAACTAAACTCAGTAGCTTCTAGTAAAGAGCATTCTCCCAGTATCCCTCCGACAACAGCAGTGATCTTTAGGTTTGCTGAAGAGTTAACTCTTGGTGCAAAAGTAATGTATTTATGCAATGAAGCGATCAATACAAATCACCGGCTTCTGTTGGTCTCAAAATATTCAAAACTTCCAAACCTCGTAGTTGGAAAAATATTCATGGCAACATGTTTATTTTGGCATACCATGAAAAACCTACTTACCTTCAGTAGCATTATTGCTGGAGAGTTGACTGTATGTCAATTCCTCACCTGTTTAATATCCCCAGACTGAATATGGAAACCTTTCATAGTTCTACTGCGATGGTAGGGGCAATGGTTCCACACTGACGCCAGAAGAGATACAGAGTTGATATCACAGAACCATATAGCGCCCACCCTGGCGCTCCAGCCCACTGACGTCAGTTCCGCATCAATTTTTTACATGCCCTTAAAGGCACAGACGAGCAAGCAACAGATCAATTACGTGGCAGTGCCTTACAACTTAATCAGAAACTTTAGTGTTAGCGGACTATGACCATCTGCCAGAACAGGAAGATGGGTGGAACTGATGAGGAATATGTAGATAGAGAATGCATCAGAAATGTTGCAAGGGATGGTAAGCAACGTTTTCTTCTGATATTTCTACCTGGATATTTTTCACCTAATAAACAGATTCAAGATTTAATTATTTAGGTGATCGGTCTTTTAAAAACAAAAACCATTTCACCAAGGACATTAAAATAGTACTACTGCAGACTTATATAAACACGTAAAATCGTTTGTACAATTTTTACACGGTTGGTCTACAAAATACTTCTATACATCAATTATTTAAAATTTCGTTTAAAATGGAGATTTGGGAGTACATGTCTTTGTGACAGTCTATTTCGATCTGCACAGAGTTTCAGTCAATTTCCTTTAAATACACATTTAAAAGTTTAACGCTTCTGCATACTAGGGGGATTGAGGCCCCGTCAAGCCAGGTGATTACGGCTTCTCTGCACGTTCGTATGTTCATACTATTCAGTAGTGCTTTTATTAATGACTTCCGTTCTTTTAGTAACTTAGGACATACACAAAAAATATGTTGAATAGATTCATATTTGTATCCACAAAGTCTGCAGTCTCGGTTATCACTTTTATCCTTCCATGCTGGGATTAAATCTTTTGTTTCCCACATGCCAAGACGCAGCCTCATAAATTGATGTTTTAGGGTAGGCGAGAAATAGGTTGATAAATATTCCTGTAGCTTCCTTTTTCCATATGAGCTGATAACCGTTCAGGCATGCTATTTTAGTAAAAAGGTATTCTCAGTTGTTGAGTGAGACAAGAGTTTTATTGTGGTGTTGATTAGTTTGTTAAAAGCCTTCTTCCCTAGGCTGAGATTCCAAATGTCTTGCGCAGACAGATCCTCTATCACCTAGTTTAAATAACTACCCCAAGATCCGTGCATTTTCTTTTCTTTTTGTCTGCCTATTTCTTTCCAGTATAGTTGGTCTATGGACCCACTTTTAGAAGCACGTAACCTCCAACATGAACAGATTGAAATGCAGGAACTGCTCTTAGGCAGTGTTCCTCAAGTAGTGGTTAGACAAAGAAATCCTGGAGCACAGAGTAAGTAAAATGGATATCCCTTTTCATCTCTGAACACAAGCAATAATGCTTTGTGAGGGTGTGAAAGAAAGCCAGTGTTGTTGCTAGATTGATCTCAGCCCTTGTATTCACTAAATTAGAAGACTTCACTCTGGTGGAGTGAACGCAGATTTCTTCAGGCGATTACTTTTTGGCAAGTTGCTGAAAATGGCCCTTTCAGCAGGGTCACCCTCAAACCTTTTGCCTTCCTCGTCCCCTTTTTGCTGAATGTTTTTGTTGGTTTTAGGACTCAAGGCACTTTACCACTGCTAACCATTGCTATAGTGCATGTGCTCTATGCTTAAAACATTGTAACATT
Organism: Lissotriton helveticus; assembly: GCF_964261635.1. NCBI lineage: Eukaryota > Metazoa > Chordata > Amphibia > Caudata > Salamandridae > Lissotriton > Lissotriton helveticus. The sequence continues at coordinate 310,143,475 of NC_136057.1, forward strand.
GGATTATCTACAATTGGCATATTTAATTTACTTTAAAGTCCCTAGTATAGTGCACTACATGTGCCCAGTGCCTGTAAATTAAAATGTTACTGGTGGGCCTGCAACACTGATCGTGCCAACCACATCAGTAGGCCTTTTAATATGTTTCAGGCCTACCACGGCAGAGCCTGTGTGCAGTTTTGAATTGCCACGTCGGCCTGGCAAGTTAACACTCTTGCCAGATCCAAACCTTCCTTTTTAATACATATAAGTCACGCCTAAGGTAAACCCTGGACAACTCAAGGGCAGGGTGCAGTGTGTTTAAAAATTAGGACATGTACTTTTAAGTTTTACATGTCCTAGTAGTGAAAAACTTAAATTCGTTTTTCACTACGGCAAGACCTAGCTCTCCCATAGGTTAACATTGGAATTACCTTATTACATTTTCTAAGTGTAATTTCCAATGGGGAAGAGATGGGACCCCTAAGTTTGGTGTCTCTGGACTCACAATATAAAAACAACTAATGGTGAAGCTAGATTTTAAATTGTTAATCAGAAAATAGTACTTTTAGAAAGTTGGCATTTTCTTACTTTAACCATTTGATGCCTTCTGCCGGTCTCTGAATGCATGTCTGGGATGGGTGACAGCTAGGCCTTGTGTATTACCTTTAAACAGCCATACACAATGAGAGTTTAGACATGACTTAATGGGCCTTAATGGGCCTTCATGGGTGGCAGAGCTGAGCACATCCTGACTTACACCTGTATGTAGTCCACACACAAAGGACTGCATACCCTCCCTGCAATGAGTCTGGAGGCAAGGCAAGAAAAGCAGTGACTGTGCACTTCAAATGCCTCTTTGAAGTCTCACCCACTTCAAAGGCACAACTGGGTGGAAGTACTGGACTTATGACATAACCAACTCAGTATACTTCTGGACCTGTGGAGACTCTGCCAGGAAGGACTGCTGTGCTGCTACAAGGACTGCCACTCCGCTGGACTCCTGTTTTGATGTGCTTGACTGCTGCCCTCTTGACTGGAAGTGAGATGGACTGAACCTGCATCTGTCTAATACAGAACCAATGTGGCTCAAAGGGCTGGTCTGCTTGCCTCCCGTATTAAGTTTCAGGGACATCAAAGACTTCCAACCATCCACCTACAGCACCTTGCCCTGCCAAGTGGTGCCAATCCAGTCCTGTGCCCTTGGATGTAGGTATAAAGTGCTGCAACTGCCAAAGCCCACGGATCGCTGTCATTGCGCCTCTCCTTCAATGACAAAGCATGACGGCTTCTGCGTGGATAGAATTAAAGCATCCCCGTCTGTGCGGCACATCACCTACAGCTTAAACGCATTTTTGCTGCTGGAACAGACAAATCGCATACATCCAAAGGATAGATGACGATGCATTGCCTCCTATGCGCCACGTACCGGATCTCTGTCGGAGATGCAAACAAGGAACTTTGTAGCGGGACAAGGTTGGTCCCTGATCTGACTGGCGCTCCATCACGGTCAGCCTGAAGTTTTGCATGTGACCCGGTGTAATGCAACCAGATAGCCCCGGTTGGTGCTTTATGCTTTTAAAGACATTTCAGTTTAATCTTTAAAAATTCATCATTCCGGTTATACTTATTTGAGTTTTGCAGAATTGGTCTTGTTTTTTAATAAATTGAGCTCTATTTTCAGGTTGAGCCTATGCAATGCGTGCACTAATCTGCGAGGCATGCTGTATTAAGGTTAGGTATAGAAGTTCTGCCCATTTCATGCTCATCTTTTCAATTGGCTCCTGTTACTGTCCTAGCGAAATCGTTCCTTTTCATTTGTAAACAGGCTTAGTTGTCCCTTCTTGGTACTGCCAGAACGCATACTTCGCTTTATCTACAACACAGTAGCACACTTAACCGTGGCGCCTATCCCATCCCATCGACGGGCACCATGTTTAATGTTTCAGCACGGCAACCGCTTATACTTTCACAATAGCAGCCACCCTTCTTGTTTTTTTTCCAATTACCATACCGCCCGCTTCACGGAATGTCACGGGCTGTCACGCATACGTTTTATGAAGCAGGCGCCATGCTTAGTTTCACCATGGCGCCTGTGTTTGCAGGCGGGTGTGGAGATTCACCTTTCCACGCAGGCATGACGCATGTTTGTTTATGTACTGTGTACTTTCACTTATTATAGCTGACACCCGCTTTTGTTTCCTTCTCCATGGGGCACAGGCAGCTCTGCACCTGAACTGTTACTGGAGGCTGGTCCGACCTGGTCTACTGCCCCTCACAGCATCTGCTCTACCGCCCAAGGACTCCATCAGTTTCCTGTTTGCAACTTGAATAGCGAGGGTATGTGTTTCAAGTTTCTCGCAGTTTCTTATCTCAAGCAAGTTGCTTTTTAGGAAACTGTATATTAGTTTAACAAACGGCCCTACAGCACTGCTAGGTGTAGCTTGGTAATAGACAAAGACAAAGGAGCATTACACCAACGCTAAATTTAAAGGCAAATTTTTCCCGGAAAGGAATGCTGGGAAAAGTGCATCACAATTTTAAAGAATTTGAGCTTGCAACTGGCATAAGCAGTGCCCTACTGCTTTCAATCTTACCAACCACCCACTCTCCTTTCTAAATGAGCCTCAAAATAGCTGCCACGCATATGTTTTATAACCAGCATTTGCAATGCAATAGAGCTCGCATGTGCGAGATTCTGAGCTATTGGCATTGTAAATTACGATGCCTTTTATTTATGGGTTTAAAAACCTGCAATAATAAAATGCATTGTCATTTACAATATCAATAGGTCAAAGTTTTGAAAATGCAAGACCTATTGCACTGCAAATGCTTGTTTTAACTAGGTGAGGTATTTCCTTGTATAGTGTTTACATTGTTTTACTGTTTGAAGTGTTGCACAAATACTTTACACATTGCCTCTTAAGTTGAGCCTCTCAGCTCTGTGCCAAGCTACCAGAGAGTGAGCAGAGGTTAATTTAGGGTGTGTATCTGACTTACCCTGACTAGGATTGTGGTTTATGATTGGACAGGGTGCATAACTCTGCCAACTAGAAACCCAATTTCTAACAAGTGTTGAACACATTTTTATACATGGTACTTGCAGAGGGTTAGCTGCCCTGAATGGCAGAGGAACCCGGACAGGCAGCAACGTGTATTCTTTGAAGGTACCCACTACATAACCCAGCTGGTCTAGCAACAGAAAAAAACAAAGGACCTTCGATAGGCAAGCTTTCAAAGTGTCTAAATTCTACTTCATACCATGCAACCAATCTGTTTCATTAAAGTAGACTGATTCTGTTGAAGAGCGATGAACTGACAATAAAACGTCAATCACCACAGGTGAAAGCTCGACGTAGCTATTGTTTTGCTACATCTTCTGGTATGAAGGTGGAAGATATGGAGGGTGGGATGCAGCACCTCCCCATCTAACCATGCAAGAAGACTCCACTCTAGGAGGAAGAAGCAGTTGGGGACACAGGGAGACCTGCTGCAGGTCTGCATATCGCAACCCTCTTGGCCAGTCCAGGCCAATCAGAATGGCTTGGGCCCGGTCCTACCAAGTCTTCCTCTGAACCCGACAAATCAAGTGTATTGAAGAAACGGCCAATGACCTGGAAAACTCCACTTCACCGAAAACATGCTCTGGAAGGCACCCTACCATGGATATTGGAAGTCACAGAACTGTGAGCAATAAGCATGGTAGCAAGTGGTGAAGAGGTCCACCTGAAAGGTGCCCCACAGGGCAAAGATTGTCTGAATCATCGCAGGGTGGGGATGCTACTCGCAGTCAGCAAGAGGATACCAACTCAGACTGTCAGTTCTGCTATTCAGTGAGCCACAAATGGTTGGTGATTAGCCAGAGCCCATTTAGGTGCTTTCAAGACAAGAGGCTCAAAGCTTTCTGACAGAGAAATTGAGACACCTCTCTCCCCACTCCTCCTGGTTTGTTGACATACCATACAGTGTACTGTCGGTCAAGAGCTAGGCAGACCAGAAGCGAAGGGATGAGTGGAAGGCTTTGAGAGCTATCCAAATTCCACACAGTTCGAGCAGATTGTTGTGAAACGGTAAACATCCGGAACAACTAGGCCAGAGCCATGAGTATCGGAAGCTCGCAAGCCAAACGGCTTGCCCAAACAACAACTTTGCCTTAACCATGCATATGCATGGTTTAGGCAAAGTTGGTCTAGTGTTTGGGATGGGCTGCAAGAGAGGAGCGTTGGAAAGCGAACACGGCGGGTAATAAGGGTTTCAGGGTAGTTTTCAGGGGGGTTGGAGTAGTTTTTAAGGGGTGGGGGTCCAGGGTAGTTTTTAGGGTCGGTAGTTTTTAGGGTCAGGGGTAGTTTTTAGGGGCTTTAGGGATTTGGGGTAGATTTTAGGGGGTGGGAGAGGGTTCAGAGTAGTTTTTAGGGGGTGCCACTTGGCGCACTCAAAGAGCAGGAGGCAATCAGTCCTAGCGCCCTCACATCTTGATTTCACTTAAAGGCTGAAAGATCAGGATCATAGCCTAATGTCCTGGACTATCTTTTCCAAAGAAAGGCATGAAAGCGAACCGTGTCCAGAATGGCTCAGATGAAGGGGAGCGTCTGAGAAAGAGTCAGATTTGACTTCGGCATGTTGATAGTGAACCCCAAAAATGACGGGGTTTGTTATAGTCTGGTGGTGGTTGCGGACTGCCTAGGGCGAGTCCATAAGGGCCTTGTTTAAATGGTAAGAGGGGCTCAAGTAGATGTCTGCCCAACTGAACAAACTCCGCAAGGACCCTGGTCTTGAGCTCCAAGGTAGGGAGCTGGAGGTCAATGACTTTAGCTACCCTATTCACAGGCATTACGTAGGGAGCACTCAATTGCAGTGCCAGGCGGTGAGAGGAGCCAGACCCAGTACAAACTGGTACTTTGTAGTGGAATCTCCTGCTCAGTAAGAATCACCCCATTGAAGAAAAAAAAAAACTGTTTCAATATAGAGGCACCAGACAAGAAGACATACTGGTGGCAGCTACACGCATAAACCTGGTGACTCTTATTTCACGTCATGGGATGGACTTTGAATCATAACAAATTTTCTTCACCCTGAAGAGTCTTTGGTTAATTATTTCTCCGTTTTATAGGCCGTTTCACACACAGCTCCTGGGAGACCAGTGCTTTACCGTTATAAGTTTCTGATATCCATTTACAAGTTGAATCTTGGAATTCTAAATATAAGGTAGGTCACATTATTAAGGATAAAGAGGCTGTGTTGCAATTAAGTTTAAAACAGATTTCTTTTTAGATTAATGTACAGAGCACTGAGTTGCAAAAACTATTTAAACTGTTTTCAACTTAAAATCTTAAAGAACAGTTACTTCCATGCTTGGAGATTATTAGATAAGACCGTGGGAGGACCAAGTCAATAAATCTAAATAAATACATGGAACTGTAGATAAAATTGCCACTGACAAAGTTTCCATAACTATACTTTGATCTGAGGTAACAAATACGCAAATGGAGTATATGTAAACTGGAGGCCAAATGACTGAATTATTAGCTGTATCATATTAGATTTTTTTAATAGTTGCACAGCAAAATCCGCTCTCTCTCTAATGTACTAACAAGAGTTAACCCTTTCTGATAATGATATGAATAAGAAGTGATGCAAGGTATATAAATAATGTAAATGAACATCAACAAATCTCCTATGTATTTGTGATCTTGTTGTGTTCTACAATATCCTTATGCCCGGCAGAAGATAACCACATGGCTAAACACATGTTGGCTACAGCAAAAGAAAGTAGATTACTTCATCATAGATTTAAATCTGAGAAATGTGTAAAAATAGGAGCTATACACGTGAATAGACCATGAAAAAAAAAAACTGCATTTGAAGTGGTCAACAATAGTCTGGTTAAGGCAACTTGAATAAATATAAAGTTAACTTTATTTGTGCAGTAGCATCATCTCTTGGGAATAGAGAGCTTAGCTTTCAGAGCATCTTTCGGGCGGGCCTGAATTACCATTATTCTCTACCTTAACACAGAAAACATATAATGATGTTTAAACCTACCTTTCAAACCGGTTGCATATACGGATACGCTACAATATTACTGATTACGCACGTCTATCTAAGCACTGTTCTCTTATATTTTGTCTCTTTGTTTTCTGTATGGTTTTCATTCCTGGCTTGTACAGAAGTTCTGTAAGGTATAGTAAATTAAGTTGATGTGAAGGATGTATGTTATACTGTCGAACCCATTCAAATTATTAGATAATCTTCATTAGACTAAGTGTGAGTCTGAACTCAGGAACTTCTAGATGTGGTTGAATACAAACAGTTCATGCACCAAACTAAAGATTACCGCAGGCTCACAGTGTGGGTCAAGGAAAATCTTTATTGTAGGTTACAGAAAATCCAGTGTAATCACTAGAAACGGTGCTCTTAAAATAATTCCTTCCTTTAGCAGCTGCCTCAAGATGATGGAGTCACCTCCGCTGATGCCTCCCTGCAAAGGCCAGGCTCTTCAATAGGCTCACTCCAGAGTTCCGTTGGGCTCTACTTCCTCCTGATAGAATTAGGCAGACAAGGACAGAATGTTATGACATTTTCTCTCATTGGACTCTCTCCTTTAAAGATGTGATCCTCAACCCTAGCCTCTCACTCCTCTCGTGGCCTTGGGAATTTTGTGGTAAGAATGTGGGTTCCCAAGTGGCGCCAGTTTTCCCCATTTTTTCTAAATGTGTAAATGTCCCTTCCTAATTGCCTCTTCCCCAGGGCTATTCTATAGAAGACACCCAGTCTGCTGTGGCCGCATTGGTGAGGGTGTGATCATGCATGGCTTGCTAGTGGCAGTTGGACCAAGATGCACAGATGTCGGGTGCAAAGGACAGTAGGGTTACCATATTTAAAATTCCAGAGGGGAAGCCCCAGGATTCTGATATGGTTACACTTGGGAAATGTCCTTTTCAAGTTGTCAGATTCCCACCTCAAATAAAGGCCAAAACTGTATGATACAAGGATTTGACTCGAGCAGGGGAGCTCTGCTTATGGCAGGTTCAGCTTGCGGAATACCCCTTCCTAAGTAGCTTGGTTTCCCTTATAACTAAGAGAATATAAGTACTGTTTATTTTTTCTTAAGCATTATCTCACTCTGGTTCTTTTTGTGGAATCTATGTAGTCTTGGGACAAGAACACTAGTCTGACATACAGGAAAAATTAAACACATATGGACAGCAAGCCCCTCTTCCGCACTTGCCTCTTGGAACCAGCAGAACAGCCCAGAAAAGGAGTGGACATTCACTACGATAGAGACTTGAAGAAACATGGGGAATCCATTGGGTCATTGCCCTCAAGTGTAAATCCCTAATTAATTCAAGAGTCCCCATGCAACATCGAATCCCATTTAGAGCCAGACCAGGAATGGATTTTTCCTTGGAAAAGTGACTTCCTCACACTCAAGCAAAAAATGACAACTTTCCTGATACACAGCTTGTGCAGACCTATATCCAGTCCTGCTGTCAGCTTACCTGACTTTCAATGAAAAATATCAGCAAAATTGTAAACATAAATTCTAGATGCTCAGAATCCATTAACAGCGGTTTGATATGAATTAAATATCTTACTCCTGGCTGGAACAGAACATTTACTGTGAAACTTTATTTTGTACTGCTTTTGAAACTGTAACCCCATACTGAAACTTAGAGCACCATTATAAATAATCTAGTACTCTACATCATATAGTGTATCAAGAATACTGGTGAAAATGCATGCACAAGTTTGTAGGAATCTTTTAAAAAATTTACTAGAATTCACGCTTATTAAAATCCACATCCTTACAGTACAATGCACTATCAGTTTTCAGTCTAAAGTTAAAAAAAAAAAAGTTCTCTGCCCTCCAACATAGAGGGAATATGTAGAAGAACACCAATAGCATCAGTTCACACTAACAGGAGACTTGCACCAATCATATGAGGGAACTTGTTTTCGGTTAATGCTGGGTCATAAGGTAACACCACCAACTCTCTGGACAGAGGCACAATTCTTCTCTTACTTTGCACAGAACTTAGGTGTAGTTTCATCAATCTACATAAATACATAGATCTGTGGAAATGCAAAGCAAGTCTGATTGCCTTGTGCTCCAGCCCACTGATGTGCCAGCCATGTTGTCCTAAAACTCATGAACACAGTCTAATATTTCAATTTGAAAAATAGAGCTCAAAACCAATACTTCTAAATATTTTATACTTAGTTGAAAAATATCTAGTTAAAAAAAAGTGATAAGAAAAAAGGTGAAATAGCAGGCTAGGCCATACTTTAAGACTGTTACCATTACCTAAATTGTAATAATTTACTATTCTAACTCCAATCAAAGCCAATTTGGGCCAAAGAGCAACCTTAAGGTAATCAAGAGCTGTGGAAATGGATAAAGAACAAGTTACTTACCTTAGGTAATGCTTTTTCTGGTGGATACAGTATCTGCGTGTGGATTCCTCAGCACTTGAATTACCCCAGTCGCAGCATTCCACTGAAACATTTTTCCTTAGCTCTCCCACGTCGACAAGGATGTCACAATGGAACGGCTCCACATGCGACTCCGCGTGACGTCATCAGAGCCATAAGAAGACCTCGTTGGTATGCTTAAGTCAGTTCCACCCATTTTTTCCATGTCTTTGAGGCGAACGGGTGAACCAAAAACCTTTTCACAAGCATACATAACTAAAACTGGAAATTTTAAATCATAGACATTTCCTAGCGTCAAGTATCACATTATTTTAACAATAAAATACATAAAAAGCATATCAATTATTTTTTGGTAAACGCAGGCAACAGGAGGTGGGTGGGTCAGTGAGGAATCCACAGGCAGATACTATATCCACCAGAAAAAACTGTTACCGAAGGTAACATGTTCTTATGATGGATACATCTGCCTGTGGAATCCTCACCTTTTGAATTGAATCCCCAAGCAGTCTCTCTCCTGGCGGAGGATGCCTGCCTAACTATACCAAAAAATCATGCAGTACAGAAAGTGCAAAACAGCCGTCCCTCCTCACCTCCGAGTCCAAGCAACAGTGCTTTGCAAAAGTGTGGAGGGAGGCACAAGTTGTCTCCTTGCAGATGTCTAACACAAGGGACACTTCTAGGTAAAGCTGTAGACGAAACTTAGCTCTGGTAGAATGAGCTTGAATACCTTCAGGAGGCTCCTTCTTGGCCAAGGCGTAGCAGATTTTAATACAGAGGATGATCCAACTGGACAGCGTTCTTTTGTGGACAGCATTGCTCTTCATCTTGTCCACATATCCGATGAAGAGTTGGTCGTCTGACCTAAAGTTCTTAATCTTGTCCAGATAGAAGCTGACCGCCCTCTTAGGATCTAGGTGGTTTAGTCTTTCCTTCTTAGAAGGGTGAGGTGGAGGATAGAAAGGGCGTAAAGTGATGGATTGCCCTAGGTGGAAAATAGTGACCACCTTACGCAGTAAAACAGCTCTGGTCCTAAGAACCATCTTATCCGCATGAAATGGAGGCTTGGAGCTAAGAGCTTGCAACTCATTCACCCTCTGAGCGGATGTGATTGCAACCATAAAAGTTTTCTTAAAGGCTAGAAACCTTAAGGGACAACTTGTAAACGTTCAAAGGGAGAACCCATTAAGAAAGTGAGAACTAAATTTAAATCCCACTGAGGCATGATAAAGGGAGTGGGAGGAAACCTATTTGTGAGACCTTTATTGAATCTCATAAAAGATTTGAAGAGGGTTGATCTGGTAGACCGAGTAAATCCAATAAGGCAGACATGTAGCCTTTAACAGTAGCTACTGCACGACCCTGTTGAGCCAGGTAAAGAGAGAAACTCAGAATAGCAGACAAATGGGCATGCAAAGGATCAATCAATATCTCTCCACACCCTTTAACAAACTTGGCACACCTACCAGAAAAGATCGATTTGATGGTGTCTCCTGGCTGATATCCACCACATCCGGTGGTAAAGAGAAAGAGCTCAGGTTGCCCCGTTCAATCTCCAGGCGTGAAGGGGCGGGCTTTGGAGGTGGGGTTGTAGAACCTGCCCCTGCAAGAGGAGGTCTGCCCTGAGAAGGAGCGGAGGGTTTGATGGGAGGTGTCAGGAGGTCTGTGTACCACACAATTCGTGGCCAATCTGGTGTGGTCAATATTACTTGGGCCCGGTCTTGGCTAGTCTTCTTCAGAACTCGAGGAATCAAGTGTAAGGGAGGAAACGCGTAAGGAAGCTGTGAGCCCCACTCTAACTGAAACGCTTCCCCCAACGCTCCCCGCAGCGGAGACAGGACATTGCAGAACAAAGAGCAGTGCGCGTTTTCGTGAGAGGAAAAAAAGGTCCAACCGAGGAAACCCCCTACAACCTGAAAATGTGATGGACCACTTCCGGATGGAGACGCCACTCGGGATTGGACAAGTATTGCTGAATGAGACTGTCCATACGTACATTCAGCTTTCCGGCCAGATGATTTGCGATCACGCAAATCTGATGGCCCTGAGCCTAGTACCAGAGTCACAGAGCCTCTCTGCAGAGGCGATACAACCCTACTCCTCCCTGCTTGTTGATGTACTATATTGCGGTAGTGTTGTCTGTCAGAACCTGAACCAACTGACCGTGAAGGGAGGGAAGAAACACCTTGAGAGCTACCCAGATCGGCCACAATTCCAGAAGAGTGATGTGAAACAATCTTTCCTCTGGAGACCAAAGGTCCTTGACCTCCAGATCCCCCAGATGAGCTCCCCATCCCAGAGTGGAGGCATCCGTTATTACCGTGTCGACCGGTGAAGGAGGTTGAAATGGTTTACCTTGAGACAGGTTGCCTGTAACACTCCACCATAACAGCTCCGCTGCAGTGTCTCTGGAGATCCTGACCTCCTCCTGGAGATCGCCTTTGTGTTGAAACCACTGCCTGCAGGGGCACCACTGGAGGGCCCTCATGTGCCAGCGTGCATGGTTGACCAACAGTATGCAGGAAGCAAACAGTCAGAGCAGGTGCAAGAACTTCAGAACCGGAACAACGGCTCCAATCTGATAAAGTGGAATCATAGCCTGGATGTCTTGAATCCTTTATAGAGGTGGAAAGGCACGACGCACAGTAGTGTCCAATACTGCCCCTATGAAGAGGTTGAGCTGAGAGGGCACCAGGTAAGATTTGGGTACATTTATCGAAAACCCCAAGTCGAACAACAGCAGTGTTACTTGCAAATGATTCAGCACCATCTCTGGAGACTGCTTTGAGCAGCCAGTCGTCCAGATAGGGGAAAACAGGAAACCTCGGATCTTCTGAGATGTGCTGCTACTACCGCCATCGCCTTTGTGAAGACCAGAGGTGCAGAAATAAGACCAAACGGTAGGACCGCAAACTGATAATGCTGAGACACCACTGTAAAACAGAGATACCTCTGATGCGACTTCAGGATGGGAATGTAAAAATACACATCCTCCAAATCGATAGACCCCACCAATTCTTCCTGCTGCAACGCCAGAAGAACCTGAGTCAGGGTCAACATCTTAAACTTCTCCTGCTTGAGATAAAAATTCAAGACCCTGAGGTCTAGCACTGGCCTGTAGCGACTATCTTTATTGGGAATCAGAAAGTACCAGGAGTAGCATCTTTGAGCCCTTTCCTGCTCCCGGGCCACCTTGATTGCACCTTTTTGTATTAAAGATAGAACCTCCTTCTGGAGAAGGAGGAGGTGCTCTTCAGAGCACCAACCCTGACGGGGTGGGAAAGGAGAGGGGGGAACTCCCAGACGTATAGGGCATGCCCATTCTCTACAAAGTGCAACACCCAGAGATCTGAAGTAACAGACCTCCAAATCTGTAGAAAATGGGACACCCATCCTCCCACAGGACAAGCATGTTCTAAGATGGAGAAGCTAGAGCTGCTTCCCTGCCGTACCAGTTGGGGGGGGCAGAAGAGGAGGAGACTTGCTGCCAAGCTGAACCTCGCAGACAACCTCTACCTTTTCCCCTGTATGACCTGTACAAGGGCTTCGCCTGCTGCTGCTGTTGTGGCTGCTACTTATGAAAGTATAAAATCCTGCCAAAACAACGAAACCTGCGGTATCCAAAGCCTCTGGACTGTGACAGGAGACCCAATGATCTTGCAGTGGCTCTGTTGTCTTTAAAGCGCCTAATAGACGAGAGCGGTCAAAAGGCAAGTCCAAAAGGGAAGCTTGGACGTCCGGTAAGAATCTAGACCTACGCAGCCAAGCGTGCCTCCTGGTTGCAACCCATTACATTGGCAAGAGAGTCCGCAGTGTCCACACCGGATTGTATGACCAGCAGGGCTGCAGCTTGAGAATCAGAAAGTACCTCAGAACAATGCCCCTCTTCAGGAAGCTTCGGGAGCACTTCCCTTGCTGAGTCCATCAGAACATGATATAGCAGCCCAACAGGCGCGTCGCATTTGTCGACTTCAGAGCCATACCACCCAAAGAGAATACTTTATTTGCGGATTGCTCCATACGTTTGGATTTCCTATCTGCAGGCGTAGACGAGAATGACCCTGCTTAGAGGAGCACGACGCTTGGCTGCTAAACTCTCCGGCGACAGGTGGTTGGATAGGAAAGCAGGATCCCTAGGAGCCACCTTATACCTCTTCGCCACAGACCCGGACACCACAGGAGCAGTCATTGGTTTCTGCCACACTTCCAGAATAGGCTCAGTTAAGGCCTCACTGAAAGGAAGCAAATGCTCCGAAACAGAAGGACAATTGAGCACCTCCGTCAAGATGTTAGACTTCAGTTCTGCTATAGGCCATGGTACATTCAGCAAATCAACCGCCTTCCTAATGACACCGTGATACAAAGTCACCTCATGGGTTGGAAGACCTTTTGGAGAGGAGAGCTCCCATTCAGGAGATGTATCCAGGCCACTAGCCTCCTGCAGACCCTCAAATTCTTGTTCAGGTTCAACAATCTCACCCTCCGCAGCCTCCTCATGCTGTTCTGGACACTCCTCCTCTTCCATCAACATTTGTGCATCCCTTCTAGACCTCATTCTCGGGATCGGCGTCACCAGATTTGGCGCCAGTTGCTTAGGGACCAGCGTCGAAGGGAGGTGCACCGGGATAGTAGACAAAGTCAGACGAGGCTGTTCCGGCACCGGAACCAGACAGCGCCGGAGAACATCCGTCCAAAGCCACTCTCCCCTCCAGAGACCCTACCGGTGTCAGGAGAGGCCAACTCCGTGGAGCCATTGGCATAAAAGGCATGAGAGGTGCCTGAGGCAAGTGAGGTGGCAAGCCTCCCAGGGAGTAGGTCAGTGGACCCATGGTGCCAACCGGCGCACCAGTAGGATTAGCCGCTCTGGCAAACAAGCCAAATTTCGCATTGAGGAAATGTGAAGGATCCGTACCCGGAATAGGGAAGGCTGGATACCCTGGATCGGGTATTGTGGCTTCTGAGACTGCTCGAGGAGGCAGCACAATCTGCTCCAGTTGCGGCACTGGAGAACAGAGCGTGGAGTAGCCAGCAGTGGAGGAGTCTTTTCTCTCCGTGGACGTGAAGACACAGCTCTCTGAGCCAGAGACAGGGCTGGAGTCCCCTCGGGAGAAGGAGAGACTTCATCCTTGGGAGGACGCCAGGAAGCCGGAGACACCGACTTCGGAGTTCCATCCTTTGATGAACAACGTCGAGATCCATGGTGCTGCTTCTTTTTATACTTAGACGACTTTGAGGTATGCAGAGTCGGTGACTTGGACTGGGACCTAAACCTCCTCCGACCTCTTTACTGCTTTAGCCATAAACCGCTTGGCCTCATTCTCTGTTAAAGCCTTGAGGTTCATGCACCTGCATGACGAATACTCCCCGATGTCGTGGTCGGACCAGACACCACAAACAATCTTCATGGGGTCAGTAATCAACATCTGACCCCCACATTCCCTGTATGGCTTGAATCCAGACTTCCTCTGGGTAGCCGTGGTCGCTGCTACAAAGACCCAAAGACTTGCAACAAAGAAACTCCCAGAAATGGATAGCCCTGGAAAAAAACGTTAAGCGTCGACGCCGACAAGGTCTTCTTATGGGTCCGATGACAACATGCAGAGTCGCGTGCGGAGCATTCCATTGTGACGTCCTCTTCGACGTGGGAGAGCTAAGGAGAAAAGTTTCTGCGGAATGCTGCGCATGGGGTAATTCAAAAGGTGAGGAATCCACAGGCAGATGTATCCATCCGATATTTCAATTACAAACCTCTCCAACACCCATACATCAAATGTTTTATATCTATAGGTTTTTCAAACTGAAAGTTGTCAACTGATTTTCTCCTCAAAATGTTTTAAACTCTTAATCATAATTAACAGTTCATTAATAGAAACCTTCTTGTGATATGCTCCACAGCCACAAGTAACAATATTAATAATAAATCCTTCCCCTTCACAAGGAAGATCCTCTTTTGTTGCACCAGATTTGGTGACAACTGCTGCGGTTACAGGAATGGAATCAATAGGGTACCCTTTTTGTGAGAGCATTTTTAGATGTGAATAAGGTGCGAAATCCTGTAACGGCACCACTTCCCTACATTCACTATTAAAATTGGGAAATGTTAGGTTTGCGCTTACATAGTACTATGTTTAAGAGATCAAATCACTGGATAATAAAGCTAATTCTCATGAAAAAATTAATACCATCAGAACAAGTTGGACTACAAATCTGACATCTTTCTACCATGGTTCATAATCAATGCAAAGACTTACTTTTTACACCTTAGCTTTTTTCCATTCAGCATTGAAGGAAATGAAATCAACAGGCAAAGTTTTGCTTTTATTGAAACTATTGATCTTGTATTCAGTCTTGCTCGCCTCCCTCACTCCACAAACACACAAAAGGTGCAGTCGTAGCTCTGCTAGCTGCATGAGATGATCTGAGATTAATCTTGGATCAGGAAAGGAGAGGAGGCATGATCTTACTTGATAAGTGCAGCAACTGATACTACTTCCCACCAACACACTTTAAATGATTGCCCCATTTAGGTATTGGACAGGAAACTTTGGGTTAGCTTACCTCTTTTTGACAAGCAGAACGTAAGCCACCCATCTTCCTACATCATTCATCATTCAATGTTGTTTCCTAAACAATTCCCCTTACTTAGTCCTATGGTTTATCTTTCATTCCACTCTGGCTTCTTCAATTAACTTATTTACCTTACTCTTGCATTATGCACATGACACCCAAGTCATTGATTCATTCAACAATAAGTTTGAGAACTCCCAAGAAACTTTTCATGTTGCAGTTGCCACCTGGAAGGTAACCAATTCCTTAAAACTTAACAGCAATAAAATCAATGCCCTGATTTCTGGGGAAATTCCCTCAGGTGTTGTCATTGGTGGCCTGCTGAACTCGGAACGCCTCTTAGCCTAGCAAAGTCTTAAACAAGCATTTGCAATGAAATAGCTTAAACTTGTGTAAATGTGAGACCTATTTGCATTGTAAATGACAATGCCTTTTATTTATGTTTTAAAAACAAAAACAAAAATAAAAGGCATTGTTATTTGCAATGTCAATAGCTCGAACTCGCGTAAATGCGAGACCTATTGCATTGCAAATGCTTGTTTACATTGCAAGAGGACACAATCTAATCATGACACTTTTAGAATCTGTGTCTTTATATATTGTCCCCACATTAAGAATAGGTCTCCAACTTTTCAAACACGAGTAGTTAACATACTTTGAACCAAAGAGCTCTATTTTGTAAATATTAACCCTTATTGAGTTTTCAGTTGAACATTTGGGTAACTGTTCTAAGGAAGAACTGCAACTCCACTGATGCCCTTACTTACAATGAGCATATATTGATCAAGAGCAATTATTTAACTTTGTAAGAAAGACGACCACACTGAACATTTAATGTCATTCTCGCTTTATCCTTGATAACAATATATACCCTCTTGCTTTCATGTCAGTGAAGAATTCTGCAACAGTGACAAAATTCAATATGTATTCCCTTTACTACAGCGCTCCAAAACGCCCATAGCATAAGAACTTCCTAATAGCAAACTTAAATAAAATTAAATAGAAAAGTCTAAATAAGAACATGTAACGTTACTAATCTGCATAAAACATTTCTTGTGTTGCAAGACCGCTACTACTTCGAGGAACAGAAAAACTACAAACAATGTAAGACTGTTCTCATCTCTAAAGGCTATAGGATGGCTTATGTGTGCAAGTTTATTTGTTAAAGTCGTATTCTGCATTTGTGGCTCTCTGTCGGCTGACTGTCCTCTCTTACATCCAAGCACTGATAAATACTGAATCTCATTAGAGAGAGGCCAACCAGGAACGCCACAGTGCAAATATAACTGTACGGAGCAGCTGTAATCTTTGGCTAGGAGGGCAGTCAATAGGAGAGGTAGTAACACAGTCAGTATCCGGACTTAGGGTCAGCAGTGCATGGCCAAAACACAAAACAGAGGATCACGAGCAAAAGAACCCTCAAACCTTTAGTGGTGGTTAAGTAGAGAAGGCACGGGTTGGTGACAGTAACGAAAGGCTAAACCATATGGCACAAGCAATAAGTGTCAGCAGTGCACGAGAAATGGGTAGCGATTAATGGAATATGGGGCAATGACAAGGTAATAAGGTGAGCAAAAAAAGGTTGTTACCGGGCACAGTGACAGGAGTCTGCGGTCAAGGTGACAGAATACAGTGGCGAGCTGTCATCGTCGGTGGGTCAGCTGGCAGAACTGTGAGTAGGTAAGAGGTAGTACACGCCAGTGGCTCGGCCAGTCAGGAGACACTGTAAATTCCAGGCTAGGTGCCACTACTGCCTACACAACGAGCCCCCCCCTCCCTTTGTCAGGCAGGAGATTCCCACACATGAGCCTTACCTGCTGTCTTGCCACAGAAGAGCTCCAACATAACCGTGCCTCTACACTGCTTCCAGCTCGAAACAAGCATCAATCTCTTATCTTCATGGGGCCATGTGTTTCTAATTAGCATGGAGGCGTGCACTGCCCCGACCTCTCAAAGGAAAAAAATCTTTACAAAACCAAGATTTTTTTTCTTTGAGAGGTCAGGGGCAGCGCACTCCGCCACGCTAATTAGAAACACATGGCCCCATAAAGAGAAGAAAATGCTTTGCGATAGCCACAAATCAGACAAGCCAGTCCAGATGAAAAGGCGTCAACAAAACAACCCTAATTTCCAATGGCAGGCTACCGTTTAGCATAAACGGTGAACCCAGCCAATGGAAATGAGGGGCGGGGCTTCAAGTCCCCTTCTCAGATTTATTCTCCTACAAAATCTTTTGCCCAGTGAGCAGCGCTTTGCGCTGCAAAGCCAGGCGAGACCTAAAAACTAGGTTCTCACTGACCAGGATCTATTCTTTTCTTCGCAAATCAATTATGTTTTATCTTCAAGCATTAACTGCACAGACCATTACCAGAGATCATTCCTATGCTTTCACCTATAAAAAGCATATAGTCTAGTGTCAATGTTCTTTCTTGTTTAAATGATAGGAATCCACCTTATTTTGGCCGTTTTGACCATCTCTCATCTGCTCCAAAAATTCAGAATGCAGTTACCTTATTCATACTGGGTCTGTCTACCCGTTTCTTAGTTTAATCAAATTTGGCAGCTCTCCACTATCTTCCAGTGGCTAACTGTACAATCTTCAAGACATTACATATTTGCCACGGTGTCCTTTATTCATCCCTTCCGTCACCCTTTAAATTCCTTTCAGAGATCTTTGCTCAGTTACATATTGTACTCATTCCTACATTCAGAAGATGCAGATTAGTGGCTGAACTTCATTTCCTAGCTGCAAAAACTGAAAGGCTGTAAAATGTCATCTTTAATGTAACCTAACCAACCCACTTTCAGTAAGAATTTGAGAACCTACGATACTATTACTATTCTACTGCTCAGCACCAGTCTGCCCTAATGATGCAACAGTGTGCTTAAGAAGCTATTTTCACTTTAATTTGTTGCTTAACTGAAGCCGAGTTCATAACAACTGAGTAAAATAGACAGGTGGTTTTCGGTGTAACTAAAAACATGACTCTGGGAGCAAAATAATGTTTGATGTAGTCGAAGTTTGTTCCACCTTGTGGGATCCAATCTGGAAAATCTTAGATCACCTGCGGGATAAAATAAATCAAAAACCAGGAAAGGAATGGACTGGAAGACTTAAAAGTCTCAGAAGGATAAATTACAAATGTGTTTTCATATTCCTATTCAAGGGTCAATCCCATCACAGTGTATTCTGATTTCGTAGTCTAATTCAGGGACACTATGTTGCCATCTTGTGTTTAGATAATAGAGTTACAAGTAGAAAAAATGATAGCTAGCCCCAGCGTATTTATTTACTTGGATTGAAAAACAAGCCATTTGTAGCTAGTCTAATGAAATTTCTCTTGCCTCCCTTTCCAGTCTACCTGCCCCTTCAATGTCTTCCCACTTGTCCCTTCACTCTTCCTTTCTCTCCCTCCCTCCCACTTTCTTCTCCCCTCCTCCCTCTAGAAGATGCCGCATAAAGTGCCGCAGTGTACTTTTTCTGAGTTACAGCAGTACTTTCCTTATCATTTACTAGGATCCCCGGCAGTGTTTGATTGCAAACTGATAAAGGCAAATTTTATATCTACGGGGGAGAGAACTGCCTAAAATTGATAGATTAAACCCAGTGTGTGCATAATGATTTGTGAAAGCAACAGATCGTTGAGCACTCGCCCAGCCGCCTCTCAACACAATAGCAGTGCTGAGGCTTGCAACCAATTATGCAATCCTCCTCTGCAGGAGATGCATGTGGGGGGGACTCGCACTGGTGCATGCACAAGATTTAAAAAATTAGATTCGAGTTTTTCACTTTTTGACGCTATGAATTTTTTTAAAGGATATCATGACCCGATAGGCTTCATCTTGACGGAATTCAAAATTTCTGACCAGTCAGCGGTTCTCTGGGATGACAAATTCATATGAGGTATTAAAGATGGTCTCCATTGCTTCGTTTTTTATGGGGTTTTTAGGGTGGAGTTCCATTTTGTTGTGCAGACCTTGTATAGCAGGTCTAGCACACCCCTAAAAATTAGAATGAATGAAGCATTTCTCAGTTAATTTAAGTGTCCACCAAGTCTACAAGCATCTTCCGATTCTTAGTGGCACACCTCCTTTGTGGAGGCTTTTTTGCTTGAATTCTTTCTTTTTATGGTATTACATAAAGGAAATAAAATGGAAGTATTACTGTACCAAACTAAATGGTTTAACTTGCAGATATCAGTTAAATGTTTTTAAGAACATGATTTGCTATAGGCTGAGTAAAGTGGCCAGCCTTCAATTAGGGCTGTCATATCAATCAATATTGGCAGGACACCAGTTCCAGTTTTGGGCTTTCACTCAACAACCTAATGAATGTTCAGGGATCTGCAAGCTTGCGTTACGTCAGTTGAAACCACTGGCATTACACCTTTTCACAAGGATTTGTAAATGAAAAGTTAACTAGAAGGGTAGCATCCTGCTCACAGGGACCCTCTGCTAATAAACTTTGACTTTGTTAGGCGATTTAAACATTCATGGCACATAATATACAAATATTCACAGAACTGTCATTTTGTACTGGACTACTGAGGTCCAAGAGTGTCAGCTGCAGACCAGAATTTTTAGGCTCTCTATATATATTTAGATACAATGATTAAATGATACTAATCTACATTCGGGGAAATTTGGCTTGAATCCAACATATTTGACCTATGCCGCATGCCTTAGTACATATTTCCAACCTGTTGCTAAGTCTGCATCATTATTAGGTAGCAGAACATGAATACATCCTAAAATTAAACTAATGCGAAGTCAGATGTATCAAACACAAATCTCACAAACCGCTCAGTTCCTTCCTGGCCTAAATAAGTAGCATTCTGAGATCTTAAAAACATACTAGAACTGCTGAAGGAAAGAAACGAAAAATCTCAACTTTCATTCTAGTGATGCTAGTCAGCACAGGTTAAACATTTCCATGCTGGCCATTATCATAGGATCTAGCGGCAAGAGATGCAGAATGGTCTTAGAGTGCACTGTAGCCTGCCAACCAGACCTCAGTGCCAGCATTCTAACCCCTTATAACGTCGATGCTGAATTGGCTACTCCCAATTGGCATAAGCTGGCATACTTATTTATTAGTCCCTAGTATATGGTGCCCAGAGCATGTACGGCAGAGTGTTGTCGTCGTTCACCCCCTCGCCCCCCCAGGCCGTAGCACCGATTGTGTCACCCTGTTTGGGACAAAGTACAAAATTGCTCTCAGACTGCCACTGCAGCCTGGAACAGCAGTTATAAACTGCTAATTTGACTTTGCCATTTGAAGCAACAGCAAAGTCCCCACTTTCCTTAACAATATACGTAGCTCTCCCCTAAGGAAGGCCTAGGGAGCTCTGAGGCAGGGAGGTATATATTATATAGTAGGACATATGCATTTAATCAGTCCTAACAGCAACACTTCCAAATTGTCGTTTTACTGCGGAAAAGTTAGTAGTCGCATTGGCTCAGCTGGGCTAAATTCTGTATGGGACTACTAAAATGGGTACTTCGAGGTATCAAACGTATTGTGCATTAAACCAGACTTGATGCCCAGGTCGAATTTAATGTCACTTTTAAGGACAGGCAACTTTTAGAAGGTTGTCACTCTGCCGCCCAGTTTGTTCAGTGGCCTCACACAGTTTCTGGCCACCAGACCGCTTTCTGCCCACCTGGGGAGCATTGTGAAAAACTTCAAGGCTTGGGAACAACGGTAGTATACTACAGAGGGAGGTGCTACCTCCCCCTTGCAGGACTGGTTGCTCACCAGCAGCTGGCCTTCTACTGGCTCTAAGAGGACTACGAGAGATCACCCGAACCCTGTGGCCAAAATCGTCCCATCCACACCATGGCCCGAGGAGTAAACACAATGACACTCCCATTGACGGCACAGTACCCTGAGCATCCATGAGCATCCTCAGTCTCCTGCATCCTCAGCATCAGGACCACTCCAGTAAAGTCCATGGTGGCTGTGGTGTAAAGTTCAGAACTGGACTGGAGAATGCTTTCTTGACCAGGAAACTGTCCAAATATATTCCTTAAGGGGACCCGTGACCTACTCCTTGTCAGATTTGGTCACACTAGTTGGGCTAGAGTAGCTGAACATAACTCTTTCAAACTTTTCAAAAGTTTCCAAACTTTATGATTACCAATGCTGGTTTGCGGTTGGCAGTAGAAGAAATGAGATTTCAATTTTCTTTTCAAATCCATTTCTTCTTCACCTAGTAAATTTTGCTCATCTTGGGCTCTAAAAAAACTAAAATATAATCTTCGTGCTACGGGACTTCCTTATTTCGTGGTTTGGTGCTGCAAAATCCTTTACACTAGTTCCTTTGTTTAAGACTTACTGGAGAAAGCCACAGCTACCCAGGACTGAGCTAACGTTTTTGCAAACCAGCCTGTTTGGACCCAAGACAGGTTTTGTGGATGTATTACATGGTAAGGTTGCAATACCATACTATATAATACACCCAAATCCTCACAGCTAGTTTCATAAAAGTGGAAGATCTGAAATGAGACCCACTTAGTCATCATCTGGAAGTAAGACCACCCCTAATCCCTCACAACATAGCCTGGATGTTAGTAATGCCAATTCTTCTGAACCATATTGATTTTTTCCCCAACTGTTCTGTTCAGAGAGCACTACAGCTTTGCTGTGAACAGAAGTGCTGTAATAGCAAATGAAGTCTAAAATCAACAGCATAACAAATGCTACTTTCAGACAACCTCAGTTCTGCTTTTTGTAAATGCTTGTGCCAATTACATAACATGCAGTGTTGAGTACTGGAAATAAAACTACACCCCCCCCCCCCCCAGCACTGGTCAGATTCTAGTCTTCTAGAATAAGTCCCTTTGATGTCAACAAAAATATCCACAATGCACGACACAATCGTCAGTGTGCGAGTGTGTTTATATATACGTATGCATCTGTATAACTGTTGTCATCTCAGTTTTTATTTGGGGGAGGGGTATTCTCGCAGTCGGTGACCAACTTATTCACAGCCCCCAGTGTAGACATTTGAGTCACCATATTTTTATGTGGTCTTGTATCAGAGATGGGTAACTGGATCTCTTTTAAAGCCTTGTGAAACTGTGTATTTACCTGTACACATACCACCCATTCAGGAACGCCCCACTATACTAGCTCGTTGTCCATCTATAAATCTGAGTGTCACGTGCAGGTGCCGATATACAAAGGTTATGGAAACAGGGGACCTCTGTATATTATATTGAAAGAACTCAACAAATTCCCATCCTAAGTTGTAGAAGTCTAGCTCCTCAATTGATGATTTAAGCACTATTTTTTAAGGCAGCTAGTAAACAAAGCATACAGACTTAACATCTATTAACACAGGGAAAAGCTATTGGCAAACCCTAAACACTGATTTTATAATTTGCTATGAAATTTAAGGATCCACAATCTGCGTAGCCATTCCCATGTGATCTGATCACTCAACTATGTGATGGCCACGTCTAACTTCTATACATCTTTATTTCGATGGAGAAAAACAATGAGAGAGAGAGGGCATAACAAATGGGGCCACTCTTGTTCCCCCTGAGCAATATCAAAACAACAACGAAAGAGTGTGGCCAAACAGAAAAAGAGCCAGCAAGAGGAGTCACTCTTGTTTAAAAGGACCCTCACTCACCAACCTAGTTGGTGACATGCTTAATTATTGGGTCCCCACCAGAGAGGCTGAGTGCCTCTCCCGTGTACTACAACGCCTGACTACAGCTGAGCAGGTTTTTCTTGTGTATGACATGAGTGCAATGGTGCGAGTGAAAAGATGTGATTTAAAAGGTGCCAGAGTTTGATCTCCAAATAATGTTATTGATGGAAAACCAGGCAAAATTGGTCGACCTGCTTCTGCTTCAAAATGCAATTGGCGAAGCATTCATCAGGACCAGCACACCACGGCGGTATGCGCATGCTAAGGTGCACCCTAACCTGTGGTGGAATATGCCGAATAAACTCACGGTTATCTAGTCGACCCTTCAGTACTTCTGTGAGTCGATATTATCTGTGAAAGTAAACAAACAAACCAAACAAGTCACAAGTTACGGTGTGCCTTAGCGTGCGCATACCGCCGTGGTGTGCTGGTCCTGATGAATGCTTCGCCAATTGCATTTTGAAGCAGAAACATGTCGACCAATTTTTTTATTTTACTCACAATAGGATGTAGCTGGTCAATTTAGCCAGTAATCAATCAATCAGAGCATTTGTAAAGCGCCCTACTCACCAGTGAGGGTCTCAAGTCTCGGGGGGGGGGCACGGGGGGGGTTAGAGATGCAGCTACTGCTCAAATAGCCAGGCCTTGAGTAGTCTCCTGAAGGTTAGCAGGTCCTGTGTCTGCAGTATGAGGAAGGGGAGGGTGTTCCAGGTCTTGGCGGCGAGGTGGGAGAACGATCTGCCACCGGAGGTCGCTCTTCGGATGCAGGGGACGTTGGTGAGGGCAAGGTCAGCAGAGCGGAGCTGGCGGTTGGGGGTATAGAAGGTGAGCAGTCTGTTGAGGTATACTGGTCCGGTGTTGTGGAGTGCCTTGTGTGCGTGGGTGAGGAGCTTGAAGGTGATCCTCTTGTTGACCGGAAGCCAGTGCAGGTCTCTCAAGTGGGGTGTGGTGTGGCTGCGGCGAAGGATGCCTAGGATCAAGCGTGCTGAGGTGTTCTGTATGCGTTGTAGTCGCTACAGGAGTTTGGCTGAGGCTCCTGCGTAGAGGGCGTTTCCATAGTCCAACCTGCTGCTGACGAGGGCCTGGGTGACCGTTCTTGTTTCAGTAGGGATCCATCTGTAGATCTTGCGGAGCATGCAGAGGGTGTTGAAGCAGGAGGATGAGACGGCATTGACCTGCTTTGTCATGGAGAGAGTAGAGTTGAGGATGAACCCCAGGTTACGTGCGTGGTCGGTGGGTGTTGGTGCTGTTCCCAGTGCGGTTGGCTACCAGGAGTCGTCCCAGGCCAATGTGGTGGTGCAGAGGATGAGGACTTCCGTCTTGTCCAAGTTCAGCTTCAGACGGCTGTTCTTTCTTCATCCACTCGGCGACTGCTTCCATTCCTTCGTACAGGTTGGTTTTGGCGAAGAGGGGGTCCTTGGTGAGGGAGAGGATCAGCTGGGTGTCATCAGCGTAGGAGATGATGTTGGGGTCATGCAGTCATGCAACGTGGGCGAGCAGTGCCATGTAGATGTTGAACAGTGTCGGGCTGAGGAATAAGCCCTCGGGTACGCCGCAGGTGATCTTGAATGCTCTGGGTTGTGCCGGAGAGGAAGGAGGTGGTCCATTCCAGAGCCTCGTCTCGGATCCCAGTGTCGTGGAGGCGTGTGTGAAGGATGTGGTAGCAGACCGTGTCAAAGGTCGAGGAGGATGAGGGACGCGGTTTTGCTGAACGACATCCAATGCACCTGTTTTTAATGGTGCCTGGTTTTCCACCAATACAAATGTTTGGGGATCAAACTCAGGCACCTTTTAAATCACATCTTTTCACTCACACCATTGCACTCACGTCATACACAAGAAAAACCTGCTCCGCTGTAGTCAGGCACTGTAGAAAACCGAAGAGGCACTTGGCCTCTCCGGTGGGGACCCAATGATGAAGCATGTCACCAACTAGGTTGGTGAGTGAGGGTCCTTTTAAACAAGAGTGACTCCTCTTGCTGGCTCTTTTTCTGCTCATTTCTTTATTTTGATGCCAGAAGACAGCACCTCGTGTAAAAAGCATTTTCCTGTTGAACGCCATGTATACAAAAACAGTGGACAGAAAAAGGAATGTACAGACAGGGGTGAAGCCAGTTATTCTAAAGTATATGTGCTTATCGTCATAATGAGAGCCACTTATTCAGCTTAGCCACAACAATCCAGAATCTAATCTCGAAGAGTCATCCTTTCTCCAATGACTCCTGGGGCTCAACCCTAGCACTCAGCCTGAAAAAGAACTCCATACTGAGGAGAGTGGTATCACTTAAACAATACGTTAGGAGACCCATGCATAGAAGTTACACACCGCTAACTAAGTATAAAGTCCTACTTAGCTATCAACAACACCTTTAAATTTTGCCAAATGCTACAGCTTAAATCATACAAGTCATGGTTACTTAAATTAACTGTCAAAACATCCATTTGGGAATCTGTCTTAGTACCCGTTAGACTTGGCATCATTGGCGTGGGTCTTCCTTCCCCTCTACTCTTCCTGTCTAGTATGTTGGCTGGATGTAGATTTTCTGGGTGCCGTGCCACTGCTAATCAGTGCCACAGCGCGAATACTCCCTGCATATAAATGACTGTTGGCTCCCTGTTTATAAATGACTGTGGGAATAAGGATAACCCTAATGCCTACATCTGTATAGCCTGTTCGTTAAGGATTACTTTCTATCACCCTATCCGGCCCGAGGAACCCGATAGGAACTTCGAGTTTGATATGTTTATGCTCAGAACATTGAGGGCCAACTTTTAGTAAGGACCGTTTATATATCACATGTTGTGAAATACCTTTCCTGAAAACGCGGTAGTTTCTGGCCTAAAGCTTCACTGCGGGCTGTTGCGAGTATGTGTATTGGCTGTCTGGTTTTGGAGCAGCAGGGCCAGCTGGGTCAGATCTGGCTGGAGAGAGAGATCAGTATTCAGAGTGTGGGGAGTGGTGACTCTTTGATCCAAGCAGGGCCGTGCCTGGCAAGGTGAATGATGGCTCCACCTCCCACTGGGTGTCCGATAGCAGACTCCCTCATTCTGAAAGAACAGGATGTCACCTCATATACAAAGTGCTCCCCGACCCCACCGCACTGGTTCTGACTGGAGTCAGTGATTTGAGACCTTAGAGAACAAAGACTTTTTAGGTATAAAATGCTGCGCTGGAACTTTGGTCAAGTGTGTTCCTTCTGGATGTCAAGATGAAAAACTGTTCGAGCGACCAAAGTAAAGGACTTTGAAACTTTCACCAAGCTTGCCAAAGAAACTACCCGAGGGCCTAAAATCGAGAGCTCCTCCTGCAGAAGTCTCAGGGACATTAGGCTTCACCCAGTCAGCTGTCGAAATTCCTGTACGAGGAATTCTACTTGCAGGTGAGGCCTCCGTCAAGTAATCCGGAGCCTCTGGTTCTACTGTGAGGACCGGGGACTGGGAACCCTTGAATCTTTTGCTAAACCTGTGTGGGCTGCTGCAGCTAACAGAAAGCTGCCGCCGCGGAGAGCCCGCCCAACTCTAAACCTTTGCACCTTTTGCTAAACCTGTGTGGGCCGCTGTGAGAGAGCTGCCGCCGCTGAGAGCCTGCCTAAATCTGCACCTTCAACTCTTCCGTTGGATCCATGTGGGCCACCGCCGCTGAGAGCCCGCCGGAATCTGCACCTTCAAGCCCTTCGCTGAACTTGTGTGGACCGCTGCAACTAAGAGAGCTGCAGCCGCTGAGCGTCCACAATTGTGCTAGCCTGGCCGAGACCATCCACTGTTGTGTGGGCCACTGCAGCTGAGAGAGCGCTGCTGCCGCTGAGTGCCCGCACCCTTGCCTACTCTGCAACATTGGGACTTGTCCCGTGGGCCGCCGCAGCCAAGAGAGCTGTAGCTGTTGAGTGCCCACATCCATTGCTACTTTGCCTCATTGTGAATTGCCTTGTGGGCTGCCGCAGCCAAGAGAGAGCTGTAGCCACTGAGTGCCCACACCCTTTGCTACTTTGCTTCAACGTGAATTTCCCTGTGGGCCGCCAGAGTCAAGAGAGCTGTTGCCGCTGAGTGCCCACACCCTTTGCTACTTGGCATCATCATGAGTTGTCCTGTGGGCCGCCGCTGCTAAGAGAGAGCTGGGGACACTGAGCAGCCGCATCTTGTTCACCCTTGTTGAGGATTGTCGCCATCGTTTAGTGGGCCGCTGCAGCTAAGAGCTGCTGTCGTTGTGCGCCCACCACAGAGCTGCACCACGAGTGTCATCGCCACCACCAGCCCGGGCAGCCGTGCGCTGCCGCAGCTGAGCACCCATCTGTCCCTGAGTGCCCGAATCATTGTGGGGTGGCACACTGCGGACCTCCGCCCCCAAGACTTGTGGTCGCTGGGAGTCCGCCCGTCATAGTCTCCGCTTCTTCGAGAAGCTGCATGCTGTGTCCCATTTCAACAACAGGTAGCTGGTGTGCAATGGGTCACGTAAGCCCCGGTCTTGAACTCAATCAGTGTCCCGCTTTGGTGAATACGCGATTGTCCTTCTTTTTGAGTCCCTACAGGTTGAGGTGAATTGTAGTAGTTGAAACGCTTTGAGAGTTTTGAGTTAAACTGTTAAATAAAGATATTTTTCTATACCTACTTGAGTTGTGTCCTTTTATGGTGTCATTACTGCCTTATTGACGTGGTCATAAACGCTTCACACACTGCCTCTGAGATAGGCCTAACTGCTCGTGCTACGTCACCACAGGGTTGAGCAGGGGATATCAAAAGGGGTGGCCCTCTTGCCCTGACTTAAGAAGAAGGGTACCTATTTGGACAGTGGCACCAGCCAGTGCCAACTAGAGACCTCCATTTCTAACAGTACCAATATTACAAATTAATTCAAGCCATTAATTACCCTAGATCAGACGATTTCTCCATTAATAGTCAAACGTCACCACATCAGTTATTATGTGCAATAAGTGAGATTGCAGAATTGGTTTACCAATTCAGGACTTTAGAAACATTGAGCAATAACTAGGGCCACTAGAATTATGCAGGTCGGGAAGACCAAATTATGCCACTGGGTTGACCAAATTATGCAGTAACTAAGGGAAATTTATGCAGCATAATGTGGCACGCTTTTTTTTTTATTACTTCATTATTTTGTAAACACATGTTAACTTGTCTGGGCAAAGGTTTCACTTCACCAGTACCAGTTTAACACCCAAATACAGTGATAAGCAACAGAAACTTTAACCTTAGAGATGGACCTTCGACTGCACTGCACACTGTTTTTAGTAACTTTTGATCAGTTTCAGCTAGGAAGGAAAATGCTACTTACCAGTATGTATCTGGTGTTCTGCTAACAGATATAGGTTTTGTGGAATGGCCCATCTCCAAATGTTCTGTGCAAGTTGGGACAGTTGTATAGAGTGAGTCCCCCCGTGTTTGTATATAGTACATGGCTGTCATGGTGTCCGTCCGGATTAAGACAGCTTTGTTTTGTACTTGGAAAGTTTTGAGCGCTAGGAATATTGCTAGCAGCTCCAGGTGGTTGATATGGAGTGCTCTTTGTTGAGTGGTCCATTGCCCTTGAGTTGTACGATGTAGGAGATGGGCTCACCATCCTGTGTGAGATGTGGCTGCTGTAAGTACTATTTGTGGAACATGTTCGAGGAACGGCTGCCCTTTTGCCAAGTTTTTGGTGTTCCACCACTGCAGAGAGCGATGTGTGCGGCTGTCCACCAACACCAGGTCTGTCAGCTGTCCTTGAGCCTGGTTCCACTGTTGTGCTTGACATTCTTGTAACGGACGCATTTGCAGTCTTGCATACGGTACAATAAAAATGCAAGATGCCATCATGCCTATTAGTCTCATGAACACTCTGGCTGGGAGAGAGTGTTGATGGTGAAATTTTGTGACTAAGACTTGAATGCTCTGTATCCTTGCTGGACTGGGATACGCTAGAGCTGTAGACGTTTTTATTGTAGCCCCTTGATATTGATGTACACGAGAGGGCTGCAGATGCGACTTAGTTGATTGTGAATCCTAAGTCGTGCAGTGTTTGAATTGTGTGAGATGTGTGTTGGACACACTGATTGAATGACTTGGCTTTTATGAGCCAATCATATAGACATGTATATGTTGTCTTCTGAGATGTGCTGCTACTACTGCTAGGCACTTTGTGAACACTCTTGGTGCAGTTGTGACCCCGAATGGAAGGACTTTGAACTGATAATGCTGTCCTTCCAGTACAAACCTCAGATACTTCCTGTGAGAAGGATGTATAGGAATGTGGAAGTAGGCGTCTTTTAGATCCACTGTTGTAAGGAAGTCGCCTTGTTGCAACAATGGGAGCACTTGTTGTAAAGTGATAATATGAAAATGATCTGAGTGTATATAGCGATTGAGGGGCCGGATGTCGAGAATTGGTCTTAGTGTCCCGTCCTTTTTGGGTATTAGGAAATACAGGGAGTAAACCCCTGTTCCTTGATGTTGTAAATTAACTATTTCTATTGCGTTTTTCTGAAGGAGTGAAGAACTTCTTGTTGGAGCAGCGGAAGATGTTCTGCAGACATTGGACACTGCTTGGGTGGTATGTGTGGAGGGGTAGCTGTAAGTTAGAGGCAGTAGCCATACAGGATAATTTGTCTTACCCAATTGTCTGTTGTGGTGGAATTCCAGACAGGTAAGAACTGTGTTAGTCTGCCCAGCACAGGAGTGGAATGCTCTTGGGGGAGCAGAGGGAAGTCACTATTTTGTGGTGGAAGAGGTTTGATTATTGTTATTTCCTCGACCTCTCGGCCTTATTGTTGTTGCCTGTGTAACCTCCTCTAAAATATCCTTTATTGGAGGATGTTTGTATATTGGAGTTGAAGGAAGCTGAATTGTCTGTTACAGCTTGTTTGGAGCCTCCTCAATAGAAGGAGCGACGCAAGGAACCTCTAGCTTGGGTGGATTGTAGAGCCCCCATGGATTTGGCTGTATTGGTGTCCTTTTTCATTTTCTCAAGTGTTGTGTCTACCTCTGGTAGAAACAATTGATGTTGGTTGAATGGCTGATTTAAGGTGGTAGTTTGCACTTACTGCTTAAATCCTGAAATGCGTAGCCAGGCATGACGTCTAAGTAGGACACTAGTGTTTATAGGTCTAGATGCAGTGTCTGCTTTATCAAGTGCACACTTGATTGATGCATTTGAAATTAGCTTGCCTTCTTGTATAAGGTCGTTTGCCTGCGCTTTATACTGATCAGGTAGATGTTGTAATAGTGTTTCCAACTGATCATAGTGAGCCCTATCATATCTTGCAAGGAAGGCTTGTGTGTTAGCTATACACCCTGTATTGCTAGCCTGAGCAGCTATCCTTTTGCCTGAAGCATCTATCACCTTAGATTCTTTATCAGGGGGTGGTGCTTCACCAGATGTCTGAGTTTGCTCTTTTTCTAGCATTTGACACAACTAGGGAATCTAAGGGTAGCTGTCCTTTAATGTAGGCAGGATCCCCAGGAAAAGGCCTGTACTTTTTTTCTATTCTTGGGTTTATAATCCTAGCACGTACAGGATCTTTAAATACTTCTGGAGCACGTTTAATGACCCCTTTAATCATAGGCAGAATTTGAACAGACTTTTGTGATTGTTCGAAAGTATTTAATGAAAAAATCTACTCTGCCTCATCTGAATGCATGGTGACCCCATGATAGATGGCAGCCCTATTTAGTAAATGTCCAAAATCAAGATTGTCGTTCAGGGGAGAAGGTTTGGGTGGATATGTATGTGGGTCAGAAATATCTGGCACATCCTGTGGGTTTGGGTACTTCAATCTGGATGATCACTAGGGTAGGGAAAAGGCTCATTTGGGTCTACCCCTCCACCCCATGCTATACTCATCATCATTTCGAGGTGTATGTGTTGAAGAACGAGGAGGAGAGTTTTCAGGAGAATTTGGAGGTGAAATGTTAAGAGGAAATGGAGATGAAGGAGAAGGAAGTATAGGAGAAGAAGGGTGCATAGGAAATGTGGCAGAGTCCTTCTTGACAGGCACTGCAGGTGCTGTGTCTGACTTCCTCTTCCTGTGTGGTGTAGTGGATACATGACCTGTCTTTGGATCAATGTAGATCTTTTGTAGAGGATCAGGTTGGAAAAGGTCTTCTTGCAGAACTGCTACCGGCGCCGATTTTTTCGGTTCCGGGCACGGTTGCTGCTTGTCTTTGACCTTTGACATAGATTTTGGCACCGAAGGTATTGTTTTCAGAATGGAAGACTGTTTCGAGGGCTTGAGCGCATCGGAATCAGGCCTTGTAGATTTCGGTACCGAAGATATTGGCTTCGGAGTGGAAGCTGGTTTCGTCAGCTTCGAGGCGTTGGAAGCAGGCTTTATAGTTTTGTCCTTAGAAGTCGACGGTTTCGGAACAGGCGCTTCTTTCGGTCTCGGTGCCGAGGGGGCTGGTGGAATCGGCACGTGCGGTTTGCCCGGTATCGAGCTACCTGAAGGCTTGAGTATTTTCTTCGGAGCCGGGCTCGATGGCGGGGCTTTCGAAGTGTTCTTTTGGTCGCGACTGGGCCCCGCAGGTGGAGTGGTGACCTTTGCCTTTGATTTAGGTGCTGGGTATGGGGCAGGGGCAGTAGTACTCACACGTTGACCTGATGGTATGGAGTCATCTGAGTCGTCTGCCCCGGATACGATTAGGAGATCGTCTGAATCTTCTTCTGGAACGAGCGGAGGTTCTTCGTCGAAGAGATCGGTTCCAGAGCCGATCTCTGCATGTTGTGTCGACGGCCCCTCGGATCTCGAATCGTCTTTTTTGATCGAAAGGATGCACAGGCTGTACAGCTTGACTCGTCGTGTTCTGGAGATAAGCACATGTTACAGACCTTGTGATGGTCACGGTGTGGAAACTTTGCTCTACACTCAGGGCATCTTTTGAATGGCGTCCTTTCCATGAGTTGTAGGCCTCACGGCGTGGATAGGCCCAATAGCCCGCATCGACGACCGGAATCAAACAGATGAAGTCGAGTCTATGTTTGTTGATATCGGAAGTTGTTTGTAAAGTTTTTTCGCGTCGAACTACCATTAAAGGTAGATTGTGAACCGGAGCGGAAAAGTTACATCCGAACCCAGTGGCGTAAAAAAACAATCTAAAGATGGAGCCGATGCCCATGCGCACTGTCGTCCAAAGGAGGAGTCACCTATCTCGTGAATATAAAGACTTCTTCCAAGACGACAACAACTTGGAATCATCCGAGCCCAACACCAGGTGGTGGCGATCTAATGCTCAGTGTGAGATCTGCAGCTCATATGCCTCGAACCAATTGTTTTGTTAAAATCTGCAGATTATGCAGCAAGATGGTGGATTATATGGCAAATGCAGTAAATCCATCATTATACGGAAAACGCTGTGGCCACAAAATAACACAATTCAAGTCGCCCTGGCTGTTGCTAAAGATTTCTGAAATCTTCAATTAGTAAACAAAACATTCTCTATTTTGCACATATTCCAAACAGCCGTATGGATTTTCATGCTTTCCCTGCCAAGGAATGTGGAAGCTTCGTTGGCATAGCCATGGCATCATCTAAAAGACAACATAACATAGGATCTGTTTTAAGAAAATCTGGCTCTGGCTAGGGATGCTCTTATTTCCTTTTGCAGTCATGGAGCTACTGCTCTAACAGTGGCAGGAATGAGGAATTTCTCAGCTAATTACAGTCAATCCGTCACCAACAGAAGAAACAGAATTAGCAATGTCCTTGATTTAAGGGTCTCTAATCACACACACCGTTGGTTGCAGTGCTTCCATGAAGATATTCATATTTGAGGCTACTCTTACCATAAGACCTAAGCGTGACCAAGAAGGTAACACCAATGGAGATCTGTGTCACCTGCATCTCTTGGACCTGTGTGGAGAGCAGAAATCTCTCAAAGGAGAATGAGGAGCTTGGGAAAGAGAATGGCCATCTGGAGATTTTCGTGGTTACAGTGGGATTTTTCGAATAGTTTACACTCATGTCTGCCACAAAACCAGCCTTGCAGGTGGCAGGAGGCTAAGTCGCTTCAATGGGTTTCCAACTGGGATGACATAGCATGCAGCCGGTGACTATCATCTTAGAAAGCTCAGAAGAGAATGTTGATGGCAAAAATCTAGCCCTTGATCTGGGTGACATTGAGAGGTGGCGTGACAATGGTACTGCCGCAGAATACATGTTGGGTGCTGTTGACTGGACAGAATTACTTGACACCAAAGGAAATGCAGTTGTGTGTTGAACAAATGAACGGTGTGGGAGACAGTTGTGTGCTTTGAAGTGGAAGTCTTACTAGATTGGTCAAAGTGGCTTATTTTCAAGGGAGTCTTTAAGAGCGAGCATGCGGAGGCTTTCGAACCCTACGCCATAGTCTTTGACTGAAATCAGAAATGTACACAGGGAGAATGATGACCATGTTTGCCAAATTTCCCAACTTTTCCTGACCACTACCAGTATATCCTTCTGTGAGGATCCTTTGGTGTTGCAGGCATAATCCCAAGAAAAAAAGTGCTCTGTAGGGTTTTCACATCTTTTTTTCTCCCTCACCCTCAGACCATCCAACTTGCTACTTAGACTTATTCCATCTCTATCCTTTAGACACTTAAGACTTTAAAGGTCTCAATCCTTCATGGAATGAGGTGGTCAGCTATCATACATACCAGATGTTGGTCTGAAGCAGACTTTCTTAACCCAACAGAAGAGTACTAATTGAAAAGAAAAGGCATCCCGACAGGAAGAAATCTTGCAGAAAGAAAGAAAGAGGTTTTATTCGCTTTTCGGGTGTAAAGGATGTAGCTACTGTTCATTTTCCACACATGAAGGTGTAGATTGGGTGAGGGACCCTGGCTGTTAAGGAGACAGCTGTTCTTTGCAAAGTGGCAGCCAGTTCAAATGAGAGGTGCTCATGCCCAGAAGCTACAGGTACAATAATCTCCTGGTCCAATCCGGAGAAACTAGAATAACTAGGGCCCGGTCATTCGTAATCTTTTTTAGAATCCAGAGCAGGCGAGCCAGTGGTGGCACACAGGAGTCTCAAGTTTCATTTCAGTTGGAATTCATCACCAAGTGTTCTTGCAGGAGTTCCAAAGAGCAAAAACTTATGACACTGCCCTGTTCAATGGTGGCCAAAATAATCCTAAAACGTAACTAGCCAAAGAACATTCGGTTTCCGAAGGCATCATACTGTTTCAACTCTCTTTCTAGAAAGTTGGTTGCAAAGGAATTAGGACTTTACTTGTTCACCCTTTACTCACTAGGCTTTCAGGTGAAGAATGCTTTGTCAAAAACTCGGGGTCACTGGTGGCTGGTCTACACTGATGGCCACAGATCGACTGACCAGAGGACATGAACATGGCTTAGGCCAAGAAGCCATGACAGAATCTGGGAGTTTTGTTCAGTGGCTTACACGAGATTGGGCCACGTGGAATGATCTCAGTAAATATATATTTGCTTTCATTTAAACAGTGGGTAACTAAGCCTATAACCTCTGCCCTTCACACTACTACTGTGAAAGATGCATTTTCTTCCACTGAAGAGTTCAGCGCAGATTCTTTAGCTGTACTTAGCTCTCTGGTATTATGTAAAGCCAGATACAGCCAGTCTTCAGTATCACCAGTGTCGAAGGGACCATTTTGCATAACCTTAGAGTTGGATTCAAATAAGGTCTGTAGCCTTTGATAATCCTTGCATCGAGACAATTGTTGAGGATTTGATTCTGGATTCATAACGACTGGCTGTGTTTTTGTAATGCTGTAGCGCGAAATAGGCATTGCATGGACCAACATCATCTCAGAGTCGAAGGCCAGTGCCAGAGTTGGGTTCATGGCTGGTGCCGGGGGAATCTGGGCCCCCACATAAGGAACTGGAGCGGAGTGAGGACCGTGGGGGTAAGATCCTTCAATCGACACCCTTGCACTGTCTCACCTGATTTAGAAAATAGGATTGGCATTGAGTCTGCTTAGCTTATTTGCTCTTATAGAGTGTTTTTGACGGAGACTTACCAGAGCCCAAGCACCAGAGACATACATTGTGGAAGTCAGACAGACATCTGCTTTCATTAGTCTCAACATGAACTCAAGTGTTTTCAAGTGAGACATGTAGGTAAAATGTGGAAGTTTTTGGAAGACTGATAAAGTTGGGGGTGGTGCTCAAACACGTCAATGGATGTGGGAAGAAAGGAACAGACATCAGTAAGCAGAGCTGGCACTCTAATGTTGCTCCAGTCCGTCACTTACAAGGCAATACAGGGTCACCACTGAGCCATACTGCTCCATGTGTCAGTACACCGGAATACTGCTGAAGGATTCTCCGGATCATGTGTCTGGGTTCTGAAAAACTGCCACTGATTGAGCCCTTTGGGAATGCTATAACTGCCGCATGAACCATTAACACGTGTACCTAACAGATGTACCTTTAACGAAGTTTGTATGATACTGAATCATAACATTTACCTCTGTTACATTTTCAAAGCGAATATGTTGACAACCTTTCACATGGCATGTCCTCTTGCAGCCTCACATTTACACACAGTGTCGTCTGACCTCCTGTAGGTTAAACTTGAACTAAGATTTTGTGAGCCATGATGCTAATTGTAAATGCTTAGATTCTGGACGACCAGCCTTTCTTCTTTGTATGGTCAACATGCCTGACAGAGCAGTTATAGTTTGACTATTCTTTGTTGTGACAGTGTTAAAGACACGAGTAATATAGCTGTCTCGTCCACTATAGGGCAATTAATATGAATGTCATGTTCATTAAACTGCATTTGTGTATCACCTAGGGTATCACTGATATTGTTGGAATTATCAATTACCAATTGCTTGACCCTGGGCTTTGTCCGAGATGTAATGTGCCGATTCAAGAAGGCAGCGTTCTAGTGTTCAGCATTAGCACATAAAAGTGATTTATGGTTTGTATTCCCCAGCGCATAAACAGATAGTTTACAAGTTCTGTGTTAATGCCAGTTCTTGTGATGTTCCTGGTAGTCTGCTAAGGGCCTCCAACTGTGTATTTTTCTTATCTGACCAGTTATATGTTGCAAACAACGCCTCCCCTTAGAGTAAAATGCCAAATGTCTTCTGCAAGTGTTGATGCTTTGCAAGACCTGGTGCGACCTTAAATTAAAAAAAATACTATTGTCCGTTAGTATCTCAATGATTTGTTTCCAGGAAAATTCGAAAAACCACCACTAGATGGCACAATAATGCACAGCAATCTATAATAATGTTACTCTTTAAAACATATGTTTTTGATTTACATTAGACACTATCATAAAAGCAGCCACAAGGTATGAACATTCATTGTCTCAAAAAATACACTTTTATTGCGGATTTGCTTTTTTTCAGGCTTAAAGATAAGCTAGACTCACTAATTGTTTCTACCAAAATTAGCAAACTCATCTGGAAAAAACTATTGCATTGGTTACCAACATGGTGCTCAAGGTGCTTGGGAAGTGGCAATTCCCTTACCTCAATCAAAATGATCAAGACACCACTTCATGCTAGGCTGTGTATTTTCCATTAAAAGGCATAGAGCAGTCAAAGAATAATGGGAAAATGTACAACATCTTGCTCTCATGGCAGGTGTTCTAACCATAAGACATACATCGGGGAACGCTAAGGTCTATGAGAATCGATTAAAGTGTTGGGTTGACCACTGAACATGCAAAGATGATCACACTTAATCTTTATTTGGGGAGTGTATAGTTCAGAAAAGCTTTGGAAGGGACATTTCATCAAAACACCCACCCCAGTGAAGACCCTCTTCATCTATGATGGAGAAACCATATATAGACAAGCCTAACTGAGATGGCTGTAACAATGTTCACTTAAACACTTTCGTCAGAAGTCTCATACATACCAAAATTATCTGAGTGATGGTTCGGAGATACTATGAATGAACTTCACAAAATCACTCATAGGCCACATTATCCTATACAAATCTTTCATATTTTTAAACAGCGAACTATGTTACGGTGCTTGTGTTAAAAACCGGTCAGTTGTCCAAGGCAGAGTAATAAGTAGAACCCTCCTTTCTTAAAGGATGAAAAAACAAGTAAAACAAGACTGGCTTTGAAAATCTTCAAAATTATTCAAAAAGACGTAAAAATTATTGGATTAAACCATATATATTTCTAGTGCTCATAGAGATCCTCCTATAGTAAAAATGAAAATAAATTGAAACTGAGGATTATTAGAGGATGTACATTGTAGGTTCTTTATTTTTAAGTATTTGAAAAAAGTGGAGACCTAGGTCCAACAAACAGCAGTGTCATTAAAAAATATATATATATTAGACTGATTATATGGCATTAGTTAATAAAATTAAAGAAAAACTTTCTGTGGTCTCCCCAAACTTGAATGTCAAATGTATCCTTGGAGAAGGTGTGTTGCAGTACATTTCTATTCGAATTAGGCTTAAATCCTCTGAAAAGGGATAAACAGTGGTGTGGCTAGGGTATCAATGGTTTCCCTAAATTGAAATGATTCAACAGAGGCGGAAAGCATTTCATAATTGCTAGATGCACCTTTGCCTTCAGCATGACAAGCGAAACTGTAAAATTGTGTTCAAGTGTAAAATATTTTGGCTTGCAGGCTTCCTCACTATATTTCCACCCAAATAAGACCTGATTTAAAAGTTATTTTACTCTGGTTCCAGACTTTATTTATCCAACAAAGAATCAGGATAATAAGTTATCATAATTTGAAAAACTTTTTTATACTGACTCAATGTTACTGGTGTCCATATAATTATTTTCATGGTGTGAAACCAGTCTTAATAGGAGTCAGACAGTGGGCGTTGTCATTACTAAATAGTAGTGAGGTTTCCACTCTTCTATCTCACCAGTAGAGCTTCTTTTATGTTTTTTTTAGATGGCTTGACATGATCACTTCAAAGTACTGAGCACTTCACCTTCATGAAGTCCTGTTTTTTTTACGTGTAGCAACCCTCTCCCAAGACAACCAACATCACTTGAGGCCCCCT
Source organism: Lissotriton helveticus (assembly GCF_964261635.1). Lineage (NCBI taxonomy): Eukaryota > Metazoa > Chordata > Amphibia > Caudata > Salamandridae > Lissotriton > Lissotriton helveticus. The sequence goes on from NC_136057.1 coordinate 310,181,060, forward strand.
TTGCTCCAGGAGAACCACTAGGACAGAAAGGAAATAAGAGCAGAGGGTGATGACCTCTACTTAATAGATTGCCACCGATATACTATGGCTGCAATTAAAACTTCTCTTACATGGCCATTGTGTACAGTGTAGTGGAAAGCCAAGAAACGAGCAGTAGAGCAGGGTGTTAACGCACTGCAACATAAGGACTACTTTCATCAATAAGCTACAAGGCAACAATTTGGACAAAAATCAGTGAATAAGATTCCGGAAAACACACAAGATTATGATGAGCAAAAAAATAAACAAAAGACAATAACAGTGTTGCAAGTCAGGGAAAGGAAGATATCTGATAGACGCAGGGTCGGAAAAACAAGCAACTCCAGGCATATTACTTTAAAATAGGCTTCCCCGTGTCTCCGTTTAGATGCATACTGTGCGTAGCTAGCAAATATATTATCAAAAGTAATTTCCTAAAGGTTGTTTTAAGCCAGCGCACTGGAGCTGAAACGGAATCAATGGCAATTCATCATTCCAATTTGTTACATTTGTTCCTGGATTCCCGAGAGACTGCAGAAAAAAAAAGTTGTTGAAGCATTAAATAAGGCTTCAATTAGTTAGGATCACGTCTGTGAAAAGAACACATATTGGTTAATTGTCCTGCACAGGATTCTGATCCTTCCCACTCCTCAAAAAAAGCTTGGAATCTACTGGGCAGATCCTTTTAGCATGCCATCCTATTGCATACATGTGACATGAACTGCCTTAACAAGGATGGGGGTTTGCAGTTTTGCATTTAATCTTTTCTAGCTCAAGATGTGCTTGAACTTGCACCTGCATGAAGCGCCACCCAGGTACTGCGAACCAGGATACACAGGACACAGGAACCAGAGTGTGTTCAAGGACCTGAATCACGTAGTAACTAATTCTCCAGACTGAGTCAAGCGTTCGAACAACAGGGAGCACATTTTCCTGAATATTGAGATTTAAGAAGTGTATTACTGCATGATGTTAATTTATGTTACGTTATCGCAACTTGTATAGCGCAACAGCTGCCCCAACAAAGGGGCGTCCCGGCACTGACCGCAGAGCAACTGACACATGTTGGTAAAAACAGAGATTTGGACTATGGTGCAGTGAAAAGGTGAGGTATAATGGCCTTCCTAAATTCTAAGTAGTTGTCAAGGCCCAGAATGATCCAACCACTCCCGCCTTTTGTTAAAAGAAAATTCTCTGCTTCATCCAATTTCCCGGTCAAAAACTCTGCTTGACTATGAAGAAGCCATAAGCTTAATAAATAAGTCGGATGATTATTTTTTCTAATTTCAAGAGACTTTATGTTGGTGGGAATGCATTATATGAAGAACAGGGTACACACAGAAGTGGAAAAAAAAAGTTTAGATCAGCGATACACAAAGTACATCCCGGGGGCCGCTTGCGGCCCTCTTGCCCTGTACATGCGTCCCCCTGATGAACAGCAGCAGGAGCTGGTGTTTAGTTGTTGAGCTCTAATATTCAGAAAAACATGCTGAATAAACGAGCACGTATTTTTTAACATGCAAATAAATGCTTGCCCATTTATTTAACATTTTTAGACCTCCTTACACAATCCCTGACCCACCCAGACTCCCTACCACCAAACTGCTGGAATCAGTGCGGCCCTCGGACAGACGACAGACGGCACTTTGTGGCCCCTGGGCAAAGTACCTAACGATTTAGGTCATTCATCATCTGTAAGAAAATTAGCTTTAAACAAGATATCCACCAAACAGTTAAGTTTAACAGATGTCATTAGATGACAAGGTAAGAGGAGCTAACAATATTTGAGTTCATAAACCATTTTCATTATCCAAGACTATAAATATTGCATTGCTGTACAGACAGTAGAATTGCTTTTACCTGCATGAACCATTTCACACTTACTCACTAACATATCACTCAGTGAGTGATGGATTTACAACGCCTCAAAGCTGCGTATCTACTGGCTACTTCTAAAATTAAATATTTTTCAAATGTTCCTAGGATACTGTAGTCTCATTTTAAATCCACTGACGAGACACAGATTTGAAATGTAGGAATCATCAAATCACTTCACTGTGAATCACCATCATCTTGTAAAAGGTTATTCAAACCAATAAATGTTTTGTCCGTGCAATCTAAAATGCATAAAACGTCAGGATAATAAAAATGCAAAAGCAAAAAATATTCATCTATTTTCAAAACCCTGATCCTTTATCTTGCATCCGTAAGAAACAACTTACGTAAACAAGTTTTTAGGAATCCTAATACAAAAACGTTACATAAAACGTTCAAGCAAGGTCTACCATAATAATGAATTAAGTGAAATACATGTTACACAATGAATACGCTCACATAAGCTTTTTTTTCCTGTGTTAAAGATCATCAAGTAGAGTGCCTTTTGATCAAAACGCCTCATGTTTCCAATCAGGACATTAGGACTATTTCTGGCGTTTTAACTGGTAAATATATAGATGTATAAATTGGGTGGTACACCTAAAGGGAGACTAAGAGGTGCTTTGCAGTTTTGAGTTTGCAGAATGGGACCCCGTAAGCAGACGTTCCAACACTTTAGTTCCCATGTTTAAACACTGAGTTCTAAGTCACAAAAATGACTGTCTTACTTGGACTGCACCCATGCTTGTAAACTGAGTCTGCTACTGTCACCTTTTGAATAAAAGGCACTGCTAAACCAGCTCCATCAACACTTAGCATTACAAAAACGTCCACACATATGACAAACCCTCCCTCAGGCTCTCACCTCTACAAGCCTCATTCTGACCTCTGCACCTGGGTCACAGAAGTGGAAAGCAAGGAATAAGGAATTAAAAATGTTTTGCAGGTTCTTGCAGTACCCTGTTTTCACCTACCTGCTATAGGAATCCCTCCCAGGCCTGTGTTGTGCTGTTGCGCGAGATTTAAGTCCAAGAAATTGCTATTTGAGGTTGGATTTGCTGTGTGGTTCAAGTGCATGATGCTATTGCGAGGAAAAGACATCCAAGGATAGCGGGCTGCCTGGCCTGGAAAGCTGAACGAGTTGTAACCCGCCCTGTGCTGAAACTGTGGGAACCGCTGTGGCAAAACAGAAAACGTGCCGCCGAGGGAGTTGGTGGGTGTAGTGGGATGCAGGTAGCCGGAGCCAGGGCCTTTGGCAGTTGTGTGAGGAGAGGGGTTCTGAAGAGATGTGGGCGAGAGGGAGGGCTGGTCTTGAACTGACAGTTCCTTCTCAATCAGGTCTGCTAAGGCTTTGCGGGTGATATCGAAGGGATCAAATCCCAGTTCGTCCTCCTGCGGTTTGGATGAGCCGAACCCAAATGCGGCTTGCCAGTCTGTGGAGGAGGAGACGGGGATCATTTCTGTCAGAGGAGGGAGAAGAAGAAGATGGATAAGATTAATTGCATACACATTAGGCAACAAAACATTGACTCCAACCTTTTGCTAACACGGGATCTGTTCTTTCCCTTTTGAGGAGCCACAAAACTGTCTGCTCAGGCTCTGGGTGGGTGACAAGAGTTGATTAGAAATAAAAAAAAAAAACTAGCTTGTCATGGTCTACCTCGAATCTACGGAAACATTTTAACAGATTTGTGATGTTTAGTTCATCAGCTTGTCTGGGATTATATTTACTCTCAAACTGTGCAGACACGTCAAATCCTACGTCATGCGATGACCGAGACATGGAAAAATCAAAAACAGTAGCTCTAAAAAAAAATAAGCACTTGCCAAATATCTGAGGCTAAATAAAATGTGATAAAGTTACTACAACCAAGTGTTGCTCTATAGGACGATGGCCCAAGACATGACCTAGGTTCTTTGCTATAGCCAGGAATTTCATATGTTGGATGCAGGTGCCACACCAGATTACTATTTGTTCACTTTAAATAATCTAGTCTAGTCATTAGCAAAAAGACAGGGCACAGACCTCGGACTCATTATGACGGTGTGGTAAAGGTTTCCAGTACATCTATACACTTTCTGTTCGCAAACTACTCTCATTCAACCTTTTCTTTTCCAAAACCAGCTGAATGTGCAAGAGATTTAACACTATTTGACTCTTCGTTCCTGTGTTTATTTTGACTATTTTATAGTGCATGCAGCAAATCCACCACTGCCAACTACACGAGGTGCAACTACTTTTCATGTTACTTTTCTAAGGACTATGTAAAGATACTCTATATCTAGGGCAACAACAGAAGCCACATTAGATATCCAGAAAACGTCATGTTATCAACTATCAGCACAACAAAATTATTTACATAGCACGTTACTCTATTATCTTTGGAGAAAAGGAGTAGAAATTGTTATTCTGTAGCTTGAGACTGGGCATTCTATTACAATTTGTGACAAATGAGAAGGTGATGGGCCCCTCGCTCAATTCCAGATGATTTTATCAATGTTGATCGAAGGATTCATTCCTTTGGTAGTATTCCTGGTGGATACCACATTTTCCAACAGATTTCACATCTTCTGAATAACTCCAGGGCCGACTGGATCCAGTACTTTTTAGGTCTCACACATACAACACATGTGCTGTGTTGCTTGAGATTCTTTACAGTTCAGTGGGATTACAACCCGCCCACAGCATACCATATTTTTTGCAAATGCCTTATTTTTTAAATAAGCATTTTGGTATTATTCCTGGACGTGCAATGTGCTTTCCTACTTGTAACACAGGCATACAACTTATTATTTATGTTTCTTTCACACCATCTGCTGTCTCTATTGATGCTTTAGTTACTTACAGCCACAACTGTACTACGCCACGACTATGCACTACGCTACGCCACTTCACACAACTCTACACCTTGCTCTACTTTATGCCATGTCACTAATGCAGTCTCCTCTATGGCGCTTTAAGCCACGCCACTAACATTTAGCCATGCTAAACAGCAGCCAAGCTGTACAACACGGCTAAAAGACATTGGCAAAGCCAATAGCTCTCAAATAGGCAAGACCTACTAGCTTTGTCTGCAAAGAGCTCTCCAGCGCCTGTACTCGAAGTGGTAACTCTGACCTACATATGGGACCACCTGACACTGTCAGTTACTTATTTTTCAACGCCCAACTGAGAAGTATAGAGAGGAATTGAAAGATTACGAACATGATACAATCTAAATCAACTAACCACTGAAAGCATCAGCTACGGCGATGCCTCTAGTCAGGGTCTGAAAAGCCATTATAGCCATCATGCAAAAGTAATGAATGCCAAAAGGAAGATAGTTACTGACCAAGAGGTGCAACAGCTTAATGCAAAGACAGACCGGCATTGCAAAATAGACGCTAGGTACCTGTTTTGCCTCCCTCAGCCCCAGAAAAAACATTGAAAAACTGACAATCTCCTCTGATTTCACCCAGTTATCATAATCAAGAGGCAGCTCACCTACTGTCCAACCTGTGGAACTGCTCTTCATGTAAGGAAGGATGACCCGGGGGAGAGCGAGGGGGGCAAGAAAGATGAATGTGCGACAGACACACAAACGTGGCAGAATAGTAGAGCAAACATGAAGGATCAGCCTGTCTGGGTAGAATATAGGCATTGGTGACCTGTCAGAGTATACCAATCTATGACCCTGCAGGGCGAAATGACCACCACAGAAACAGTAAAGAAGCTCAAGAGACAAATAGAACAAATAGAACAACGTATGTGTCTGAATTGCTGATACCATGAAGAAAGTCAGAACTCCCACTGTGAAACAACAAAAGGTGAGCCCAGGACATACATAGAAAACCTTTCAAGAAAGAAACAAACAGATTATCTGAAGGGTGGGCATGCAGGAACTTAAAAAATAAAATAACAGCATAACAAAGCATGGCAGGAACCACCAGTGTCTGCTCAATGAGGGAAAGCGGAAATACAGTTGGGCAAGGGTCTTAAAGGTGTTAAAGCCTCAAGTCTCTAGACTGGCACCAAGACAAACTCAATCCAATGTCCTGGAAAAATAAATGTTGGGACTTTTTTGGGCCAGAAAAGTTGACGTCTTCTAATTGGCACATCTCTTTATCCCAGGGGTCTCCAACCTTTTCTTTAGTGAGAGCTAATTCTGCTCAAGGAAAGTCCTGCCGAGCTACTAGCATATTTTATCACCGTAAAATACTGATGATATGTATTAACATTACACAGTGAGTACCCTAAGCACAATTATCAGTAGTAACCACCCAAACATTCCAGGGGAAGTTATCAGCAGAATGCTATGGAAACGTTTATCAATAATAAATGCTTGTAATCAAGTAAAATTCAAATCATCACATGCTGTGTGCCACAAAGGGTATTACCACAGCAGTACGTCTCCCCAACTCAAATTGAATCATCATTCAGCTAATAACCTTAAATGTGTTTTAAAATTGCAATATTTTGTCTTCATTAGTATATTCGTTTTTGAAAATACACATATTTTTCTATCAAAATCACTTTCCACTAAGAGCAATCAAACTCAATTTTCCAGAAGAAAAACCTTTCTGCAAAAATAATTTTCCTTTAAAAATCAAATCAGTTTTCCTTGTTAGAAAATACACAGTCGCTAAACGTCAGCTTTTCATTTTCTTTGAGTATCGCCATGTAAAAATGTCTCTCATGGGCAAATTCTGCTTTAAATACCCAGGTATTGGAATCATAGACCATGCTTGCTCACCACTACCAATGCCTCCGTTATGCTATTAATGCCCATTATTAAACCAGGGCTACCACTGTGCCAATCAATCAATCAATCAATCAAATCAATCAATCTATTTATAAAGCGCACTACTTACCCATGAGGGTCTCAAGGAGCTGAGGGGTGGGGTGTGCTGCTACTGCTCGAAGAGCCAGGTCTTGAGGAGTCTTCTGAAGGTGAGTAGGTCTTGGGTCTGCTGTAGGTGGGTAGGAAGGTTGTTCCAGGTCTTGGTCGTGAGGAAGGAGAAGGATCTGCCGCCGGTAGTTCTTTGGATGTGTGGGACCGCTGCGAGGGTAAGGCTGGCGGAGCGGAGCTGGTGGGTGGGGGTGTAGAAGCTGAGTCGGCCGTTGAGTTAGGCTGGTCCGGTGTTGTGGAGGGCTTTATGTACGTGGGTGAGTAGCTTGAAGGTGGTCCTTTTTTCTACGGGGAGCCAGTATAGGTCTCTCAGGTAGGGGGTGATGTGGCTGCGGCGAGGGACGTTGAGGATTAGTCGGGCGGAGGCGTTTTGAATGTGTTGCAGTCGTTGTAGGTGCTTGGCCAGGATGCCTGCGTAGAGTGCGTTGCCGTAGTCTAGTCTGCTGCTGACGAGGGCCTGGGTCACCGTTCTTCTTTCGGTGGGGATCCACTTGTAGGTCCTGCTAAGCATGCGAAGGGTGTTGTAGCAAGAAGAGGAGACGGCGTTGACCTGCTTCGACATGGAGAGGGAGGAGTCGAGGATGAATCCCAGGTTGCGTGCGTGGCCGGTGGGTGTTGGTGCTGTTCCCAGCGTGGTCGGCCACCTGGAGTCGTCCCAGGCTGAGGGGGTGGTTCCGAGGATGAGGACCTCCATCTTGTCCGAGTTCAGCTTTAGTCGGCTGTTCCTCATCCATTCGGCGACGGCCTTCAATCCCTCGTGGAGGTTGGTTTTGGCGGTGTGGGGGTCTTTGGTGAGGGAGATGATCAGCTGGGTGTCGTCGGCGAAGGAGATGATGTTGAGGTCATGCTGGCGGGCGGCGACGTGTGCGAGGGGGCCATGTAAATTTTCAACAGCGTCGGGCTGAGGGATGATCCCAGGGGTACCCCGCAGATGATGCCGATGGCTTTGGAGCGGAAGGGGGAAGGTGGACGCTCTGGGTTCTGCCGGAGAGGAAGGATGTGGTCCAGTCCAGGGCCTTCTCTTGGATTCTGGCTTCTTGGAGGCGTGTCTTTAGTGTGCGTTGGCAGACCGTGTCGAAGGCAGCTGACAGGTCCAGGAGGATGAGGGCTGATGTTTCGCCGTCGTCGAGTTGGATCCTGATGTTGTCTGTGGAGGCGATGAGGGCTGTCTCGGTGCTGTGGTTTCTTTGGAATCCGGACTGGGATGGGTCTAGGATGTTGTTGTCCTCGAGGTAGCGGGTCAGTTGCGTGTTGATGACTTTCTCAATGACCTTCACCGGGAACAGGAGCAGGGAGATGGGCCGGAAGCTGGATGCCATCATATAATAGTTATGACCATTATTATGGGAGAAGCCGTTGCCACTCTGTCAGGAAAGGCTAAAAGCAGGCCAGTCATGCTCTATATATGTCAGTGATGGCAGCAGGTATGTAATTACTAGGCTTGTATGCACAAAATAGTAAAGGATGAAAATGTTATGGCTATGGCACAATTGTACCATGAACGGGCTCAGTTGCACCAGAGATAATACATATTTGACAGTCCTTGACACTAGGAGTAGCTTTAAGGAATCAACACTGTTCATTAGGGAAGGACACAATGTCACAACCCCACACAAAATTGAATGTGAGGCTTCTAATTTTCTCTGCCCTGGATGCATACTTTCTCCGGCTCAGCTCTTTGGTTGATCATGCTCCCAACTAACAAATGTTCACTCTAGTTCTTGCAGTCACACACTTTGATGGGTCAGCCTTGGTTACTGCTGCTACTATTCTTTGATGTCGCACATGGTGCGACAGATAGAGCAGGGCATACAACATGGCCAATCTACTTCTTAGGTAGATTTAAAGTGGATAAATATGGTTCATGTGGCAGACCCATAGGCTAACGCCGTAGCCTCCACATGCTTCAACACCCTCCACACGACCTTCAAATGGATCCCCCACATCCACAGAGCCAGAACAGGAGGCAGTTCCTTCTGCTACATTGTGGCCAAGACCTGGAACAAACTCTCCCTCAGCATCAGATGAAGCCCCACACTTTAAGCATTCAAGAAGAGCCTAAAGACCTGGCTTTTTGAATGACCGAGTTGCCTATATCCCCCACCCCCAAAGTCCCCAGCACCTTGAGACCCTTACAGATGAGTAGTGCACTCTATAAATCCCTGATTCATTGATTAATAGGCCAACAAGTGTTATCAAGAGGCCCTGCCATTTGTTTGGCTGTCTGTAACTCTTATGGGTAATGAAACGAGCAGTGCTGCCTTATTTAATATACACAGAATCTCTGAGATCGGCTTGGTTTGGCTTCACCTCTGAGAGCTACTTTGAGGGTGCTGGTGAGCCACCAGTAGCTCCTGAGCTACTGGTTGGAGACCCCTGCTTTATCCACATCTGCATAAGTAGTATGAACAGACTGGCGTACAAAATCGTTCTCACCCAATCCAGGGCAATGAGAGCCATCTTCCTTTACTTTCTGCAAAAGGCTGAGTAGCACAATTTGAAAATATGCTTAAAACTGGTCCTGTGGTCAGCTCAGTAGGAATGGTCAACCCACAGAACCACATGAAGGCAACAGCAAGGTACAGAAAAGAAGGCTTTTCTTGTTCAGAGCTGTGGCACAATGGTTGATGTAGGGAAGCTCCACGAGGTAGAAAAGTACCCATTAACAGGGTGCAGCTACCATGTATGATTCTTCAGAGATGGCCAAATCAAGTCATTCATGTTCATACTCATGCCCACCAAGTGAATTGCCACCAGGAAAATAACCCATTTCAGAGTTCACTAACTTAAGTGCAAGCTTGCCTACCAGAGTCCAGGTACTCATTCTGACTGCTCTGTTGAGGAAGTTTACAACAGTAGTGCTGTTGAAAAAAGAAACAAGCATTTACAATGCAATGATCTCGGCATTATTAAAGGTAGAGTTATTGGCATTGCTCATGACTTTTTTTATTTTTTTTAAATCATAAATAAATAGCATTGTCATTTGCATTGCCAATAGCTTAATCATTAAATAAATGGCAGTCATTTACAATGCCAAATAGCTTAATCGCTCGCATATGCATGACCTATTGCATTTACACCCACACAGAGCCACACACACACACACACACACAGAGCCACCCACACAGAGTCATTCACATAGAGCCACCCACACACACAGAGCCACCTACACAGAGCCACCTACACAGAGCCACCCTCACACAGACAGACTGGAGCAAATGGAGCCACACATTCACTCTTTGGCCTCTCTGGGACGAGATCTCGCCCCAGAGAGGCCAAAGAGTGAATGTGTGGCTCCATTTGCTAAGGGGTGAGCGAGGGGAGGCAATGAGTCTGATGGTGCAAGCCACCTCTCGTGATGTCACTTCCTGTCGTGACATCAGCGTCCCCCCACTTCTTTTAGGACTTGTGCCCTGCTACAGCCTGCAACCTTACCCCCTGAGCGCATCATATTCAGCCTGTGCCCAGGTCCGTTGAGTTCTGCCTCTTAGAGCGTAAACAGCCATTGTGTTGTCATATTAGGAAGTTGTAGTATTTAAGTCATACATACATGAAGAGATGTAGCCGAGGCAGATGTAGATAAGTTGTAAAGTAGGTTTATTTAGCCTTAGATAAGTTAACAGGAAGTATTATGCTGGAACAAGCAGCCCCACCAGGAGCAGCCTCTTAGCTACTCAGCCCATACTCCAACTCACAAACCTCACACCAGTCACCCAAGCATTCCATCCATGTCAATCACACTCACATTCTAACCTGGAACACTCACACTGGCTGAGTAGCTAGATGCAGAGAAGTGCAGTAATATAAACACTAAACTCAGAACACTACAGAAGTATAATAAACTGCGGCCTGCTGTGTCTAAACAGGAGCTATGTGTATCTTGGAAGTGGGTTTGAGCTTTTGGGGGGCTGAGCGGCTCGATTGAACGGGTTAGGCACGTTCCACGTCAGTAAGATGTGGACATAAACTGATATGTCTGGGGGGAGAGGGGTCGGTGAGCCCAACCCCCGACGGGCCTGCCCACCGAATACAAGGTAACTCTACCACATCACCACTTCATGCGGCTTAGGCCTGCGCCACATTCCTTCTCTCCATACTGTAGGTTGGCATCTTTCGTGAATTTACAGAATACTTCATGTGTTGCACGCTGCAGGCTCTGTTGGTGACATTGTTAAGGCTGCTACCAGGATTGTGGAACAGCACATGATATGCACAGAAATAACAGCGTGTCAGAGTCAGGAGTGTTGTGCATAGCCAAATCCATTCCCCAGAAGTACCAAGTCACACAATCGGAGAGAGATGGATTGTGAGTGAATGGATGAGGGAGCATGAGTTCCATTTCCTCCCTCCGAATGCTTCCCAAAGCCCCAAACCTCAGGAGAGTCGTGCATTATGTTTGCTGCTGGGAAGGGCCACACAGGTCTGTCAGTGATGTGCCAGCAGGGCAGACACTGGGGCAAACCCTTCGGCTCACATATTGCCTCCACGTCACAGATCTGTTCCCTCCACGTGTGCACACAATTAGCTGTAAATCCCTGCAGAGAGCAGGTTTATTGCTAATTGTCCTGAGGCAAGAAGCAGATAACCATAATGGCGTCTGAAATCGCCCAAGGACATAGGCAGCAGCCTCAATATCTTAGTTTTTATGGTGTTGACGGAGGAGGCGGTGAATGTAAAGTGTCTCAGCCTGTGCACGGCACAAAGCACCGTCCCCTCCTTAGACGGTGACAATTGTGCACAGTTTGGCAGGTCTGCTGGAGATGCTTCCCTTCCTGGAACAGCCCCACAGCCTGCATCGTGTGCTGTGTTCATACCGCCACGTTGGCAGACGTGGTGCATACTGCTCGTGAAGGGCTGCTACGACCCCCAGGTTACCTGTGGGGACCCCCTTCAGGCTCATATTGTCACCGGTGCAGTATTTATTAGGTTTAGCCGCTGATTTGCTGCCTCCTTCCAGTGAGACATTGGATGATGAAGAAATGAGCGAGGAGGGAATGCAGGCCTCCTTGTGGAATCTGCTTGGAGACCAATTCATCTCCTTTTCATTACTGCCCCAAGCCCATAGGAGCATCTCTGACAGTAAATGCATTTTGCTTTCACAACCCTGGAAGTAAATCTAGATGAGGAAGCAGTACCGTGGGACAACATGGTGTGCAGAGGCGACCACGTGTTAATGCTGTGCGCAGCCATCAGGATGGCAACTGTACCTCACCAATGAAGGCTGCAGACCCCGTGCCACCTTTGCCCGCTGCTTTCTCACTCCAGCTTGAGCTGAGTACTGGTAAGTATGTGCAGCAGCAGGGCAAACTTTACTCACAGGGAGAACCGGTGCAGCATGGCAACAGCGAACCAGTACAGTTTGCAGCAGTTCAAACTTCCCTCAAATATACAGTTATAAACCGAGAGACCACTCACCCATTGGCAAGCATTCCTTTCAACAGCACTTCACCCCTGGCAGACCTTCGACCTTTCCGCTGCAAAGAAAAATCTTTTTTACAGCTCACTTACTCATGTAACCCTCTCACAGACCTCTCACCTCTGTCAGCTCGCTGAGGCACCTTACATCTGGGAAGACCTTTTTCTTCTGACAACTGGCTCACGCAAGTGGAACACACACACACTGCTTAATTTGAGCCAGTGGTTTTCGGTGCTCGGCACCAGCACGTAATTCTCAGCACTGGTGCTTGTGACAGCTGCGCTGTCTTACTAATTTGGAGGGGATCACAACAATAGGTAATTATTAATTCAATGTTACTATTACTTGCCGCACAAGCCATTCTTATAAGTTTGGGGGCCTGAAATAGTCTGAATTGTCACACTTGTAGGAGTGTGATAGTGGTTTTGTCGTTGCTATCGTTGGTGGCATGGCAGAGGCAATGTGTGGTGCAAGCTGCTGTGGCCTCTTGACGAGAGCCCTGACATTTTTTTTTACAAATTAAAGCTCTGAAGGCACAAAAGCGCAACCTGGTAGTACTTACTGTTTTAGGATAGGCATGTTGGCGACGAGGCTGCACAGTGGGCTACGTTTACTCACTAGTCAAACAAACTTTGCAGTACGAATTGTACTGAATAAACCCAGAGCAGGTTCTCCCAGATTGAGATTGCCCGCTGTATTCTGATAAAAACTTTACCTCTTATTGAAACCCCCAGCACACGTCATGGCGCTGCTAAAAATGCAGAGCAGCCTGTCTGTGAAAAGTTAAGCCTACACACAGCGTGCTCCCGTAAAATAACTGCTACGCCAACTCCTGCGCAGTGATTTATTAAAGGAAAGGCAGTCAGGAGACCAGTGGTCAACTACACAGAATGATGGATTGTGGAAGTACTCCCAGTCAAAGTGAATGTATCTTTGTTTTCCTACCTCTCAGAGAATGTGTGAAACCAGAAGTTACATCACACACCGTGTGACAAACTTTGCACTGAAGCAAACACAAGGTGATGTATTTGTAACATTTCTGCAGCTGGTGTTATATGAAAAGCTGCAAACAGCTTTTGCTCCAGGGCATATTACAAAAGGATTTTTGTAATAGGGCATAAATGAGTGGTGAAACCAAATATATCATATATCGCATATAGATCATTTAAGTTGAGTAATTGATATACCAAATGACACCCTTGCCTTTGAATACCCCTTTAAAGATATAGAGCAAACTGATTTCCCATTTTGTTTGGTACATAGGTTACGGTAAATGCAACAAACTTATTTTGACTCAAATATAGTTCTGTTTTTCATGTTCATAAACAGGGAATGTATTTTCTCAACGTTTTATTATGTGAAAGCCGAAAATGTGGTGTTAAATTACTCTGTGATGTATTTATCCTCGTGCTAATACCCTTCACTCCTTTCCATAATACTCTTTCAGCAAGGCTGGTTTTCACTTCGTTTTGCATTGGCACAAAGTTTCTGTAATACAGCACATGTTGCATTATTAATATGGTGAATTTGTACACGTGTTTACACGCCTCCGAACATGTTTGCAAATGTGCCCCTAGATCTAGATTATTTATAGATGGTGGTATATGAGCACTGATGCTAAGAGAATGGCTCTGGCATGGTGTATTACCCATAATCTTATCGCCATGCCTTCCTCGTCAGAGGTTTTACTCATAAGGTGAACGAGTGCTAATCCAGGAAGCAGGCAAGTCACTTGAAGTCACTTGCTCTATTTACATTTAAAGCCCGAATATTGGGAAGGCATGGACTTGGCATGATGCGGATTACTTCTAAGTAATCTTTCCATTACCACCTCATCAGCCTTCTCTGTCGCAGTCCTTAGCCTTAACGATGTACCAAGCAGTCTTATTTTACACCCTCAGCAAAGACAGCAGGCTGAGAACCACTCCCTAAAGGTGATAGAGCTAAATAATATAAGTGTCCAGCACAGCCCAGGGGCCCGCACTGCAGATCTCCACCAAACGGGCCATTTTTCTGCCCAGGAGCAGACGCACTTCTAGTAGATCTGCCCCCAATCTGACCGGAGAGAGGCACCCAGAGACCTGGTGTTCCTTGGGGATAGCTTAGGGGATCCGTGAAACACATTTATAAAGAAGAGAACCCAAGTACATGCCTATTACTCCTCTGCCACTTTACGTCATGTAGCTGGGGGTCAAAACAGGCTACAAAGACCACTACCCAGCCACAGCTAGATGTCAACTTACATTAGGACAGACGTCAGAATCAGGGCACAAGTCCTAAACAAGACAAAATCACTTAAATTGAATGAGGGCTGTCTAAATTATTTCTAAACGACTCGTATAGTAAATAGAGGACTAGACGTCACATTTCAAAACAATGCTGATACTTTTATACACATTTGTTTTCACCTATCAGCTCTTAATCGTTTCTCAACAGCAACACAAACACATGGCCGTTATTTATTTCCAGAAATGTGTCACAGGCGCAGCCTCTAGCTTCCGTCACGTGTTGGCATAGAAAGAGGACAAGCGTGGAATTCGTCTTTCTAACCTATATAAAATTACCACTTTTTAGAACTAATAGGTTGGAATCCCATGGGGTCGACTTTGCCGTTTAGCCTTTCTATGTGGATGAATAGGATATATTGCGTTTGATAAAACTAAGTGAAGTAATTTAAACTGTAGCAGCGATTAACCAGAATAGTGGCAGCGAGCGCCTTGTTAAAAAAACATATTATGGTGCGGTCAAACCACGTTTCTGAGATGGGATTGACAACATTGAATACGTCTGCATGAGTATATTTTTAAGCTTATTAATCGTTAACACTCAGACTCCCTTACCCTCCAGGTAAAATGTTCTCGCACGCAGTAGTTTTGCACTTTGTGCTCCTCACCCGGAAGCGGAAGAGTTTTTGCCAGTTGAGCTAGAGCCGCGGAGCAGCTGTTCTGGGCGTTCTTGACTCTTCCATCTGCTATAGCTATGGCCGTCAATAACTCGTCCAATCCGCAGAGGGCCAACAAGATCCTATGGTGAGTTCAAATGGTACTTAGGAGAAGGAATTCTGGGATACCCAGGTGGGCTGGGTGTTCCTCGGGGCAGTAGGGTCGGCATTATATAGTTTGGCATTTGTGGAAGGGTAGATGCCTGGAGAATGGTCATGAATGGTATAGCCTAGAGAGGACCCGAGCACGAAACGGTTGCCGCAAAGCTAAAAAAAAAAAAACCAGATTCGGGGGCGTGTTTTTGGGTGAGTGACGGATGACGTCACAGAGAGAAAGAACCTAAAATACACGCCGTCGAATCGGAAAAAAACGGGGCTTGAACCGAGTGACGCCCCTCTCCTCCAATGGCTGGCCTCTGTTTAGTAAGCCAGCCAATGGAGAAGAGGGGCAGGTTCCAAGCCCCTCTAAGAAACATTAAATCTTGGGCTCCCCCCACTGCTACGCAGTGCGACGGTCCTCGACCTAAAAAAGTGACTTACCTGTACACTGGTACTTCATTATTAATATCTTTCAGAGATTCAAATGCTTGAATCTTCCTTGTCATCATGGTGAGTCCCACGGTAACAGTAATAAAAAAGCAAAGCGAATACATTAGCATTACGCATCACATTGGGCACAACAGACATTGCTAGCCAATTCGCATTGTTTTAATGCATCCAAACTTCAAATAATCAGAGTAGGGATTCTGAAGCACTCGCGCCCTGAAGAGCCACCATACCTCAAATTTCGAGCAAGAGTGTAAAATAAGGAAAATAAGAGGTATTAAAATGGTGAGCCTCAACCGGGAGGAGGGAGGGCTGCATGTAAATCTATGAAAGATATCAATACTGGAGAACCAGAGTGTACAGGTAGGAAAACTTGTTTTTCTCCAGTATTACATCGTTCATAGATTCACATGCTTGAATCAGACTAGTAAGCAGTACCAAATAGAAATTGCAGTGGGTAAGGTAAAAAAAATCCCACAATGACGGGAAAAAAAACCCTGAATTTAAATTTAATACCACCAGCATAAAGAAACCATAGAGCTGTGGAAAAAATATTGCATAACTGAACTGCGATAAAACTATGCGATAAACCATTTTAAATACGGTATTTGAATTTAACCAAAATGTATGTACCTTAATGAGGACAGGTGACTAACACCACCTGCCGAACTGCGACATTTGCCTTTTTTTACGTAATCCAGGCAATACTACCTGGTGAAGGTGTGGGCATTAGCCCACGTCGCAGGCCTGCAGATGTCTGGCAGCGATATGCCTGCAAACAGGGATAAAGAAGCAGTAACCTTTCTTGTAGAATGTGCGTTCACTTTCGAAGTCAATGGTCTTCCTGATTTCTCTTAATGGTTGCAGAAACTCAACGAGCAATATCGGCCTGTGACAAAGCCATCCTTTCTCGGTGGAGCAAAAGAAATCAGGAGTTGATCAGATTTCCTGAACGTCTTGGTTCTATTCAAGTAAAACCACAGACGTCTGACATCAAGAGAATGTAACGAATATGCTACTTACCAGTATGCATCTGTTCTTGGCATGTAGGGCTGCTGACATTGATATCTGTTGCATAGATTGCCGCCTAGTGTTGGGTCCGGATGATTGCACATTGTTGTCCTGGAAGAGTCTTCGAAGTATCACGAGATAGGTGGCTCCTCCCCTGGACTACAGTGCGCATGGGCATCGACTCCATCCCCAGATTGTTTTTAGCCATTGTGGCAAAGATGGAGTGTAACACTGTGAGTGATGACCATGCTAAGAGTAAGTGTAAGTGCTGCAGCCACTACAGGCGCCGGGGAGGAAGGCGGGCGATATGAATGTCAGCAGCCCTACATGCCAAGAACAGATGCATACTGGTAAGTAGCATATTCAGTTCGAGGCATGTGGGCTGCTGAATTCATATCTGTTGCATAGAATACATAGCAGTTCCTCCATTAGTGGCGGACCCCTGTGCCAGCTGCAGCAGTTTGAAAAAGTGTTTTTAGAACAGCCTGCCCTACAGCTGCCTGCTGTTTGGAGTGCACATTAACACAGTAGTGTTTTGTAAATGTGTGTGTGGTAGACCATGTGGCTGCTCTACAAATGTCTTCTAAAGGAATATTTCCAAGGAAAGCCATGGAGGCCCCCAACTTGCGGGTGGAGTGTGCCCATGGGGGGATTGTTAAAGTGCGCTTTGCTTTTTGATAGCAAATTTGAATACACTTAACGATCCACCTGGCTGTACCTGCTTTGGAAATGGGGTTGCCTTTGTGTTGTGCTGAAAAGGCAACAAAGAGATGTTTCGTCTTCCTAAAATCTTTGGTCCTATCAATGTAATACATTAAAACTCTTTTGACGTCAAGAGTGTGTAGCATTCTCTCCGCCACCGACTCAGGATTTTGGAAGAACACAGGCAGTTCAATAGTCTGATTGATATGGAACTGTGAAACCACCTTTGGAAGAAAATTAGGGTTAGTGCGCAGCACCACCCGGTTGGAGTGAATTTGTATGAATGGCTCTTGGATAGTTAGTGCCTGGAGTTCATTAACTCGTCGCAGAGATGTAATTGCTATCAGGAAAGCCACTTTCCATGTTAAGAACTGAATCTCGCATGAATGAAGAGGCTCAAAAGGTGGACCCATCAGTCGGGTGAGGACCACATTAAGGTTCCATTCAGGGGCTGGTGGGGTCCGGGGAGGAATGACTCGTTTGAGTCCTTCCAGATAGGCTTTAATGGCAGGCACTCTGAAAAGGGAGAGATGCTGCCTGTTTTGGAGATAATTCAGAAAAGGGGGTGGTGATGGACAGAGCATCTGAGTTAAACAGAACACTCATACCCAGTCAAAAGATCAGGGCTTGATCCATCACCGTTTTGTAGCTCACTGCACCATCCCAGCTCAGAACCTGGCTATATGCAAATTATTCTGACCCTGGCCCAGTGCATCATGGGAACAGGGCAGACCAAACTACCAAGCCAATTCTTTACTGGAAAGGAAACAAGCTTCCGGGGACCGGTTTCTGGCATTGCAGCCGTCTTCGGCCCGGCTCTGCCCTGTTCCCATGATGCGCTGGGCCAGGGACAGACTAATTTGCATGTGGCCAGGTTCTGAACTGGGATGGTGCAGTGAGCTAAAAAAACGGTGATGGATCAAGCCCTGATCTTTTGACTGGGTATGAGTGTTCTGTTTAACTCAGATGCTCTGTCCATCACCACCCCCTTTTCTGAATCGTTTTGGCCACTATAGGAGTGGCAGGGTATGCCCAGATGTGAGTCCCTTGCTCACTGCACCATTAGGATTCAAGCAAGCCGGGCCGAAGACCGCTGCAATGCCAGAAACCGGTCCCCGGAAGCTTGTTTCCTTTCCAGTAAAGAATTGGCTTGGTAGTTTGGTCTGCCCTGTTCCCATGATGCACTGGGCCAGGGACAGACTAATTTGCATGTAGCCAGGTTCTGAACTGGGATGGTGCAGTGAGCTAAAAAACGGTGATGGATCAAGCCCTGATCTTTTGACTGGGTATGAGTGTTCTGTTTAACTCAGATGCTCTGTCCATCACCACCCCCTTTTCTGAATTGTTTTGGAGATAAGCCGCTATGGCGGATAAATGTATCCGAATAGAAGCATAGGCCAGATTGCATTTGTAAAGATGTAACAGATAACAAATGATGTTGTGCGTAGACGCGTCAAGCGGGTTGATGTTGTGGTCTGCACAATAAATGACAAACCGCTTCCATTTCGCCGCATAGCATGCTCTGGTGGTGGGCTTTCTTGCCTCCCGTATGATATCTACGCAGTTGGGAGGCAAGTTGAGGTAGCCAAATTCTAAGACCTCAGGAGCCAGATGGCCAGGTTGAGCTGTTGCGGATCTGGGTGCTGAATGTCGCCATGGCTCTGCGTCAAAAGCCTGGGAGTGAGGCGCAGCCTTTGATGCGGTACCACGGAAAGTTCTAGAAATGTGGTGTACCATGGTTGTCGTGCCCACGTTGGAGCAACCAGGATGAGCGTCATCGAGTGTTGCTTCAGCTTGCGTGCCACCAGCGGTATTAGAGGTGCTGGGGGGAAAAGCGTACGCAAATTTGCCTGACCAGTTTATCCATATCGCATTGCCCTGCGACTGTGGGTGCGGGAACTTGGCGGCAAAGCTTTGGCATTTGGTGTTTTCGTTTGTGGCAAACAGGTCTATCTCTGGATGACCCCACTGCTGGAAGTACGGGTGGAGTACTGATGGATGTATCTCCCACTCGAGCATTTGGTGGCTGTGCCTGCTGAGCAGGTCCGCCATCTGATTGTCCTTGCCTGGGAGGTGTTCCGCCATGAGGAAAATGTTCCTGTGAATGGCCCACTTCCATATGCTCTGAGCCAGATGAGACAACTGTGGAGAGTGTGTACCTCCCTGCTTCTGAATGTAGTACATGGCCGTCATGTTGTCCGTCCGGATCAACACGACCTTGTTGCACAGATGTACCTTGAATGCCTTCATTGCCATCAGCTCTAGGTGGTTGATGTGCATCTTCTTTTGCTGCGTTGTCCATAGTCTCTGCACTGTGTAGTGGAGTACATGAGCTCCCCAACCCTGGAGAGATGCGTCCGTCGTTAGGATGATGGCTCCTGGAACGGTCGGCCCTTGCAAAGGTTGTGTGGATTCCACCAATGCAGAGAGTTGTATGCACGACCGGTCACCAACACTAGGTCTTTTAACTGTCCGTGAGCCTGATTCCACTGACGTGCTAAGCACTCCTGAAGCGGACGCATATGTAGTCTCGCGTGCGGGACTATGAAGATGCAGGAGGTCATCATGCCTATCAACTGCATGAACACTGGTGCTGGAAGCGAGTGTTGCGGTCTGAATTTCTGTATCAGCAATTGAATGCTGTTGATCCTCACTGAATTTGACTGTGCTTTGGCTGCCAGAGTGTTTGTCACGCCCAGATACTGCCGCACGTGGGCGGGCTGAAGGTGTGACTTTGGGTAATTCAGTGAGAATCCCAGATCGTGAAGAAGGTGAATGGTGTGGGACATGTTGGCGGCACTCTGCTGGGCTGACTGTGCTTGGACAAGCCAGTCGTGCAGATAAGGGTAGACGTAAACGTGTTGTCTCCTGAGGTGTGCAGCCACTGTCGCTAGGCACTTTGTGAACACCCTGGGCGCTGTTGTTACTCCGAAAGGGAGGACTTTGAATTGGTAATGCGGATTCTGATTAGTGAATCTGAGGTATTTTCTGTGTGACGGATGTAGCAGAATGTGAAAATATGCATCCTTTAGATCTAATGTGGCGAGGAAATCTCCCTGATTGAGCAATGGAAGAACCTGCTGCAGTGTTAGCATGTGAAAGTGTTCTGATAGAATGTACTGGTTTAGGGGTCTGAGGTCCAGTATGGGTCTGAGGGACCCGTCCTTTTTCGGGATTAAGAAGTACAGGGAGTACACTCCTGTGCCTCTTTCTTCCACCGGCACGAGCTCGATTGCCCCTTTTTGCAGCATGACGAGTACCTCCTGCTGCAATAAGTGCAAATGCTCTGTGGACATAGGACGGTGTTTTGGGGGTATGTTGGTGGAGTGGATCTTAACTCCAGACAATAACTGTACTGAATAAGCTTTATGACCCACCTGTCTGTGGTGATGGATTTCCAGACCGGCAGGAACTGTTGGAGTCTCCCCCCGACCGGTGTTGTATGGTCGGGGGGCAGTGACAAGGCGTCACTGTTTGTTGGCGGTGGAGGATCGGGAGCTGTTGTTTCCACGATCTCTGCCTTTGGCG
This sequence comes from Lissotriton helveticus, assembly GCF_964261635.1. Classification (NCBI taxonomy): domain Eukaryota; kingdom Metazoa; phylum Chordata; class Amphibia; order Caudata; family Salamandridae; genus Lissotriton; species Lissotriton helveticus. The sequence continues at coordinate 310,201,986 of NC_136057.1, forward strand.
CTGTTTCCGCGATAACCACCTCTACTTTGTTTGGTTACGTGTTTTGCGCGCCACCCTTATTGTACTGTGTTTGCTGGGACATCTGGCCTCTGGAAACACCTATTGCCTGAGCGACGAAAAGAACCACCCCTGAACTGCTGAGACTGGAGAGCCCCCATAGACTTCGCAGTTTCAGTGTACTTTTTGATTTTTTCTAGGGTGGTGTCCACCTCAGGTCCAAATAAGTGATCAGGGTTTACAGGCTGATTTAGGATGGTGGTTTGTATCTCCGGCTTGAACCCGGAGATTCTCAGCCAGGCCTGCAGCCGTAACATCACACTGGTATTAATGGCCCTGGCCGCGGTGTCTGCTGCGTCCAGTGCGCACTTAATAGAAGCATTTGAGATGAGCTTTCCTTCCTGTATGAGCATCTCTGCTGCCTCTTTATATTCATCTGGCAAGTGTTGTAACAGGGTCTCAAGTGTATCGTAATGTGCCCTGTCATATCTGGCTAAGAGTGCCTGAGTGTTTGAAATGCGCCAGATATTGGCCGCTTGAGCCGCCACCCTTTTCCCTGATGCTTCTAGCACTTTAGATTCCTTGTCAGGGGGAGGAGCATCACCAGTAGTTTGCGAGTTTGCCCTCTTCCGGGCATTGGAAACAACCAGAGAGTCCAACGGCAACTGGCCCTTGATGTAGGTAGGGTCTCCAGGCGCCGGCTTGTACTTCTTCTCAATCCTGGGGTTTATAACCCTGGCCCTTGTGGGCTCTTTAAAAATGTCCCCAGCATGTTTTAAGACACCCTTTAGCATTGGCAGAGTCTTTATGGTCCTCTCAGAGGTGGAAAAGGTGTCAAACAAAAAATCCACCTTAATAGGGTCAGCATGGAGCTGGACATCATGATTTTTGGCTGTCCTTTCAATAAGCGCATTAAATGCCAAAGAGTCCTCAGTAGGCGATGTTTTCACGTTATACACCTGAGTGTCTGGGGCAGTTTGTGGATCTCCTGGGTCAGCAGCATCTGCCCATGTGTCATGTTGATCCTCAGGATCAGTGTCGGCAGGGTAGTTGTACTCATCATAGTCACCTTCCCCAGCCTCCACATCTGAGTAAGTGGGCGAGATAGGAGCAGTGTTCTGTCCACGTGGAGCTATCAGTTCGACAAGAGCGGGTGAAGCCGTGGAATCCTTCTTCTTTAATGGAATTGTGTAGGACTCCATAGGCTGTGCCGGGGTGATCTTTCGTTTGTAAATAGAACGTTTACCTGTGTCGGCGTCGATGAATTGTTCCGACTGCTCCTCAAGCAGGGCTTGTCGATGCTTTGTGCCCACAACGGCAGGTGTAGGCTTCGGCCCCGTGGACACCTTCATGGATGCCTCGACGACCGCCTTAGGTGCGAAGGCCTTCGGCACCACTTTTGGTGGCAGCGTAAACTGAATGGGCGCCGCCGACTTTTGAGGTTTGGTGGCAGGCTTCGGCGTGGAAGTATCCTTCGGACCGACAGCGGAAGCTTTCTCCTTAATGCGTTTCAACGATTCCGACACCTGCTTCGAGAAGGAGGCGGACGGCTGCGTCGACTCGACTGGTTCCTTCGAGCCACCGCCAGGCGCGGACTCGAGGGTTGTATTGCTTTTGGCCTTGTCCGGCCGACGCGCAGGATCGACAAGTTTTTGAGGTCCGAGTCCTTTGTCTGTGTCGATGGCGCCGATTTCTTCGGGTCGACGACCTTGACCAGTGTTTTCGGTGTCCCAGTCTTCGGCTCGACACCCTTTAGCGACCTCACGGGTCGATAACCTTTTTAAGCTTTGTCGGCGCCGATAGTTCAGAAGACTTCGAGCCGACCAAAGCAACACGCACTTTCGGTTTCGATGGCGCCTCCAGTGCTTTCGGTTGTGTAGACCCCGAAGCTTTCTCTTTCGGTTTCGATTTCACCATTTGTGGCTCGTTAGAAGTGTCGAAAGCCTGGCCTGGAGGCGAGGCTGTAGAACCCAGTGTAATATCTTGGGTAAGGCCATGTGGCGATCCCTCGACCTGAGCCGTATGAATTGTTTCGGCGGTTGGGCATAGCTCCTCGCTTGAGCCATCTTCCATGGCCCCATAGGCCCCATAGGCCCCATCGTCGTCTCCTACCTCGTCGACGACTTCTTCAGTATCGAGCATTTCAACATCAGCGTCGTAGCTGGAGTCGATCTCCGCTGCTGGATTGGACATCGGCTCTTGATCTTCCTGCTAGTCTGCCTCTTCCTCCTCGGTATCGAAAATGTGCACCGGGTCAGGTGCCGTCTGCTGAGCCTCCAGGAGTCGAATCGTCATCTTGGAGCGGAAACTAGAACAAGCCATACAGTTGGCTTCATCGTGATCCGGCGACAGGCACTTGTTGCACACCGGGTGGACGAGCGATGTGAGGATACTTCGAGTTGCACACGGGGCACCTTTTGAACGGGCTCCGTTCCATGATGGTTCGTCGAATAAGGCCTCTGGCGTCGACCGGGCCTTCAGCGCCGAAGAGCCACGTGACTCCTCTGGATGTCCGACTCGGGGACTGAGCTGGAACAGAACTGGGCACCGATCGCAAGACAATACCGACGATATAGTAAAGGCCTTTGGGCCAAAAAGAAAGGTTTCTATTGATTCCGAACCCAATGGCGGAAAAAACAATCTGGGGATGGAGTCGATGCCCATGCGCACTGTAGTCCAGGAGAGGAGCCACCTATCTCGTGATACTTCGAAGACTCTTCCAGGACAACAATGTGCAATCATCCGGACCCAACACTAGGCGGCAATCTATGCAACAGATATGAATTCAGCAGCCCACATGCCTCGAACTGATCTCTCTGCTGCTGCTTTACTGAAGAATGTTGGTAAAACAATAGGTTTAAGATGAAACTATGTTGGCACCTTCGGAATGAACTTGTGTTTAGTTTGTAATATGACCCAGCACAGTTCAGGTTTCATTATCAAATGACTCTTGGAATGGAGGGAAAGCGTAGGCACGCATTCCCCTCCAAGGCAGCTGGAAATAATTTTCCCAAGACCCTCTTTGTGGGAACATGTTGACGTTTATTGTGCATTTTTTGTTCTGAACAGTGGCAAAAAGCTCCAGGTCTTGAGTGCCTACACTTGTAGTAACTGCCACTGGTTCAGTTGCGGCTTGTGGAACTGTTTGTCTGTTCTGCGTAATGAATCGGCCCATTTATTCTGTACTCCTGGAACACATTCCACTTTCAAAGTGATGATGTGAACCAACAGCCATTACCAGATTGGCTGAGTTTGAGCTCACAGATATTGTTCCTCCCTGTTTGGTTAGGTAGGACACTGTTGTGGTGTCATCGTTTCTTACCAATGCCAAGGAGTTGTGGAGCCTTGGAAGATAAGACTGGAGGTCCAGGAAGACTGCTTTCAATTCCAGAAGAATTATGTGTGAAAATATCTCTTGCACAAACCATTTTCAGTCCTGCAAATGAGCTCCCCAGCCTCTTGAATAACTTGAAGTGTTGACAGGTCAAAAGTTGAAAAGAACAACACTGACTGAGCAGAGCTCAGGGAGACTCCCTAACACACGAAGTGCGGTAAAAAATCTGAGGTATGATGGCTCTGCAGGGGATTTGTGCTTCAGGGTCTCTACTCTGAAGCTTGGATGCATTAAAAATAGCAATGTCTTTTGTTCTCAATGTGATTCCTAATGCTTATACATTAGCACTGCCTTTTTATTACTGTTACCATGGGACTTCCACCATGACGATGGGTTAGATTCAAGCATATGAATCTATGAAGGATACAATACTGGAGAACCTGCAAAAACAAAAGGTACACCTTCAGTCTTAGGTAAATGACAATCAACTTCAACACATTACTTTTCATTGAATTTCCCGACAGGGATCAAAGACCCTGCACCATCATCTCCCCAGATGCAGTCCTAGGCCCAAAGAGAAGTGTCTGTAACAATGCTAGCATATAATAGCGAAGGACAGAAGGAACAACAAGCTGTGGGGTTGGAGGTTAACATCCATCAGTCGATGTCTATAGGGACTGAATATCCCTATCAGATTATCTTGTGAGCAGAAAGTCTCACCTACGAAGAAAACAAGAGGGACTGCTTGTAGTTTTCTTACAGGCCTGGGCCAAACAACTGATTGGGATGGACGAAGAGAAATCTTACGTCAAGGGATCGTAATCAGGCACAAAATCCGAAATAAGTATGGACTTAAGCGGGCAACAATGTCATCAGTTTCTTTCTGACCTTGCAGAAGTCACTGCATGACTTTCCGATATCTCGTTGTAAATTTAAGACATTACAAATTCTGCGAACAGGCAGTTGAAAGCCTTCTAAAATGAAAGACAAAGTTTATCTTTGAGCAGACCGCATGGTAGCTGGAGAGGGATCACAGTCTATTAATGACATGGTTACACTTCCATGCATACATGTTAAAGGTGTTCTGGATGACAACCATACTGTAGACCAAAGTTCCCTAGGGTTTAGACTTGATTTAGAGTCAACTCCTCAATCAGAACGGCATAGTTATCTATCTTCTGGCATTGTGGTGAGATATCATGGAGGAATATAGAAGAGCACTCGATACCTCTGTGGAAAAGTCAGGAGAGATAAGGAGCTTGAATGATTTTAGAAAGTGCCCTTAGACACCTTCTCCTGTGTAAAAGAATGTGGATTTCTCCTGAGCGTGCGTAGTTAAAGTTGCCATTTTTTAAGTACAAAAGGCTATGTTATATAGCTCCACAGCATGTCCGTCATTTAGTTGATAGGGCACAGGCTCCTCTTTGTGATGAAGATACTAAGTATCCTACTTTTGGAATCAGGACACCTTACGGTCAAACGCCCTTCATATCCTTTAGACCGGATGCAGTTATACTTATTACTTTCTTACCTTTTTTAACCACACTAGGACACACACCCTTTTTGCGTGGGAAAAGCCCAGGCATTACGTGCATGCAAACAAAACACCTGGTAGCAAAACCTTCAGGCGGCTAACCTTTAATGGCAAAACCTTCTGGCTAATTTTTGGTGGCAAAGACTTCTGGGGAACCTTTAATGGCAAATGATTTTGAGCAGCCTTTGTTGATAAGTTTGACCCTTTGTTGATAAAAAATGTATGAATGTGAAGGACAGTATAAATATTGTGAAATACCATTGTGTGAAAATAATGCGATTAAACTTAAAATAAAGTAAAATTTGAATTAAACTGTGGAATCATTATTCATTAAAAAAAAAAAGTATATTGAGATCGATAATTTAAGCAGTACAAGTGCCTAAGAAAAATACTTCAATTCTGCTCCAGCTAGATACGGAGACTAACCACAGAGAAAGGCACCAGTTGAGCCACAATCAAATTGTTTAGAACAAATGGGCAAATTGGGAATCCAGTCTTTTTATGGCTTAAATGCTAATCTCACAACTTTCCCTTGGATTCATTCACAATAACGGACGCCTTTACCTGGGGGGGGGGGGGGTAAGCATTTAGGTATCAATACCTAACTGTCTCCTCTCCAGATGGTTTCACTTTTAGCAACTAGTCTTGAAAGCATTCAGGTTTGTAAGACTCAAAATGAACACCTTCAAAGGCTACCTCCTGAGACAAGAGAGTTTAAAAATGGTGTGCCTCGTGCACAAATGGGTAAACTCGGTCTTGCTCACAATTTACTTTGAAAATTAATGCAATCAGACAACCTACAGTCTCAGAAAAGAAGAGTCATAATCAACCAATCAACCAGGGGTTGGTAAGGCGCAGCTATTCACCCGCAAGGGTCTCAATGCGCTGCGGGCAGCTCCACTGAGTGCTTGGGTAATCCGAAGAGCCAGGTCTTAAGGTCCTTCCTTGACTGGAGCAGTGTGGGGACTTGCCAGAGGTGGAGGGGGAGGTCGTATATGGCTGCGAGGTAGGAAAAGGACTTGTCTCCCATTCTGATTTTGTAGATGCGTGGGACGGTGCGCAGAGAGATCAGCTGACCGGAGGTGTCTATTGGGTGCGTGTAAGGTGAGGCAGTTGTTTAGGTATGCTGGTCCGATGTTGTGGAGGGCCGTGTCTACGTGAATGAAGAGCTTGAAGGTAATTCTTTTTTCGATGGGGAGCCAGTGGAGATCGGGGAGGTGTTGGGTGATGTGGTTGTGATGGGGGATGTCCAGGATTAGTCTGGCTGCGGCGTTTTGGACGGACTGGAGTTCATGAAGTAGTTTCTTGCTGATTCCGGTGGAGAGCGTTGCCGTAGTCCAGTCTGCTAGCTTCGATGAAAATTGCTAGCTGGGTGTTAACAGCCTTTTTGATGACCTTGGCTGCAAAAGGAAGCAGGGAAATAGGCCTGAAGTTCTTGAGGTCGTCGGGTCTACGGCGTGTTTCTTCAGGCGGGGGTTGACTTCAGCGTGTTTCCAGTCAGGGAATGTGGCGGCTTCGAGGGAGCAGTTGACCGTCCAGCATAGTTTGGGTGCGATGGCACTGTGGAAGATCTGGGGCTTGCAGGGGTCAGAGGGTGCTCTGGAGTGGGTGCTATTTATGGTCTATATGGTGTCTTCGGTCGTGAGTGGGGTCCAAGGGAGCAGGGTCTATTGGGTGGCGTCGCTTGGGGGTGGGGCAGAGGTCTTGCTTGTCGGTGAGGATTCGGTCTTGGAGAAAATAATTTTATGTCGATTTGATGAGTTGGTGGTGTGTTGTAGTGGCTGCTTAGTAGGCTGTGCAAGTTTCTGGGGTCTTATTGTTCCTCCATGTCTTTTCGAGTCTTCTGCAGGAGCGCTGTGAATTGGAGTGCATGGGTGAACCAGTTTCCTTTCTTGATGTGTTATTCTGTGGCTTTATTGAGGACGGGAAGAGTGTGTCGGCGCAGTTTGTGATCCAGCGGTGGAGGTTGTGTGCCGCGGTATCGGCGTCTTGCATGGTCTGTGAAGAGGTGCTGATGAGGGTGGAGGTGGGCTGGTCTTCGGTGACTTTGTTCCAGCTTCTACTAGGAGGTGGTGGGCATGCTTGTGTATGGTGGGTTTTCTGAAGGAGAAGTGGATGAAATGGTAGTCTGTCCAGAAGAATTACGTGGTGTGGCTGTAGGAGACACCGTCTCCTTCTGCGAAGAAGGGGTTGAGTGTGTGTCCCGCTGTGTGCTGGGGGTGGTGACAAGTTGCTTCAGTCCTATTTTGGCGAGATTCTCTAGAAGGGCGGGAGAGTTGGGGTCATCGTGGTTGTCCAGGTGGAAATTCAGGTCTCCGAGTAGGATGTAATCTGTGGAGGCGAGAGCTTGGGGTGCAATGAGGTCAGTGATGGTGTCGGTGAAAGGAGGGCGGGGCCAGGCGGCATGTAGATGAGGGTTCCGAAGAGTCGTTTTAGGGTTGGTCTTGATCTTGAAGTGGATATGCTCCATGAAGGTCGTAGTGTCGTCCGGGCCGGTGGTTGGCATGCGAAGGGTGCTTTTGTGGACGATTGCGATGCCTCTTCCTGGGCTGGTGGGGTGGTCTTTCTGCACGTTCTTGTATCCGTCGGGGAAGACTGTGGCAATGTCTGGCGTGGAGTTGGTGTTGGTCCAGGTTTCTGTGACGAAGGTGACGTTGGGAGTGTGGGTGTTGAGGAGGTCCCAGATTTCTATGGCGTGCTTGTGTAGGGAGGGCATGCGGAGGAGGATGCAGTTGAGTGGTTTGTGAGCAGCTGGGGGCTGCTGCTGGGGTCTGGAGGTGGGTGAAGGTGCAACAGCAGTGTCGACAGCAGATAGGGCATTGGGTATTGGGTATTGCTCGGTGTTGAAAGCTGGCAGTTGTTGCTGGGTCCAGAGTCGAGAGCGTGGAGGATGCTAGGATCGTAGCGGAGGCGGGTCGGAGGACTAGGGTCCCTGGCGCTGGTCGCAGACGGATGCAGGTGTGCTAGTCTTTGGCACGGCACCTGGGCAATAGCATAGCGCTACCATTAAGTAGAGGTTGAGGGGAAGGCGGTCAGCTGGGAGGCAGCAGCGGAGAGAAACACTGGAGGGGAAGGGGCTGCGGTGGGGGGTAACAGCGGCGTGGACAACGCGGGTAGCAAGAAGAGGGAAAGGAGAGAAGAGAGCAGAGAAAAAAAGGGTACGGAAAAAGCTAAGGAAGGGAGAACAGCAGAAGATCAGAGTGCTCTCCCACTAGACCACAAGTGAAGGGGCGCAGGTAAGAGCCTGTGGGTGGAGGAGGGACTAGAGCACCAAGCAAAAGGGCAGCACTTAGGAGTGGAGCTGCGTGGGGGGACAGCAGTCACACTGACCAGGTCAGTGGTCTTGCTCTTCTTGCCACGCTGCGGCCGCCATTACGTAGGTGTCTGGGAGAAGGCGGTCAGCTGGGAGGCCGGAGAGAGGGGAAAGACACACTGGAGGGGGAGGGGCCACAGGGGCAACAGCATCATGGACAACAAAGGTAGTGAGAAGAGAGAAATGAGAGAAAAAAGGGAACAAAGAGCAGAGCGAGAAAAAAGGGCACAGAATAAGTCAAAAGAGGCAGAACAGCAGAGAGCTCTCCCACTGGACCAACAAGCATGAGGTGCGCGCAGGAGCCTGCGGCTGGAGCAGGGCCTCCAACACCCAGCAAGTGCTCAGAGGACAGAACTCAGAGGTGGAGCCACGCGGGGGGAGAGCAGCCACACCGACCAGAAAATCCAGTACTGAAACCCTTTCCATTAAACATATTGCACTATACCTCAGGCCTTTCATTGCTGTGTTAACAAACATGCTACTCCAACTCACCATCTATCCAAAAGAATCCACTAACTCGGTCTTCCAAAGATACCTTCTGTTCAACTAGCATGTAAAAAATCCTTTATCTCAGTGTTTATATAAAACTGAGAGTTTTTTCCTTGAAACCGACACCTCTAGCCTCCATTCTCATCTAATCTGAATCCAATACTCTATATATATATATATATATATATATATATATATATATATATATATATATATAACCTCTTTAAATAATGCATTATCCTCATTTTCTATGAGCTTTTTGATGTTAAAATTTTGATTGCAACTTATATACTGTTACATGTTCTGTGTATATCACCCTGAACATGCATTGACCTTGAATGCTCCAAGTAAAACCACAAACAAGAAAGACAAAACATGTCTGAGAACTAAAGAGGAGGTCAGAAAGGTACTATTGTTTACTTACTCTAGATAAATCACGTTCTCAACTATTATTCACACCTACTACAGCAGTACACAAATGTTACACATCACAAATTACTGTGCTACATTATTGCTTCCTTGGCACCAATCCTATAAATAATGTGCATAAGGCAATGATTTAAATCTGGACATGCAACCTTACATGTGTACATGTCATGAAGGTCCTAGTGCAGCCTTCACACCAGCAGCACATAACTGATAGCATTGCAAAAACAATGATTCAGCTGCTGCCAGCTGAGCAAGTTAATTACCTTTGATAACACTATTTGGTGGGTACTCTGCAAATGCCTCACCTTTGGAATAGTTCCCCAGACTAGATCTGGAAGCTTGTAATGGCAATGCTTGAGGGCGTCGGTAGGTGTTGTCGTACAATTCTGTGCTGAATTGTTCCACCCCAGAAGTGACAGAGCAGATAAACAAGTTAGTTACTGTCTGTAATGTCTTATCTGGTAGAGACACAGATTCCTTACCTTAGATTAATTCCCAGACGTCAGACTGGATACGGAAACTTTCATGAGCAGTACCCCTGCACAGAGGTAGGTGGTGTCACTCTGCTCTGCGCAATCGGCGCTAGCAGTGATGTAGCAGTGCCTATATAGGTGCAACACCAGCACAATGCCATCAGTTTCTTTTCGCGACTTTGCACAGCATCAGCACAGAGCCACGAAGAAAACTGAGTATTGGTGCGTCAAACTAGAGACTTTGAAAGGGAATTAGCCCTTAAGTCTAAAATCTACTAACTGAGCAAGAAAGATGGGTGAGTCAGTAAAAAAAAATCTACGTCTAGATAGAGTCTCTACCAAGATAAGGTGGTACGTAACTTGTTCATCTGATAGAGACTTCTAACTGCAGATTCTTTACCTAAGAAAAGATAAAAAGCAATACCTTTCCAGGAGGTGGAGCTTCAACACAGATTACACTAAAAAGTCTTGTAGGACCGAACAGGCAAAATGCCTGCCTTGATGGACCCTACTGTCAAGGCAGTAGTGCTTCGTCGTAACCGTTTGAAAGGAAACCCATGCTGCTGTCTGACCGATATCCAGGATGGATAGTCCGAGAGCTAACACAGTGGTCGCAGTTTTGTCCCTGGTAGAATGAGTTAGCATAGCTTTAGAAGGTTGCTTTCAAGTCAATGGGTCACATATTTTGATCCAGAGGACTATCCATAGTGAGATGGCCTGTGTCTGCACTGCCTTTCCTTTTTAGACTCCGACATACCCAACAAAGAGTTGATTCGCCACCCATATCTTTTCAAAGACAACACTCTTTTTGGGCCCAGGCGATGGAGTCTCTCCTCTTCTTTACAGAGGTGAGGGGTCGCGTAAAATGTAGGCTGAGTGATGGAGTAGCCTAAATGAAAAGGAATGACCACCTTCGGTATGAAGGATGCTTTACTTTGCTTTCGGTTGACTTCAGAGTGAGAGGGTTTATAGGAAAGAGCAATGTATTGATGCCGAGCCATTCACTTCCATGCACTTCTGGATATATTTATTTTGAAGTGCCCACAGACAAACATAACCGCCGTACACGGCAGCAGCATTAGCATTTAGTTATCTGCGCATTCCTGCTCAGTGCTGTTAATTAGCATGCCCGGCAGCTCCCCTGGTCATTTACTTTGTGTGCTAGTGACTGTGCTTTATTTAATATGTGGCTTAATTTGCCTGTATTCCTTCAAGCCAACATTGTACCTATTTTTAATATTTCAAATGTCAAAAAGCATGTGTTAAAATTGTTTGAGTAAATATATGCATGATTACACAGGCGACCTGCAGGGAAGGTCTGAATTGGAGACAGCAGCAATTCCAGCTTCAGATATGCACCAATGTTTAATTGCTCCACTTACCTGTCAACCTACAAACCCATCTAAAAAACCGATCACTCACGACGCTTATTAACAAATCTGTGGTACACGTTTCATCTATCTCAGATTAAAGTTTTACCAGCCCTGCTCTTACTTAAAACCGGTGTTATGGCAGTTGCTCAGGGAATTACAGCAACACCCTGTTGACTTCTTTCTTGAGTTAACTTGCTCAGGATATAAATATATTTGAGCAATGAAACTATACTATGCAATGACATACCATACAACAGAAGTGTATAAAAAAAATAAAAAATTGACAAAGCCAGTAGATCTCACATAGGCGAGACCTATTGGTTTTGCCAATTTTTGTTATAGAAAGGAGCCTGACAGGGCAGGTGTGTAACGACTCGAAAGGAGCACACATCATAAACGTTAGGACTAAACTGGGGTCACACTGAGGCATAATGAAAAGTAAATAAGGGAACATGAGCTGAAGACCATTCAAAAATAAATGTACAATAGGGGACTTGAACAGGGAAAGCTGATCTGGAAACTGCAGAAATGTGGGATATGGCAGAAAGACAGCCTTTTAAGGTGCCCAAACCAGAGCACTGCTGGGTTAGAGTAAGAATAAACAAAATAAATTGGGACAGGGGCGCACATAGGGGTCAACTTTTTTATCTGTACAACATGCCACAAATTTGCTCTAACAGCAGGCGTATACGGTCTTAGTGGAGGGACGATTGGCTGTCAAGGTAAAATTGCAGGCTTCGGAGAGAAAGTCGTAAACTGTCAGCTGTCAATGCTCAATCTCCATGCATGAAGGCGAAGCATTGTCCGGTTCAGAAGCCTGCCCTGTTGCTGAGAAAGAAGATACTCTCAAAGCGGCAGCCTGATAGGAGGACCCATGCTCAACACCTAGGGATACCAGATTCTTCGTGTCAAGTCCAGAGCCCCCAGAATTATCTTGCCCCAGTCGTTCCTGATCTTCTTGAGAACTCTGGACAAGAGCTATATTGACAGAAAGACTTTTAGGAGGCCTGAGCTCCACTCGAGACGAACAGTGTCTCCGGACGACAGTGCATTGGAAACTCCAGCATGCAAAACTGCTTACATTGCAAGTCAATGGAAGTGAACAGATCCAAACAGGACTCTACCCACACATGGAAGAGACTTTGCGCCACCTCTGGGTGGAGATGCCATTCGTGATCAGTTAGGCATGGACAATGAGTTTGTCCGCCTTGGCGTTCAGAGAGCCTGCCAGGTGTTGAATCACCAGGGATATGCCCTGATGTTCCAGCCATGTCCAGAGGCACAGAGCCTCTTAAGAAGGGGTCGATGACCCCATCCTGCCCTGCTTGTTGCAGTACCACATGGCAGTGGTGATGTCCGTGGACACCTGACCAGCCTTCCTATAATTAAAGGAAGGAAGGCCTTTTATGCAAGTCAGATCGCTCAGTGCTTCAACAGGTAGATGTGGAGTATGGCTTCTGGAGATCAGAGACTTCTAAACTCCACCTCACTCAGATAGCCGCCCCAGCCAGAAGTGATACATCTGCTAAAAACAGTCAACTCTGGGTGAGGAAGGGAGAGGTGGTCTGCCACCAACCCAATTACTGTTTGTTAGCCACCACAGCAGGTCTTTGGCGGTTCTCTCCGAGATCTGGACCATGACCGAGTTCCCTGATGCTGAGGCCACTACAGGTCCCACTGGAGAGCCCTCGAATGCATGTGTGCATGTGTCACAAGAATAATGCAGGAGGCCAGTCTCACCGAAATCCAGGATAGAGACAAACAACAGTGTCACAGACTGAATAACTGGACTTGCCGCTCGAAAGAATAGCCGGAAACTGCACTGTATCCAGAACAGCTCAGATGAAAGGGAGAATCTGAGTGAGTCAGGTACGGCTTAGGCACATTGATAGTGAAAGTACCAAGTACAGATGACACCAAGTACAGAAGGTTCACCATAGTCTGGAGGCGGGAGACGAAAGCCTGGGGATAACCCGCCTTCAACACCCAATCGTAGAGGTAGGGAAAAATTAGAATAATCCCTGACCTCTGCAGATGAGCTGCAACAAGCACCATTACTTTCGTGAACAACCGAGGGGCACTGATCAGGCCGAAGGGGACAACAGCAAACTGAAAATGCTCTTGGCCTACTGTGGTCAGGCAAGAAGGGGATGTGGAAATATCGTCCTACAAGTCAATCAATCCCATTCAGTTTCCTTGGCCCAGGGCAGACAGGATTTGTGCGAGCGTCAGCATTCTGAATTTCTGCTTTTTCACAAAGAGAATGAGATGGTGCATGTCTAAAATAGGACAAAGTCCTCCGTCCTTCTAGGGCACCAGAAAGTAACAGGAATAGCAATCATGACCTACTTCTGATGCCTGTCCAAACAAGGAGGAGTGGTCACACAGGGGAGGAAATAGACCCTTTAGACGAGTTGCAAAACCCAATTATCAGATTCTATTGACCTCTAGTGGTATAGGTGATTGTGCATCCTGCTCCTCACTGGATGCACAGGATGGTCTGAGGGCATACTAAAGGTATTTGGAGGCCCTCCGCACCACAACTGCGAATAATGCACCCTCTTCTGTAGCTACAGTAGGGCGAGAGACCAGGCCATTGTCTGAGGAGGTGTCCAGATCACTGTCATATGGCAAATCCTCATACCAGTTGTCCTTTGGGTCCTCTAACTGGTATACATAAGCGTCCGCAGACCCCTCCTATTGTCTGCCAATCAAGGACTATAATAGGAATAATGCAAATAGAACAATTACTGGACAGAATGCAGCACAATGTCATACATTCACCCCAGTACAGAGATCTGGGCCTAAATCCATCGTTATTTTGCTCACCATGCTATTCTAGTTAGGACCCAGCCATATTCAAATCAGTCTTCACTCTGCGCCCAATGGGAACAGTCGAGCCCGAACTACCAGGACAGGTCCTCCCTGGACTGGAAATAAGCATCCTAGGACCAGTTTTGGGCTTTCAGCCATCAGCCAGGGTAGCATGACTTCAGTGGCAAGGAGAGCATGGGACCCACGTCTGAGCATACCTGTCCCACTCGGGGTGATCAATGCAAAAAAAAATTGATGGACAGAATGCAGAACAAGGTCATACATTTAACCCAGTATAGAGATCTGGGCCTAAATCCATCGATTTTTTGCTCACCATGCCATTCTAGTTTGGACCCAGCCATATGCAAATCAGTCTTGATTCTGCGCCCAATGGGAACAGTTGAGTCCGAACTACCAGGTCAGGTCCTCCCTGTGCCTAGAAACAAGTATCCTACGAGCGGTTTCTGGCTTACCGCAAAATTAGATTTTTGGATTCAAGCTAGCCTGGCTGATGAAGGGTGATGCCCTGAAACCGGTCCCAGGATGCTTGTTTCTGGTCCAGGGAGGACCTGGCTTGGCAGTTCGGGCTGGACTGTTCCCACAAGGAACAGGGTCAAGGCTGATTTGCATATGGCTGGGTCCAAACTGGGGTGGTGTGGTGAGCAAAAGAATGATGGATTTAACCCAGATCCTTGTGACTGCGGGTTAATGTTTGCATTGTCAGCATTCCGTCCATCAACTGTTTCTTTTGCATATATGATCACAGCAAAAGAAGATGTAGGGGGCTGGCCCGCTACAAAAGTGCACGTTCAAGTAAACATTTCAGACCTGTGTGTTTTTATGCACAATGCAATCCTATAGGAGGAAAAGTTAAAGTGCATAAAGGTAGGTACAGTTGGTTTAAGGGGTTCGCCTTCTGCAACCGGAACAGCAGTGCGCCAAGGCTCAAAGTACTGCCAGCAGTTCTTCGGCAAGCACCAAGGTTCTACCGAAATCAGGGCGCTGGTGAGGCTGGTAGCTGGTGCACTACAGAGAAGGGGGGGGGCACATGAAAAGGGACTGTGGGCTAGTCGAGGTTTCCCAAACTGGGGCTTAGGCCGCAAGGGGTGTTGAAGCAAGGGAGCACAGCCAGTTCATCAGGACCCAGGACGTGGGGACCGGAAGCAGAGTGGTTAAGTCAGCTGGGCTGGTGCACAAAGATGCAGCTCGTGGTCAGGGATAAACAGCTCGAAGAGGAGAAATCAAGATAGCTGAGCTACTCTCATAGTGGGTCTCAGTGATGCGGACATCCCTTGATGGCTGCTTGATCCTTGTGCAGTGAGGATCTGGACTGGACACTCTTGGTTGGTGTTCGGTGCAGGGCGTCCCACAACCCTGTGGTTTGTGCTGGTGTCCTCACACTCTGGGGGAACAGACCTGACCTTCCAGAGCTCAAACTACCTTCCCCTGGTATTCTGCGGCATCGATCGGGCTGGGGTGCTGCATGGCAGTGGACCGAACTCTGCTCGTCAGTGCCTGTGGACTGCAGGGAAGTAGCTCCTCTACTCCAAGGTAGACTTTTGGTCTTTGTTGATGTGCTGAGGGAGGTGGTTGAGCGTTTTTCCTGTGCGCACCCAGAGCTGTGTGGATTACATGGATCCCGGAATAATGGATCACCAGCATTGTACAACATACTGAAGTAACAGCCTATATGAGTGGAGGGGGGGGCAATCTCCATCTTTACTGACGTCATTCTAGTCTTACTAGAGAGTAGGAAGAAATTCATGCCAGGCAGAAAGCAGCTGCAGTAGGTGGGCATCCACTACACCATGTTCATGTGAGCCAGACTTAAGATTTTACACCAAGGGACGCAACATATCTTCTGGACTACAGAGCTGGCAGCTGAACTTCTGAATGAAGTGACAGGTGCAGGCTCCTGGCACCAAAATCAAGATGAGGCCCATTCATCTTCACCTAGACCGAATGACAGAGAATAATCTGCTCTGACATATTAGGGGTCTATGGGTTAGCAGAGCGTCTCAACAGATGGGAGGTACAATCTGCACTTTTCTCAGTCACAGAGTAGTTCACATTCCTCTTACTATATACGCAGGTAAAGTGTTAATAAAAAAATGTTGCTAAACATTTGAAGTTGTTTTGGTGAGAAATACTCAATTGAAAAGCACTCAATTTACAAAAGTAGTCAATCGGGTAGGTGCCCAATCCGTTCCATTCTGGCCCTTTTCAATACATTTGGAGATGGGGCTTACTCTTATGGCATTACCCTGTGGTAATGCCACAGAGGTGCTTAAATGTTGACTATATATACTACTCAACTGATGGGGATAGCGTGGGTTGAGGTTCGTACTAAGGCAAACTGTTTAATATACTGAAGGATAGGACTGCCAAAATGGAAGGGCAAAAGGTAGAAGAAAAAGGGTTGGGTTCACCCTCGTTAGAGCATTGTTATTGCTGAAGCAGGAAAAGGACTTGTGGCCTTCTAGCTACCAGACAACGGTTTCCACATTCCAAATTAAATAATTAAATGTGTCAAATGTCAGGGGACTAAACAAACCTCAAAAAATTTGCCAAGTAGTGGCATATCTGGTTCGGCAGAATATCATTCTTTCTCTTCTACAAGAGACGCCTCGCCAAACCAACCGCATGTATAAGGTGAACAAGATATAATTATATTTTCAGAGTACTATTACAGACTGTTCTCTATCAACTATAAACTCTTGGCGGCTCAAGAGAGGGGTGGGAAGGGAATGAGTATCTAGACAAAACCACCCTCAACTGGCTAGGGGAAGCACAGCTACAATACCGCGAACAATCAATCATACAGAAGAAATACAGGGGTACTTAGCAACATTCTAACAGATAATGTCTCAAGTACAGATGGGCACCAATTCAAATTCTACAAAGGTTATGCTGAAATGCAAGGCTAGCAGGTGGGTAGCTAGTATGAGAAAGTCAGAGACAAGCGCACCCTCAAAGCAAGCCATGAGAGAAGCATAATTAATTATTAAACCCCAGGAAAACAGCAGAGGAATGTGAGCAGTCCGGACTACTTTCAGTAGAATTGTGACACTAAAACCCGTGAAACCCTTTGCAACCACCTAACCCCCCCTTCTTCCTGATGTTTCTCCCTCATCAGGGAGGATTTATTCCGGGTAGCCAAAGTGTGCATGATCTGTGTACCGCATTCCTCGCCTCCATATCCTAGATCCAGTTGTGGTATTCTAGACGCCACTAAGGCATTTCACTTCTTAAAGTGAGAATACTTATTTACGATCCTGAGCCCTGGGTTTTATTAATTGGATTAGGTTGTTTAATTCTTGCCTGGTAGCCTGTATTCGAAGCTAGCATAGTAGCATAATATCCACTCCAATATAGTTTTTCGTAGAACTCGGCAGGGCTGCTCCCAATCCCCAGCTCTTTAATCACTGGTTGCTAAACTCAGACAACACTATTCAGATTAGGCCTCATGTATACCAACTGTAAACGTTTCATCTCCTTCTGTGCTACTATGACCTTTTGTAAGGGATCCCCAAACAAGCTTTAATCTGATAATAAG
Organism: Lissotriton helveticus; assembly: GCF_964261635.1. NCBI lineage: Eukaryota > Metazoa > Chordata > Amphibia > Caudata > Salamandridae > Lissotriton > Lissotriton helveticus. Next base: position 310,219,298 of record NC_136057.1, read on the forward strand.
GGAATTCATAAAGTTGAGCATTATTTCAGCATAAACTGGAAAAAAAGAAATCAGATATTCTCCTTTAGCACTGGCAAGCTTGAGCTGGAATATCCCATGAAATGGTGTGTGGGTTGAGTTCTATACCCGAGGATACGAGTCAACTGTGACAGCAATGTCATTATTTATTGAGAACTATGGGTCACCTTTACCAAACTGGAAGACTGGGTTACCAGTTGGTCTTTGTTATCATTGGTTGGGTGTTCTGGGCTAATTAAATATTATTGTGCCTAAACTAAGCAATTACTTCATGAACATCCAACTCCTTATCACAACACTTTTTACCCAAACACTTCGATTTTTTTTATTTTTAATATTTTATCTTGGTATTTCATCAAGCTACAGGCACAAAAAATACAACACAATTCAACAACAGTACACACACCAATACCCTCCACCTGTGTTAAGAATATATTGACATTTGCATTCCAAAGGTTTCCATTAGGGTGTCGGTGATTTGGACCCAATAACTTCTACCGGGTGCACACTGCCAGGCCAAGTAGAGAAAGTCCACCTCTGACATCCCACATCTTACACACCGTGCATTTGACCCCAGTCCAAATTTACATAATTTAGAAGGTGTATCATACATTTGGTGTTATTACTTAAAGCGTAAAATGCGCAGACTAGAGTTGGAGGCAAGAAAACTGATTTGTGTGCAGCAATACTGCCACTCTGCCGCCTCTATAGTTTCTCCAGTATAACATTCCAGCCATCTAGAGCCTTATTTTGGGTCTGCAGTTTGCATTATACAATTTAGTAATCAAGTGTCGATGCAGGTAAGTAGTAAGTAGGAACTGTAGGGCTTTTAATGGTGGTGGTTGCCTAGGAAATTGTGGACAGAAGTCACTTAGGGCAGCCCGGAGCCGGTAATATGTAACTAATGGGGTGTGTCTGAGATTGTGTAATGACCTCTAATGCCACAAAAGTGCAATTGCTAAATAGTTCCCCCATAGTTGTGATGCTGGAGCGTGTAAGAAGACTCATCTTCATATCTTCCTGGAAAACCGATATTGCAGGGTGATGGCGTAAGGAGGGTAGCAGTGCATATAGGGAGATTTTTCCAGTTCGGTCTCCCAGAGCGTGCCCGGTTGTTGTCATGGAGTACGCTGTATTGATTTCTGAGCACGCTAAACGTTCTCTCTTGTATGGCAGGATGGCCCTAAGTGGGGTGGGATATCAGTCATGTTCCACTGCGACAAGTGAACACTTAGATCCTTGATGATTACATTGGCATGGGCAGAGAAACAGCCTATGGTCAGGAGAGAGATACTGACTTTACCATTTCAGTGAGCTTGATTTTAAGAGTCCTACTTAGAGCTGTGCTACCCAAGTGCACAGACACATTTTGTGCACTACTTACTGCACCCTTCACTCTACATGCTGCACATTGTGATATAGTTAGACAAAGCAGCCGTGAGCCTCTCCGATCTCAGGTAGGCATATGGTCTTCTCCATACGCTGAAACTACGGATACCATCGTCTGCACTACCCGACACAAGATTAGGGCTGTACTTGGTCTACTCTCCCTCCCTCCCAATGTCAGACTATGAGATAAACAGAAACCTCAATCAGGGAATCCTGGCACCTATGTATAGAATTTCACATGTGAAATCTGACGCAAATACACTGCACTACCTCATCATGCATATCTGGACCATTCGAACATTTAGGTTAGATGGACAACAAAGAGGACGGCTCACTCTAGAGTCAAAATGAACTAATGTGCTAGTTTAACAGGGAGAAGGGTGGCCGTTTATGAAGCTGAAGAATTTATCCATGACAGGACTCATTTTACAATTAACATACACTTTTTTTCATTTACCTATAAACAGTAGAACAAATTAGCAAAATCTCACTGAACCTGAAACAGGGTGGGCAATCAAAGAGCCTAGTTCCAGTCAGATCTAACCAGTATAATTAGACATGGAAAAACAATACTGTAGTGAATGTTGTAAATTCACAGTTTAAGGTAATGTGTGGCAAACGTGAATCAATCTTCAGGTAGCTGCACTACAGTTATCAGGAATGAGGACATGTCTCAGAACAGACACAATTGCTTTTGCCCTGGCAGAACAGGTTTTGAGTTGCCAGGAGAGCCCTGTTGGCTTTTTTATAACGAATCAAACTAAGGACTTTATTGTTAGTCATATGCCTTGAAGAATTATACAACTATTTTGTAATTTGTAAGACGGTATTTCAGGACCACTTCTCATTAAGAGTGTCTCAAGACTAAACCTGGAAAGTCTATTTTGAAACAAAATTTGTATAAGAAAAATTACTTAATAGTAAAATTCGGAAAGGAGGACTACTCAAAATGAAATAATTCCAATGACACAATGAACAGCTCATACGTATAGAGACCCTGCAATTCACTCACCATCTTTGCTGAAGTAAAAACTCTAGTAAGAAATCTTCAAGGTTAAATGTTGATATTCTGCTTGATATATGTGTTCACTAGAGGAGTCTCGTTAATACTGTATCAATTCCCTAAGAGGCATTCGTCATCTAGTTGGAAGAAAGACCGAGGCCGTCAAGAAACTCTTTATTCAAGAGGCAAATGAAAATAGCTGTGAAGGGCACTATGGGCAAAACTTGGCAAAGTGCTCCGCAAAAAACTTCAAGGATCTCCCCATGGGAAAGCAAAAACTGACCTCACAGGCAAGAGCTTAACATATTTTACTATGCTAATGCAATCCCTATTGCAAGGAGGTGTTGATGAACCAAGTTAATTAAGCTCGGCAATGTAAGCTGGGGGGTGTGTGATCCTACCTGATAGCTTGGAAAAGGGTTCAGTATACATAAAAGTCTTCTGCATGGTTTCAAATAAAGATGATGAAATAGGTAGCACCAATGGTGCAGACCGATGAGGGAAAGTTAATTAATGTAGCTTAGAACTGCTACAGCTTTAGATTCACCTTGGGCAAGATACATAGCAGAAAGAAAGGTATTCTCCTGCGAGATGCATACGTGATATGGGGATGCAAAATTAGATTTTTTGTGATAGACACAATGATTCCTGACAATCAGGCGTTGCAATTAAAACAAAAATAAAAAAAGAAATTAGCACATATATAAATAGGCTCTACAGGAACACTGGTTCATGGAAAGGAAACAAGCATTTACAATGCAATAGGTCTCGCATTTTTTGGAGTTGGAGATATTGGCATTGTAAATGGCAATTTTTTTTGTTGTATGTTTTTTTCTTTGCAGTGGAGCAATTCTTTAAAGAAAGAAAATGCACACTATACCATATTATATGCTTTTATAGCAACTGTACAGTAAAGCAATGGCTATGTTAACGTTAAGAAGTGTGAAATTAAGAAAATAAAATACAAACAAGGAATTTGGATGGAATTTATGGCAGGTGACCGGGACTACCTATTATAGAATAAAACGATATATTTAAAAAGCACACAGGTGGTCGAAGGCTTTTCTATATTGTGTTTCAAAGAAAACAGGAGTTTGAACAAATCACTTTACCTTCCTTTAGTTATTCTCTTACTGAGATGAGCAATGCAGTTAATAAATCATGCGATGACCTCTGACCTTTTTACTTATCGCTGGTTGTGATTTGACACCCGTGTCGAGGGCAGCACTCTCTTTTGAGGGGTGATGTGGTTTGCATGAAATGTGAAGTTGTGTGAAAGGGTCTCAATGTAAAAAGTGTAACAGGAGAGCATGAATGTCTCTTCCCAGCTGCCTGACTTTCTTCTATTTTATTTTCTGATCCTATCCTCTGGATTCAGCTAAAGAGCTGAAAACAATCCTAAATCAATCAATCAATCAATCATGGACATTTATAAAGCGCACTACTTACCCGGAGGGTCTCAAGGCGCTAGGGGGGGGGGGGTGCCGCTACTGCTCGAACAGCCAGGTCTTGAGCTTCTTCCTGAAGGAAAGGTGGTCTTGGGTCAGGCGCAGGTCGGTCGGGAGGGAGTTCCAGGTCTTGGCGGCCAGGTGGGAGAAGGACCTTCCTCCTGTTGTCGATCTTCGGATGCGGGGGACGGCGGCGAATGCGTGACTGGCTGATCGGAGGTGGCGTTTGGGAGCGTAGAAGTTGATGCGGTTGTTGAGGTAGCTCGGGCCTTGGTCGTGTAGGGCTTTGTGTGCGTGGGTGAGGAGACGGAAGGTGATTCTCTTGTTGACGGGGAGCCAGTGCAGGTCTCTCAGATGTCCGGAGATGTGGCTGCGTCGGGGGATGTCGAGGATGAGTCTGGCTGAGGCGTTCTGGATCCGCTGGAGTCTCTTCTGGAGCTTGGCGGTGGTTCCGGCGTAGAGGGCGTTGCCGTAGTCCAGTCGGCTCGTGACGAGGGCCTGGGTGACCGTCTTCCTGGTCTCGGTGGGGATCCACCGGAAGATCTTTCGTAGCATGCGCAGGATGTTGAAGCATGACGAGGAGACGGCGTTGACTTGTCTGGTCATGGAGAGGGAGGAGTCCAGGATGAAGCCCAGGTTGCGTGCGTGGTCTGTCGGTGTGGGTGCGGTGCCCAGGGCGGGGGGCCACCAGGAGTCGTCCCAGGCGGAGGGCGAGGAGCCCAGGATGAGGACTTCCGTCTTGTCTGAGTTAAGTTTCAGGCGGCTGGTCGTCATCCATTCGGCTACATCTTTCATCCCTTCGTGAAGGTTGGCTCTGGAAGCGGCGGGGTCGTTGGTCAGTGAGAGGATCAGCTGGGTGTCATCGGCGTAGGAGATGATGTTCAGGTTGTGTTGGCGTGCGATGGGCGCGAGGGGGCTCATGTAGACGTTGAAGAGGGTGGGGCTCAGCGAGGATCCTTGAGGGACGCCGCAGATGACTTCGGTGGCCTCCGACTTGTACGGTGGTAGACGGACTCTCTGTGTTCTTCCGTCGAGGAAGGAGACGATCCATTCCAGTGCCTTCTCTTGAATTCAGACGTTGCTGAGGCGCTGCAGTAGGGTGCGGTGGCAGACAGTGTCGAATGCCGCGGAGAGGTCTAGGAGGATGAGGGCCGCTGTTTCTCCGTTGTCCATCAGGGCTCGGATGTCATCGGTGGCAGCGATGAGGGCGGTCTCGGTGCTGTGGTTGGCTCGGAAGCCAGACTGTGAGGGGTCGAGGGATCCATTCGTCTCGAGGAAGGCGGCCAGCTGTTTGTTGACGATCTTCTCGATGACTTTGGCTGGAAACGGGAGGAGCGAGATGGGGCGGTAGTTCTTGAGTTCGGTGGGGTCCGCAGTTGGTTTCTTTAGTAGAGCGCTGAGTTCGGCGTGCTTCCAGCTCTCCGGGAAGGTGGCGGTGTCGAAGGAGGTGTTGATGATGTCCCGCAGGTGGGGTGCGATGACAGCGTCGGCCTTGTTGAAGACGTGGTGAGGGCAGGGGTCGGTCGGAGATCCGGAGTGGATGGAGTTCATCATGCGGACGGTGTCATCAGTGCTGATCGGAGTCCAGGCGCGGAGGGTGGTGGTGGGTGGCGTTGCTGCGGTCGTTGTGTGCGATGGTTGACTGCTGAAGCTGTTGTGTATGTCCGCGATCTTGTTGTGGAAGTAGGAGGCGAGGGAGTTGCAGAGGTCTTGCGATGGGGTGATGTCGTTTCCGGCGTTGGGGTTGGAGAGCTCTTTCACGATGTTGAAGAGTTCCTTGCAGTTGTGTGCGTTGTTGTCCAGTCTGTCCTTGAATGCAGTTTTCTTGGTGGCGCGGATCAGTTGGTGGTGCTTCCGGGTGGCAAGCTTGAGGGTGGTCATGTCGTCCGGTGTTGGTTCCCTTCTCCAGACTTTCTCGAGGGCTCGGCAGTTCTTCTTGGAGCTCTTGAGTTCGTCGGTGAACCATGGGGCTTTCTTGCTGCCGGGTCTGCTGGGCGGGGTCCTCAGAGGGGCGAGTTCGTCCGCGCAGTTGCTGATCCACTTCGTGAGGTTGTCGGCGGCCTGGCTGGGGTTCGCTGAGCTGGCGGGGGGGGTGCTGACTCAGGGAAGCGGCGAGCTGGTCGGCTGTGATCTTGTTCCAGCTTCTTCGGGCAACCTGTTGCTGGTGGTGGGTCGTCGTTCTTCTGAAGGTGAAGTGGACGCAGCTGTGGTCCGTCCAGTGGAGTCCTGTGGCGTGGCTGAAGGCGATGTCTTTGCTGGATGAGAAGACGGCGTCGAGTGTGTGTCCGGCGAGGTGGGTGGGGGTGGTCACCAGTTGCTTGAGTCCCAGGTTTGCGAGGTTTTCCAGCACGGTGGTGGTGTTGCGGTCGTCGTTGTTCTCCAGGTGGAAGTTGAGGTCCCCGAGGAGGATGTAGTCGGCTGAGGGGAGGGCGAGCGGGCTGATGAAGTCGGCGATGTCCTCGCTGAATTGTGTGCGTGGTCCCGGGGGTCTGTAGATGAGGGTGCCTCTGAGGGTGGTCTTGGGGTTGACGTGGATCTGGAAGTGCAGGTGTTCGGCGGGTGCGATGGTGTCGTCGGTGTTAGTCGTGATGCGGATGGTGTTCCTGTGAATGATGGCGATGCCTCCTCCTGTCTGGTTGACGCGGTCTCTCCGGATGATCTTGTAGCCGTCCGGGATGGCGATGGCGGGTGCTGAGGAGGCGTTCATCCAGGTTTCCGTGAGGAAGGCGACGTCTGGGGCTGTGGTGTCGAGCAGGTTCCAGAGCTCGACGGCGTGTCTGTGGACGGAGCGGGTGTTGAGCAGGATGCACTTCAGGTGGCTGCTGCTGGAGTTCGGCTTGGTGGGTGCTGGTGCAGTGCAGGTCCGGGTGCAGGAGAACTTGCAAGCCTGGCAGATGGGTGCGTCTCGGGGTGGCTCGGTAGCATCCAGGGGTTCGGCCGGCGTTGAGTGCGTTGAGGGTGGCGGCGTCGTACGTCCGGCGGGTGGGCTGGGGTCTGCGCGGGCCAGGGGTCCTGGCACTGGGCACGGTCCAGGCGCAGACGGGCTTACCTTTGGCGCACCTTCAGCGCACATTCGGTGCTCCCGCTGCGCGCGTCCGCTGCGCGGTCGCTGAGGGGGCGTCATAAGAGGGGAGCAGGGAGGGCGGGTCCGCTGGGAGGCGGGAAGGGGTTAACCAATCGTGTGGCGGGGGGGCGGGGCCGCAGGCAGGAGGCGCGGGAACGGGACCGGCAGAGCGGGCGGCCCAGCGGCAGCTGGGGCGCTGCTGGCGGCGTCGGCAAAGGAACTCTGTCAGCAGGTAAGCCGGGGCTGCAGTGGCAGGCGCGGAGAGGAGCAGGGGGGCGACCAGGCCAGAGGCGCAGTGGTAAAAGTAGTACGGCCGCTGGGATCAGCGCCACTGGCAACACCATCCTGGGCAGAGCAGTGTATGTTATCTGCAGAACTAGGGCCAGTGACTGCAGAGTGTCAGACGTCTTGCTCTGAGTATGGGGACACATGCGTGATAGTCACTGAAACTCCAAGCTCTGACACCATGTGTGATGAGCAGGTAATGAAGGAGGTGTTCCGGAACCCCACCCTAGAGTAAAGTTATGTGTGCGAAGGGTTGGTAGCTCTGAAGGAGGGTTTGCGAGATGCGGCATCTGGGGGCAGCACTTAAGGAGGATTTGCAAGGTGAGGCCATACAATCAAATACCAAAAGAGGTGTCTTGGAGCCTCGTTCCTGAGCACAGTTATATTTGCATAGAGGTGGGCAGCGCTAAAGAGGGGTTTGCAAGATGCGGCATCTTCTGGGGGCAGCGCTGAAGGGGGATTTGTGAGATGAGGCCATAAAATGCCCCTAGCTGCAACAGCAGAATGAAGGGGGCCTCACTGAGGGAGGTTTCCGAGGTCTGACCTCTGAAGGAGGGAGTGGGGGTGTGGCGAGATGCGGTTGTGAGATGCCCCCAGCCGCAATGGGCTTCCGTGTTTGTGAGGGTGGCTGTTTGCAGCAGGCCTAATCGCTGCAGGGAAGGCACCATATTTCTACATATGCACACAATCCTAATGTTTGTGTGGAGGCACCTTATCTATGGTGTGCTGCACCCACCTGATGAGCCTACTTATGTGGGGAAATGCTGCATTTTTTTGCTTAGAGGGTGGGGGAATGGCTCATCATAATGACAACTATGAGTAGTCTATTTTTAGGGGCGAGGGGTGGGAAGTGTTGGTTCTCCTGGCGTGGTATGTGGCCTAACTTAACTGGTTAGTTTCGGTGCGGTTTGGTTTTATTTCGTAATCCTAATTTCACCTTAACTTTAATGTAACATCTATCTGTTATATAGCCAGTCTCACTGGAATTTTGATTCAACGATTGGGCCTTTTCTGCATGATTATTGCAATCATGGACGTGCCGCATTTGCCACATAAAATCTGCAGTTCACACAGCAGATGAGTTTAACAAGAAATGTTTCTAGCTCAAACAGATCTAAAGTTACCGGAGTCACAGCAACATGTTCCCATGAGGTGTGTGCGTGGGATGATGCAGCGCCGAGACCGGTTAGCATCACCTCGAGGATCTAGGACCCGAACTGATGCATGTCAGCCGGGAACATCAGGCGATGTCCCAGGAATGTGCTGTGTGGGGGAGAAGGGCAGGGGCCACTTATAATGCTGGCCAGACACTGGTATCCCTGCCGGCATGACTCATGCCGATTCCATGCCTCTGTGGCCCAGTTAGTGTATGGGAAAGTACCAGCACCTCCCCCAAGGCGTCTTGCTCATGCAGCGTGGGGCGTCTTGCTCATGCAGAGTGGAGCGCAGGGTGTGTATTTGCTCTTCTACCGAGCCAGACTGACGAACTTCATGGAAAGTCGCAGGGACTCACCCCAAGCGTGCAGAACAGATAGACCCAGGTCATCCTCTGTCTGGACGATCCTTTAGGCAAGCTCAGGGTCACCGATGGCATCCCTTATGGAGACCCTGTGTACTCAGTTGAGACTAATAATAATTTATTCACATGTACCTAAATAAGTGTGAAAAACAATCAGCCTTGCAAGGCGGGACAGTTACTGGCACACTGCAACATGCTCTGCTGTTTTATAAGTCATAGCATTTTTCCCCTAATGGCTAGGGCGGGCAACCTCGAATCTAGGGAACTGGGTTCGAGTCTCGGCAATGATGCTGAACATCCTGTGATTCTGGGCAAATCACTTAATCTCCACGTGCCTAACGAAAAATGAATGTGTCCTCATGTAATGCAACTGGTGCTATGTAAAGTGCTCTGATACCCGATTCTGGTCAAGTTCGCGCTATATAAAACTCGGTAAAATAAAAAAAATATTAAAAAATCAATGGCTTCTGATTTGACTAGCATCACTTGTTTAATTTTAGGAGACAAGTTGTAGACAAGCCCTGCAGCATTCAGTTTTCAGGACTCAGAAACACAAATATGTCCTCTTCAGCCTAACGGCTAAGGCGCTCGACCTCGGACCTGGGTTCGAATCTCGGTAACGACGCCAATAACCCCCTGTGATTCTGGGCAAATCACTTAATCTCCCCGTGCCTAAAAAAATGAAAGCGTGTCCTCATGTAACGTAACTGGTGCTATGTAAAGCGCTCTGATAACTGATTCGGTTCTAGTTCGTGCTATATAAAACTCTACAAAAAAAAAAAAAAAGGGTCTTTCTGTTTAGACCCACAGAAAACTAAACTTTGCCATAACATGGTAAGTTCCACAGGCACAAATAATGCCAGCCATGGATGGAATAAGGACCTATTGAGCTCCGCATTCAAACAGGAATACACCGGCATTTTGTTTTATAAATAGTGTGTTTCGGACATATCTTTAATCCTATTATCAAACACGGTGCATCTCGCCTTCCCATCCAGTGATTAGTCATATCTGCGACCGCCTAAAAATGCTGAGCGGGTGCACTGCTGCTGTGAGCGCGGCCCATCTGCGGTGTTTACTAGTGACACTGCATTAGCTCTGCAATCCATTTTATCCTTCCCACGATCATTGGAGCCTGGCAGCAGCAATAAAGAGCACCCACATCTCCGCATGCCCCGCCCGATAAAAGCGGTAGTCAGTTTAATGCTGCCATCCTCGGGCACCCTTTTACTGGACCAAACGTTTTATAATTTCACTTGATACCAGGCTTTAATTTTGCATGCTCTGTGTAACCCTGCCGTACCGTACAGGCCTGTTTCTCCAGTTGGTTGTCATACCTGGCTAGCTATTGTCTCGCTCTGCTTTAGGGTGACCAAATTCTCAAAATGAGTGGTGCACGCACGCCACACCGAGACATCGTTTTCCTATTAACGGGCACGCCTCTGTGCACGATAATTGCAAACAAATGTCAGGCCTGCGGGTAACCGACACCAATTGGCCATGGGCGGAGCAATGTGCCCGCCTTTGGCCAATTGCGTGCTCTCTTTGTTAAAAAGACGCATGCAAAGGCCAATAGCGTGGGGCAAAACGAAAAGCAAACGCACAAGCATGTGCGATTCCTAGATTCGTTTTCAAACCCCTACAAGAAGTCTCTCGCTGCGCGAGAATTGCTGCGCACTGCAACGCTAGGCGCGAGACCTAAAAACCTGCATCACTCAACAATGCACAATGGGCTAATGCAGCTTCTGAAAAAAATTAAGTAGATGTGCCCCATGTCGCTTTTGGGACAAAAACATACATATTAACTGAGCTTCCCTCCTTTATTTTTAGGTCGCGCTGCTCGGAGAGACATTTAGTAGCGGCTTCTGTAAGTGCTCCCAAAGCGGCGACCAGCTGGCTAGAAACGCCCACAAGCACGCGCGACATGCATAGCACTTTTCCCCGTCGCGCGCATGCTCTTTATAGAAAGCTGGTGGCTGGCAAGGTAGCACTTCCCGTGGCGCGTGTGCGTACCAATGCTTTATTGCAACGATACAACAAAAGTCTAGCCGAAGTCACGTAGCAAAGACATCAGCGGAGAGCTTTATTTTATTTTTTGGGTTCATATACAGGGCGTGGGTTCAAAACGGGTCAGTGTTCTGCTATCATTTACCTCCGTCTTTGCTTGAGAGTTTTATTCTGCCACGTTAGCAGTTTCACACCTAGAAAAAAGTTGAGCACTGTAAATTGGCGCCAAAGGGTTGACTCAAATTTAGCTGTCCCTGACACAGTAAAAGTGCAGACTCTACCTCACCTGCAAATCTTGAAAGGAAATGTGAATAAAACGAATCCCCTCGTCATACAATAGGAATAGGCCCTCCTGATATCCTCGAGTCTTCCTTCAGATCCCAGTACCACACAATGAGCTCTGTAGCAAATGGAATAATGGAGATTCAAAGGAACAATCAGAGCGAAGGTCACATGACAGGTTTCGTTTCGATTCCTTATCCCTAGACTGTAAGCTGCCTTCCCAGAGAATTGTGTGACGTGGGGTCCACTGGCACAACACGTTAAACAGGAGCGTGATGCAAAGCAGCTCGCTAGCGCACAGGCACTTTTTTTTCTGCTGTTTTTCCCCTTTTGGAATCTGGTCCCTGGTGAAGCTTTTCTGCAAAAAATCTGCATCCAGTGGGACGAGCACCTTGCACCCAGGAAGAGGACTGTGCATGCATGGACTCCCTCCCGTGGCGATGGCAGCACACGAAGTGCAGGCAGAAGAGGACTCCAATCAGTAAGTAACACTCTCGTGGGTTTTTTAAACAGGTAGAGGGTTTGTGCAGATAGGGTGGTATTGTCCTGCTCAAGAAGTCAGTGCTGAACTTTTTTACGGAAATGCACATCTGCAGCGTTGCTGCAGCTTCCTGGCCGAGCATGACCGGACCCCCGGGTGTGTACCTGCAGGCTGTGCCAGGCCTGGCCCGGCACTGCCTATGCCAGTTGTTGGGGTCTGCAGGCACCGCCGCCCCGGCTCCCGGAACCAGGAATGGAAAGCACTACTCCCATTAATAACAGCTCCTGTCTGGCTCTTCTTGTCCCGGTCCGGCTCGAAACTAAGGCCGCTCATTCACACAGCTCACCGGACGGAAACCCCAGATGTGGGATCACCTGACTAATTCCATCAGAGCACAGAACCATTGCTCCCTGCTCAGGGTGGTGAGTGTCAGGAGTGTGGAGGAGTGGCCCCAGATGCTGGGCAGGAGTCACACGGTAGATCTCAGTCTCTCCTTACAGGCACACTGAGCTCCCGTGCAGGCACATTGAGTTCCAGTGCACGTTAACTTAGTTCCCTGCTCAGACACTTAGCCCCCGCCCCCATGTCCTCTGAGATCGCCATATATGTGGTCAGAACACGATCTGAAGGCACTGTTAGATCCCTGCTTATGTCCTATTAGTTCTGCGTCTCTGTTCTTTTCGCTCACTGTCCATGCACTGCTATCTAACCGTAAGCTCCCCCTGCATGCACGGTTATCTTCCCGTACAGGGACGCTTAGCTCACCCTGCACAATAATTTTATCTACCCATGGATGCACTCTCCAGGTACTCTTAGCTCCATGTAAAGCACTATTTTGTCGTATAGGCACTCTCCAAGCAATCGTAGCTCCCTGTACAGACAGCACTTCAATCTACTCGTACAGGCACTCTCATTGGACTGTACAGTACAGTTAACTGCCTGTAGAGGCACGCTTCAAACAGTACGGTTATCTACTCGTGCAGGCGTGCTGGAACTGTACAGTCTTAGCTCCTCCTGCATGCACTGTTATATAACAGTAAATACACTCCATGTACTGAGCTCCATATACAACGCTGTTATCTACTTGTACAGGTACTCTCCAGACAATCTTCTCTCTCTGTGTAGCAGTTGTATAGCTCTTCAATTTCTGGCTGCACAACACCAGGAAAATGTGCTGCATGGTTGAACACTTACAAGATCCCAAAGGCAAAACCTATTGGCTATGCCAATGCTTGTTCTTTATAGTTTTCTATCAAATGGACTTTGACAATGACAGAATGGATTTAAAATGGAAAAATAAAACGTTGCGCTCTACTGGCATTGTTTTGTCAAATTATTCATAAGTGTTTTAGAATATGTTCCGGGAACCTGTACATGCAACATACATATATGAATGTATAGTGTAGCCTATTTGGAAAGGCCACTTGGTCACTTTACATATACACACCTCCTAGATCTTGTGTCCTATTCTAACGTCAACAATTAAATCTTTTCCAATGTCAAAAACAGAAAACATACTAGAGACATCCCTACCAAGTATCAAGTTAAAAGCCTGATGGGGCTCTTTTGAAAGGCTTCTGAAAACACCTATTAGAGGACTTTTAAGTTTGGGCGAAAAAGAAAAACATTGAGTTTGTTTCCCAGAACGGGACTTCTTTTGTTGAGTTGAGCTAAAGCACATTGATTTGACATCTGAGGCTGTATTATACATAGTGCCCCAAGGGCACTACAGGTCTGTGCGCCCGCTTTGTGCACGCCTGGGGCACTCTGGAATTACAGAAAGACCACAGACACTTGTGTAGCTTCTTTCCGTAGAGTCCCTTTCCAACTGTCCACTGAGGTCAATGACAAAGAATGGAGATAAGCTATATTAATTAGACTGCTAGATGGAGCACATATTGCTGTGGTCAACATCAATGCACCAAATATAGGTCAAGCAGGTTTTGTGTATGCTCTTTCAGGGCAATATGCTCAAGGTATTGCATTATCTCTTGACTACTGCAGGCGATTTAAATTGCATAGCAGACAAAGCATGGGACAAACATGGCCGCCGCATCCTCTATTAGACTCCCCGGCAAAAGCATTTACAGGACGAAAAATTGGGGACTTGGGAACACATGAAGTGAGGATCATTCTCAAACTAAGGACTACTTGTTCTACTATGGGGAACATGACATTCATATCAGGTTCTTATATTCATCTTAGTTTCATGGCAATGTTGAATAGGTTTAAAATGTAACTAGATCACAGTCAGATCACAACCCGTTAATTATACATCTGCAATGGCAGAGGGTAAGGGCGGCTATCCCTACCTGGAGACTCAAATTGGAATACCTTAGGCTAACAAGAAAAAAATATTGGGAATCAATATTCAAATCAAATAGCACTTATGAAGCGCACATCTACTATGAGTATGTCCCTTCGCAATAGGTACTGTGACCACAGAACACTACATGATAAAGTTAGAAGGCACAATTATATAACCAGATTTTTAAGCTGTGCTTAAAAGCACCTGGGCCCTTGGTAGGGCGAAAGTAGGGAGTTCCAACCAACAGCGGCCTGAGCGAAGAATAAAGAGTCTCCCCATCTCTTCCATCTTGTTTTGGGCACAACAAAGAGCAGCGCATCAGCAGAGCACAACAAACACGCAGGAAGATAATGAGTGCGACGCTTGGTGCGGTAGCTGCGACCTAGGCCATGGTAAGCTCAGTGGTCTAGGACTTCTCTCTCTCCTGAACAGGTACCCAGCGCAGATCCTTCAGAGGGGCCTGTATAGAGTTGTCGAGGGATTCTGAAAAAGAGCCCAGCAGCAAGGTTCTGCACCAACTGAAGTCTCTTAAGTTGATACACAGGGTGACCCCCAGTATAGTGCATTAGCGTAGCCCAAGCAAGATGTTATAAGGGAATGGACTACCATCCTGTGGCAAAAGGCAGGGATCAGGAAAAAGAATTTCCCCAAGAAAAGGAGAGCAAAACAAGTCCTGACAACACTAGCTGTGGTTTGAAAGACATGTTATTAAACTTCACTCCAAGGTTCCGCACCACAGTAGTTGGAGACGAGAGGGCAGCGCTAGGCCAAACCCCACCATCCCAAAGTGGGGAAGGGGAACGAAAGACCAGCACTTCCGTTTTACTTGTTACACTGGAGGTTACTTTGGCTCATCCAATGGAATACTGCTGACAAACATGAGGCAATTCTATCCTGGGTGACGGAGATGTTCCCATCCCTAGTAAGAAGAATTTGAGTGTTGTCAGCATTAGAGATAACCTTCACTCAAAGGATTCCACCAGGATAGCCAAGGGAGACATGTATATACTAATCAGTGTACAACTTAATGCAGAGCCCTGGGGAACACCACATTTGAGGGATTCGGAGTCAGATGCAAAAGGCGGCACCCATGTAGACTGCCATCTGCTGGAAACTAAAGAACCCAGCCAACATGGTCCCACCCATCCCTAAGTCACCTAAACGAAGCATCAGGATTGGATGGGATACCGTGTCGAACGCTGCCGAAAGTTCCAACAACAAAAACAAGGCAGCATTCTTGCCTTTGTCTACAGCCTGTCTAATGGTAGAGACTTCGACCAGTGTGGATTCAGTGCTGTATCCCAGGTGAAAACCCGAATGTGATGGATGCAGCAAATAATTGGTGTCAAGGTTGCTATATACTTGGATGCTAACCAGTTTCTCTAGGATCTTGGAGAATGCTGGCAACAAAGAAATCGGCCTATAATTTGCCGAGACTGCCTTATCAGCCGTGGCCTTTTTTAGCAGTGGAATCAGCCTGGGCTCTTTACAACAACTAGGGAAATTGGCCTGGAACAGCGAGTCATTTCGAAGGAGATTACGGCGGAGGATTTATGGCTGCCACATTGGCAGCTGGAATCTGAGGGGGCCAAGGGTCATCAGGGGATCTGAGCTAGCAAGGTCTAAAAGCGTTTTCAGGGTCATCCATCAGAATGGGAGTAAAATCTGCCCAAGAGGAGGGGTGATGGGAAGATGTCAGTGAAGGCTGAACCCCCAATACGATGGACTCACTATTGTTGCTAGCTGAAGGTAAAGTCTGGCCCCAAACCCATAAGAGTCAATATAGCTACAAGTACCAGCTGCCATTAGGTGCTCTACAATGCCCGAGATCTTATCCTCAAAGAATTCAGAGAGTTGCCAGCAAAGTTTTGGAGAGGTTCCAAGAGATGAGCAAGGGAAGAGGGATTAACAAAATTCTTAGTTGTTTTGAATACTTCTAAAGATTTATTAAATGAGGCAAATAAACGAAACACTTCGCTTGAGCCTTTTTTAGGTCTTGCGTGCTAACGCAGCACATGCGCTGCTTCGCTAGCGAGACTATGTTGGAGGGGAGTCTTTAGATTGAAAAGGCGGTGATTTCTTACCGTGAAGCATGGCGAACATTTTGTTGTTCTCATCAGGATACTCATGTGTTTGGTGGTAAACTTCACTCTGCTGCTGCTTTCGTTCTGCTAGGGATCTGCGGTTTTAGTTATTGGACAGGACTATTTCAGCTTTATTACTTACACTGCTTATGAATTATGAATACACATTTTTTCTTTATTTTTCTTTTCAGTTTATTTGTGCTCCTTTCCTTTGTTTTTAACATGCCTGTTTCTTTAAGATTTTAATTTATATTAAAGCTGGCTCTGATATAGTTTGCTTCCAGTTGCTGCCCACGCATAGAAAGAAGGTGTTTTGGGGTCTGCCCTCAATAAATCAAATAAACACAAAGTTTCTTTCTTTACGTTTTGTTATGCTTTAGAGCGCCTTTTGCACTTACATATATTGAGCATCTTGGTAAACACCTTTAATGCGCTGGTCTGCACTATTCAGCCCTGGCTGTTAAAAACTCTCATGCCCCTTTCTAGTTTGCGCTGATTACTCCAGAGCCGCATCCTCAATCAGAGGTAACCTTGATAAAATACCCAGTGTGCTTATGCTATTCCCAGATACATCAAATCTTCACTCTCCTCCTGCCCTTCAGCGTCGGCTTGGGTGGAGACAATTCTGTGTCCATGAGGGACCTACCCGTTCAAACCTGGGATTCGTAGCTGTGATCTTTTAGGACCTCTGGCAGTGCTCAGGAGTGAGGGCGGCAGAGGGTTTTGGCTCATGTATCGTGTCTGTGCCTATGTATGCTGACGTCTTTATTTTTTGTCCTCAGCCTAAGAGGAGATCTGCACGTCTAAAACACATCGCAAACAAACATTTCAGCCCGGAAAGGTTGAGAAGACGTGGACTAACGGATAGAGCTGCCGACCTCATGTAATGGTATCTGGTGCTTATGTAAAGTCCAATGAAGTGTTTTTAGCAGAAAAAAATATTTTTTAAAGGTGCATACTTATTAGAACTAGTACTGTCTGAGCTGTTCTGATGAAGCGTCTTCTCGTACAGAAATACCGAAAATCCCTTCTCCGTACATTTTCATGGGCTTTTCCAGTCAGAGTAGATGGTGAAAAGGTCAGCAGAGGGCATCAATACAACAACCTAAAGCTAAGAAATTGCACCTTTGATAGTAGTCACACGGAGCCTGAACCATGCCCTCCCACCAGCAGGGCCATGGGTGAACGGACAGTATAGGCCATTTCTAGGCGGTCGGCCTTATTGCCAGTCGAGGGAGTCTGTCACCTCACTAGCACATGAGAGGTGTAAATGTGAACCGCGCAGGTCACAAAGCTCCATTCTGGCTCAACGACTGCCCCGGTATGTCATTTATATGGCACACGGGAAGGCGAGCTCGGTACCAGGGAACGCTAAACAGACATTTCACAGGTTGAATTACCATAGGAGGGAGTGCTCTTCAATGGAACACCATTTCCTGAGAAGTTCCAGAGCACTTACGTCAGCGACATGTGGTAAATGTGTATATGTTTTTGTGATTTTCATTTTGTCTAAGTCGTCTCAGGTACTCTCAGTACCACATGCTTTAAAACAAGAATCTCCACAAGGCTCTCTCAGTCTTATCGTACCACGATAAAACAAGCAACACTGCTTAATGTAAATAAAACATGCGTTTTTGGATGGAACACAAGCGTCGAGACTTCGCAGAGGAACAACGAGAAAGATTGCTGTTTTGGGGATCAAAGAAAAGCGCCAACGAGGAGGGCCGTCAGGGAGGGATGGTGTGTTGGTGGATTGCGAGGTGTGTCGTGGGTTAGAGGGGCGGCGCCGGTCTTTTTGGGAACTCTCTGCCCAAACAGGCACACAGCGACTCCAAATACAAGCCCTCCCAAAACACATGGTGCAAGAGTGTGTGCCGCAAGTATGAAATGCCTGAAGCGAAATGATCCATGTAAGAGGGCCAGTCGCTATGGGCATGACAAACACACACAAAGTAGGGACAAATAGAAAAATTCACCACACAAAAGAGAGGGAGTTAGAAAGGCACAGGAAAGAACCAATTCAAAGTGGTGGGCGTGGCCAAGCTCCTCATTCCGAATGCCTCGCAGAGCAGCACATGCACACGGACTCTAGGCTTGACCTAAACATGTATTAAAACTCAAAAGCACATCAATAACTTCATGCCGGCCAATTTTGTGGTACACAGCCCATGTAAATCAGGAAACAAGCATTTGCAATGCAGTAGGTCTCGAATTTATGCAAGTTTAAGCTATTGGTGTTGACAATGCCTATTTTAAATGAAAAGAAGTGTAATTTACAATGCTAATAGCTTAAAATCGAGTAATTGCGAGTCCTATTGCATTGCAAATACTCGTTTTATATTGATGGGATAGGACTGTAGCTCTTTTTTGTAAAACGATATCGTAAGGTAGATAATGCTTACACCAGGCTCTTTACAGTTTTTTACAGTTCTGACGCATAGATCTAATCTCCTTGTCAAACCAAGGGGTCGAAGGTCGTCACTAGCTACCAGAGCCTTACATTGGTGCAACTTGGTCTGCCATATTACTCTGCCAAGTATTAGCTGCCCGTGCATCATCATCATCAATCCTACTACCAAATAGAACCGGGACACTGTTATTGAGGATAGATGATATTTCCTCTAATTTGACCTTGGCCCTGGAGCGATGCAGAAGTGACGGCCTACAACCCTCTACATCTGGGACCTTGCTCCAGAACCTAGTAGAAATGGATTATAGAATGATCTGACCAGATGTTTCTCAGAACATCTAAGAGTTAAAATACGGGCATTAGAAAATAGAAGATCAAGCAGTTGAGCAGCCAAGTGGGTAGGTTTATCCAGAATTTGTTTAAGATTCCAAGCAGGCATAGAATCCAAGAGTAAGCAGGCTGGATGGTTGTCCCTACTGTCCAGATGAACATTCAAGTCACCAAGGACAGAGAAATTGGAATATATTAGTAGAAGGCTAGAAAGACCATCATCTAATGAGGACAAGAAGGCCGTGTCATAACCAGGGGGACGAAAGAGTAAAATAACAGCCAAGGGCCTATTTGCTAAAGGAGAGATGCAAAAACGAAATGGTTACTTACCAGTAGGAGTAGTTATGGAAAAGTACAACAAAAAACAAATACAATTAAGGACCCAACCACTAGATGGCGGAATGATGCAAAGCATGTGAATCCAGAAAACTCTTAAAGCTCCAAAACTACTCCTACTCCCCCGATTCTGTTTCTGGAATGCTTTGAGTGCCAGAAGAACAGTTTTCATCTCTTAGAGGTGTATGTGTTTTATGGAGTCTTCTTCACTCCATCGCCCATGAATCTGTAGTTGGTTTAGATGTGCTTCCCATAAGCCTTTAAAGTATTGTCATGATAGAATACACCTTTTGTCCCATTTTCATAGCACTCTAACTTGGAACAGTGTACAAGCTACAGAAAGGTATTTATATGAAACCAAATTGAGTGGCTTGTTATAGCAGCGCCCATCCAATAATGCCCACAATGTCCACCAAGGGGTCGGCAAAATCCTAAATCCAGTTGTGACTCCCCAGCCTTCAGACAATATCTAATAATCCACACTAGATTCAGAATTTTGAATGAACTGGTGATTATTAGAGGATTTATATGGTTCACTTAGAAATTAATAAACCACAAAAACCCATGACAGTCTTGAGGCTAGCATGGCTTGTTTGTACTTCTGCTAAAACATTAAGAAATACAGCATTTCTAAACTTGCACAACTTTGCTCCAAGCAAAAGTTTTGAATGAGATTTACTTGATTTATTATTAAAGCTGGTTTAACTACATTTACTCTAAAGAATCCTTATACATGCAAAGTCACAAATTGCAACCCTAAACAAACTACCAGCATAAATGTTATATGCTATGTCTTCAGTATATAATTGGGAGTGTAAATGTATATCCACATATGTTTTACTGAAGGTAATTGGATTACACTTTGAATATACTATTTCCATCTAACCTACATCAGCATTTGCCAGCAGAATACTTTACCACAGTTAATGGGCAACAACAGCCCTCTAACGTTTCATTTATACACCGTTTAAACAACCCTGTTTCCTCTAAAATACAAGAGCCTTGTCTTAAAGTCAATCTAATGACTAAAGTATATCTATAAAATGGTAACATAAAACTCTGCTCTATCAAATTCTGATCAAGGTCAGCAATTTCCGCGTATGCCAACTACAAATCTTTCCCTATGTCACCAAATGTTAAATTACTAATACCTTCAGAATACACGATGCAGATTAAACAGGCATGAACGAATCCCACTTTAAGCCCCACAGATTTCCCTAGAATGCTGCTACTATGATTCTGAGGAGTCTAGTCTGACGTTAAAGCAGTGAATGTTGTACATTTAGATAAGAGTTTTAGGAAATAACTTGTTTGAAATACCCAGAAGTTACATTTGTCAGAGTATTCGTGTCACCCCTTTGTAAGTTAAGGGCACATTTGGTTGCCAAACTTGAACAGGATTGTCCCCCTTCTTAAATTTGATCTCAAATCACAACATATCTTTTCATATAGCTGGCCCAAGCGCTAGCAATGACAATTACCAGACTGAATAATCCCACTACCACCAACAACAACAAAAAAAGAAAAACCCATATACGTCCTTCCGGGACCAAAATATTATTTCAAGAGCATGAATGATTTGTGGTGCCAATCTTGATGTCAGATTTTCTACACAGAATTATGCATTCTGAAGTTGATCAGGCATATACCTTCCTGCTAATATGAAGAAAGTGAACTTAGGCCGACCAAGGGGTGCAATTTGAGCATTACATACAAGTGGAGGCACTGCCAGAATAATGGTGGTAGTCAATACCTATGGTAAAAAAGTCTATATTGAACCACTGGGCAACAGAAAAGACTCCAGCTGCAAAAGTTTGAATTCTGAAAACTGAACATCCATTTGCTGAACTGTAGGGAGTGGAGATCAAGTTATCTTGAATTTGTGTTTCAAGGACTCATACAGATGGGCCACAGCCACAAAAATACACATGGTCAAAAGGTTGTACCCTTAGGCCATAACAGGCCTAGAAAGGTTATATCAGCCCTAAAGAAGGCCCTAATCCAAGCCCTGCTGGAAAGCATCACTTGAATGAAGGAGATCAGCATATTAAGCTGGAAACGACAGTTTAGGCTTCTGGAGAACCAGAACAATTTTATAATAAGCAGAGTCTGGGCACAATTCCTCCACCTCTACGATCATTCCTTGAATCTGGACCATTTCATAAATGATGAGCAGAGCCAGGAACATAGCCAACATCTAAGATGCAGCAGGCACTGGGATTGCCCAAGTAGCATGAGTGAGTTTAACAGGCAAGGTCACCAATGCACGGCAAAGTCACCAGAGTGGAGACTAAAGTTGCCAACTTTACAGTTAGTGACAAAGATGTTAGCATGGAGGTACACCAGAGGGTCTCTCCTGTAACATGTTCAGTATAGTCTCTGAAAATGACCACTTTTCAACTGAGCATGCTCCGGAGGAGGAAATCTGACCCTTAAAGGACTAGTTCAACTATATCGGAGGAAGAATCACAATCCCTAGATGGCTCCCTGACATCTAGTGCTTTTTCTTTTCTCTGTACAATACCGAAGAGCCACTTTCCATCTTAATCCTGTGTACCAGATGCAACAATTATGTGCGTCAGTGACTGATTGTGGGTTATGGGCACTGATCAGAGGGCTAAAACTTTGACAGGCATGGTAAGGGAGGACATTTCAGATGCTCTAGTTAACATGTCTGGGAGACATGGAAAAAAACTGATGTCACCGACTCCCATGTCTATATCTACTCCCTACACAATTTCTAGAGGGAATGTGGCTCAGAACGATTCTCAATAACCCCACCTGGGACCGGAAACTTATACCAAAAATTTTTACAGGTCCACTCTGACATTGGGAAGGGATTCATATATAGCATCAGATAGACACGCAAGAATACCAAGATGGAAGAGACTACATCATGTTACATTAAAATAGAAAGGTACAGGTTAAATAAAATGCATGCTACTTAACTGAAAAATAATTAGGTTAGCTGCATTTAAAATAAGGGGGGTTGGGTTCTTCTCTCTTGCCCCGGTAGGTTGTGATGTCCCACAATATAGCCCCTCTGATGAAATGACCCACAATGTAGTGGGGCTGAAATAAGTGACTTCCCACCATTAAAAAAAAAACTATCAAATAGTACTATTAATACTCTTGCACATTACCACTTGAGAAAAACATACTGTAGTACTGCCAACAGCAGGTGGTAGCCACTCTGTGTCCTATAGTCTACACAGAAATCTCTAAAAAACATCCCAGGTTTAAGCGTTAACTGGAATAAATTAGCAGAATCCCCATAAAATAAAGCTTTTACAGTGATAAATTGTTTGAAAGACGGAGGTTAACCATACCGGGAAAATATGCAACTTTCAACTAACTGTGCCCCTTTGCTTGAGATCATCCTTTACAATGTGCTCATCACTTGAGCGCCAATCCCTGTCCTAACTGAACAGTTCACCAAAAATTGCATGTTCAATTTCTGAACCTAGTCAGTGTCTTACAAAGTGTTTAATAATGTTAGCCTGTTCCTTTGAGGATTTTGGAAAATGTCTTACAACTCAGACTACCTTAGCACTAATTCGACTCAACGTAACTAAAAGGTCATTTGTGAAAATCAATGGGTTCATAAAGTAGGACATTAAATGTTACGTGTATTTGTAAAGCGCAACAGTATCCTGGTGCCGAGTCGGTGTGTACACCTAGCCCTGCCTAGTGTAGGTTGCTTAATTGTAAAGCCAGTTCTTCAGTTTCTTATGTAATTCAGGCAGAGATCAGTAGGCTCAGATGTGGAGTGGGAAGTCATTCCACACTTTAGGAGCATGGTAAGAGAATGTATGCCTTCCTAGTCAGGTGTATGTGTGCGAATAGAAGTCCTGAGAAGTGGAGGCATCAAGGTGGTTGGTGCAAGGAGATGAGGGTGCTCATGTAGGTGGGGTCTAAGTTGTGTAGTGCCTTGAATGTCTGTGGGAGAAGTTTGAAATTAGCACATTTGTGTATCAGAATCCAGTAAAGCTCCTTGGGGAGTGGTGTTATATGATGAGAATTCTGTGTTGGAGGTTAAGGAGGAGTCTGGCTGCTGACTCCAGGAAGGTTTGTAGTCTTCTGGTGAGATGATCTCGCAATAGAGGGTGTACCTGTAGTCTAACCTGCTGGTAATTAGGGTGTGAGCGACTGTTTTCTGGTTTTGCTTGGAAGTCATTTGAAGATCTTCCTCAACATGTTCGGGGTGTGGAAGCAGGATACAGTGTTGGTGTGGACGGGTGCGGTCATGAACAGTAGCTGCTGATGCAGATTACAAGGTTCCTGGCGTGGGTGCCTAGTATGGGTCAGGGTTCCGCCAGCCACCAGTTGGAGCCCCATGGCGAGATGTTCTTGCCACAGATCAATACTTCTGTCTTGTCGGTGTTGAGCTTGAGACAGCTGGTTTTCATCCAGTTAGCGACTTCGGTCACACAGGCAGTGAGCTGATTTCTTGTGTTGGGGGTTTTGTCAGAGGAGAGTATAAGTTGCTTGTTTTTGGCATAGGAGAGTATAATGTAGTCGTGTGCGCAGAGTACCTTGGCCAGAGGGATCATGTATGCATTGAAGAGGGTGGGGCTGAACGATGAACCTTGAGGCCCTCAGCAGATGAGTTTGCAGGCTGCAAATGTGTTTTGTGTAAATGTACTCTGTTAGCAATAAACCATACAAAACTCGAAGCAAAACAAGGACTATTAACATGCCAGCATAATTACTAAACTAAGTGTTTAAAACTGTGCAGCCAGATCCTGAACAGAAACCAAGAACTGAACATGTTATCTTCAGACGGTCATTTGTTTCAGGCAGTAAA
This sequence comes from Lissotriton helveticus, assembly GCF_964261635.1. Classification (NCBI taxonomy): domain Eukaryota; kingdom Metazoa; phylum Chordata; class Amphibia; order Caudata; family Salamandridae; genus Lissotriton; species Lissotriton helveticus. The sequence continues at coordinate 310,243,069 of NC_136057.1, forward strand.
CTCTGCTAAATTAGATCACTGGTACATCAATCTATGGTCAAACTATCAGACAGTGACAAATGCAATGTATCTTTAAATATACAAAATATACACTAGGTGCCTGCTTGCTGAGATCCAGCAACTGCCACCTCAACACGATTCCACTGGAACTCAAAAGGCAATCTAACCCAAAAGTCTTCACAAAACGATTCAAGCCAACTCTGTGCATTGTTAGATTGGAAACAATAACAGAGTATGGGTGCCCCAAGGAAGGGTTCTAATAATGCACAGATGCACGGCGCTCACAAGGTTTGATCCTCTCTTATCTGCTGCAATTTTTGCTATTTTGCTCATACTGACCCGCTTACTTGCACTGTAAAATTTTAACCGGGGCGTACTCTGCTCCTTTTCATACCACACAATTGCTACTTGTTTATAATTACCTTCATTTTAATCTAGTTCGCTGTTTGTTGTGCTCTACTCCTGCTCTGTGCCCAGCGTTCCGCTGCCGGTGCACTTCTTGCTATGGGGTGGTAGCTTAGTGGCCTCAGGGGATTACTCTTTAGTGGCACTGACACTAGGAGGACGCCATTTTGTAAGTCGGCGCTCTAGTGGTCAGGCACAGGGGGGCATTTAAATGAACGCTGCAAGGACGCGCGCAGCAAGCCCGGCTGCGCCCGTCAGCGTCCCGGATGCAGCCAGCGCCTGTTATGCTGTCCGCTCCAATGGGGGCGCTTCGCTTAGGAGGTGCTACAAAGGGGACACTCTCCGTGACTTGGTGGCCACTGAACTGCCTGCCCCATAGTTGGGATGTTGCGCAGGTGCCGTTTGCGACCTGTACAGTATGTGGCTATGAGCTGAACCTTCCCAACCCACCAATTGAGGCTGGCCGGCCTGTACGTCAGGCAAACATTTTTTCCATCCGGGCAGCCTTGATTAATGTCCGGTCACTAAAAAGACATCATGTGGACATTTTTGATCTTCTTACAGACCATGCCTTGCATTTGTTGTTTCTGACTGAAACCTGGCTTGATGTCTCTTCTGACCCGATTGTTTCCCTTGCCATTCCTGCGGGCTATAAGAATTTTAGAGCAGACCGCCCGGAAGGGAGAGAGGGCGGGGTAGCTGTGGTCTTTAGGAACATCTGGGATCTCCGCGTGGGAGACTCCACAGCCTGGAATAGCTGTGAAGTTCTCGAGTTTCACATCCGTCTCTCATCCCACTATACCTTGGGGGTCCACCGGGCCCGGCAGGCTCTTTTCTTCAGAGCTGGGGAGATGCCATTGCTACAAGAGCTGTTCGATTCTCCCATTATATGGTTTTGGGTGACCTTTATATCCATTTGGATCAATCTGATACCAAGGAGGCTATTGACTTCCTGGATGTTTTAGATCTTGCACAACCTTCACAGCATGTTAAGGTACCAACACATCAGGCTGGTCACCTATTGGATCCAATTTGCACAAATTTTCCTATTTCCCTACACGACCCGAGCCCTGTGTCGTGGTCTGACCACTTCATCTCTCACTTCCCCTGGATGGTTGTGAATGAAGAAATGGCGACACTGCCCTCCCAAAGAGCAGCCTTTGGTAAAATTGACCCCCAGGAGTTCATTCAGGCCCTTGATCAGCTTAGGCCCATCCTACCTGGAGATCCTGAGGAGAGCCAGCTAGGGTTTTCGAATTGGGTGTCTCGGGCAGTGGAATCTGTGACCTCTACTCGGATCTGTCGGCCAATTTGAGATTCACCTTCCAAGCCCTAGTTTAACGCCACCTTGAAAGGCCTTAAGCATGATTGCAAGGTTCTAGAAAGGACTTGGCGTAGATGCAGCTACTGCACCATGGCCAAATTAAACTTGAGAGCTATGCAAAAAACATGCTACGAAGCAACAGCAGTAGCCAAAGGACAATTCTATGCATCGCGCATTGAGTCTGCTGGGAGTAATTCCAAAGAGATTTTTTCTATTGTTCAGCGCTTTACCTCTCCATCTGCACAATCAAGAGTGATGGCTCCTTCATCAGCCTGGTGTAGTACTCTTGCTGGCGCCTTTAGAGCCAAAATTCAGTCAATCCAGGCGTCCTTTTCTCTCTGAACAATCTCCAAAGCCGCCTCCTGTACTGATCCCCTGGCTGTCTCCTCCGGCAAGCTGTCTGATTTTAGACCAGTTGTGCCTTTGGAAACTCTGAAACTTCGCTAGTCTCACGTCTGGTTCCCCGTGGACCCTTGCCCGGCTAGGATCTTGGCGGCAGCAGCATCTAGTGTTTATGTAGAAGTGAACACAATTGTTAATAGATCCCTCCAGACAGCTGCTGTCCCGTTGACCTGGAAGCAGGCGAAAATTCTGCCCTTATTGCAAAAACCCTTTTTAGATCATAGTAACCCTGTGAACTACCGCCCCATTTCTCTTCTCCCAGCCATCGCCAACGTCTGTGAAAAAATTGTTAATAAACAATTAACAGACTTTGTGGAGAGTGAGGCATTATTACACCCTGCTCACTCTGGATTTCGATCCACTCATAGTACTGAAACTGTTCTAGTAGAGGTGTCAGAAGCCATTCGGGAGTGCCTGGACACTGGCGGAAGAGCGGCTCTGGTCCGGTTAGATCTTTCCGCAGCGTTCAACACTGTGCCGCATGACCTTCTCCTGGCTCGGTTAGCTGGGATTGGAGTCTACGGCACAGTGTGGGCATGGCTTAATTGCTTTCTGGAAGACCGTATTGAGCAGATTTGGCTTCCCCAGTGTTCCTCCCGTCCTCAACCAGTCACGACTGGGGTTGCACAGGGTTCCGTCCTTAGCCCTCTCCTCTTCAATATCTATGTCACACCTTTGATATATTTGGCAGAGGAGTTAGGGGCTAACATTATGGCCTATGCCAATGACACCCAGCTGCTTTTTACCTGGGATAAGACCTCGCTTTTTGTCACACGGCTCAGCATTGTCTCGCTGCAGTTTTCGGCTGGCTGGCGAATGCCCAGCTGAAATGCAACGAACAAAAATCTGAGATCTTGCTCTTTGGCAATTTTCCATCTAACTTTCGCCAAATTTTCTCATTGCTGCCATCCTCCACGGGTCAGCCAGCTAAAAATGTGGGGGTTTGGTTTGATGAGTCCCTCTTTTTTTCAACACATTAACAAACTGACTGGCTGTTGCTTTGGCCTCTTCAAAACCCTGAGGATATTCTTTCAACTTCTTCCTCAAGCAGCGAAAGAGACGGTCATCTGTGCTTTGATACTATCTCGCTTGGACTATGCAAATGCACTCTACATTGGCATCCCGGCCTACATGTTAAAACGACTCCAGGTCGTGCAGAACACAGCGGCTAGACTGCTGTTAGGTATTTCATCTAGGATCAGTGTACAGCATCACTTGCACTCTCTTCACTGGCTCCCTGTGGCGTACAGAGTCAGGTTTAAAGCTCTGGTTTTGGCCACCGTGCCCTCCATAAACTTGGCCCTGAATATCTGCATAGACGGTTCTCTTTTTATCTACCTGCACGTGCTCTTCGTTCTCAGTACCTTCGCTTGGCCAGAGTTCCTCGATACAAGCTTCAACGGCTTGGAGGTAGCTCTTTTTCTGTGAAGGCCAGCTCGGCCTGGAACGCACTTCCCCTTGAACTACGCTCTATTCAGCATACAGCACTGTTTAAGCGGAAACTGAAGACCCACTTTTTTGTCTGATTTGGCTTTCCTGTCCTCCTCCCTTTCGATCCCCTCCTGTCTATCTCAACTGTGACTCTGCTCCGGGACACTCATGAGTATCTGTGCGCGTTATAAATAGTAATAACAACATAACATATGAAGTCTAGGATGTGTGTCCTTGCTTATTGTATTGCCTTGTTTGCTCTACAGCGACTTGCTTCTCCTCTTCTCCTAGTGCTTTAATCTTCATATCAGAGCACTTGTAAACACGAGGATTGTAGTACTTTATAGAATATCAGACAAAGACCACTAGTGCTGCCAAAAAGTGGCATAATACCATGCACCCCACTTTCAAAGAGTATCTGCTCATCTGTTTCCGGAAGTACATGTGCATAGTAGTTGCAGAAGAAAGGAGAGATCAAACAGACTGAGAATTAGACCCAGACATCTACACTTGCACTAGATAAAGAATATATGTCATTCAACCATTTTGAAAATATACAATCCTTGCGCAAGAAAAAATATAAATAAAAACCTCACCACAATTAGGGTCCACAAGGTTCATATGAAATCAGAAAACTGAATGGTGAGGAACCAGTGTTGTGTGGGGGAGGTGAAAATGGAAGAATTAGCACTGGAATGGCCAATCGAGCAGCCTTAGGGAGTGGGTAGGTGGTGGAAACAAGCCTCTAATCCACCGAAAAATTAACAGAAGCCTGCTGATAAATAATTCTAACTGCTTCACTCAAGTGAAGGTTAAATTATTGAAGGGTGCACTGTCAGCACCGTCAGTAATGGTTGCTTAGATTTCTTTCCTCGTTTGATATGTGGTAGATAAAGCAGAGCATTACTAAGAAGCAGTGTGGAAACGAGCGACTGCACCAAGGGATTTAAGAAAACAGGAAAGTTTATACAAATAAAATAAAAAAAGGCCTCAGCTCTGGGAAGAGTGTGCTTCTGAATCTGATCGGTGTGTCTGGTATCCCTCTGACATTAATGATCCTGCCTGAAAACTGCCTGGCCCCAGCATTTCATGACTACCAATGGAATCTACACAATTGTAGTCTCCTTTGCACACTGTGAGCATCATTGGCGTCATCAAGACCATTGCTGGTATAATAATGGTTGTTCTTGGCATATAACTGGCCGGACACCTGGCACAATGCTGGAAAACTGGTCAGTATGGATCACTGTTGCACAAATACAATACACCTTACTGCACAATCTAAGGTCTGAGATTCTGCGACCTATAGGACTTTTACTTTTTTAATCTGCCACTTTGAAATGAGTTCATTCATGACCCTGGGCGAAAAACCTGCTTGGAAGAGTCAATACAAAAAAATCAATTAAAGCAGACTTCAAGAACATGAAATAGAAATTTTGTAACAGGATAGCCCAAGTGAAAGGCAAGATATTTTTCTCAAATCTTTTTGGAACTTTTGTGTAATACAAGACTACGATTCTTTTTCATTTGCGAGGCATCTACTTTAACTTTTTTTGAGCCCCCCCCCCCCCATTCTGATGAAAACCCACATATTCAATGCACTGATGGGTGGAAACCAACTAAATTACTTGCGTTCTGAATTTCTGCCGAAGGGCTATTTAAATTAAGGACCAGATTAGCTTCTTTTGCCACTTTTGACCAGGAATTCTGTTGAGATTTAATGTTTAAAAAATTATGTAGTGATTAATGTTCTGCGCATTTAGCAGAGCTTTGAGCACTGTGCAGCCTGCTCACTTATCACTTTAGAACCAAAAACATTGCTGAAGACTTTTTATATAAATCATGAAGTCAAACAAATGCTTGAAAAAAAACAACCACCCAAAATTTTCTGTATTTTAAATGCTTTCTTTTTAAAGTACTCATTTTGATTAAACAAGTCCTGAAACATTTGTCCCTCACAAATTATATGTTCCCAAATTACAAATAATAAACAAGTGGTCGTGTTTTTATTAACACGTTTTTCAATAGCATGTACAGAAACCAATTTGACTAGAAACCACTTTAATACACTGATAGGAATGCAAAACCTCACTAGCACATTCAGAAATTGTTACTAGTGAAAAATAGTGTTCATAACTACTAGGGCAGATTTTAAAGCATGGGAATCGGTTTACTTCAGAATGGAATGTGAATTCTTCACACTTTATCTAACTGTTTGAAAAATAGTGGTTCAATATTCATCATTTTGGCCCGATTTTAGCAAAATGTTCTTAAGGGAGAGAATCAAAATCCCAAGCAAATAAGGTTGGCATGAATACATTTTTTCCAGTTCTGATTTTGGTTTTTAGTCATGCCGTTGAGAGCGACATGGAATCCAGTATGCCATCAATGCAAATGTAACCTGGGCTCATTTTCCAGAATCACACACTGTGGATGGCACTATTCCTACTTAATTAACGGGGCGGAAGAAGGCTCAACTTAGATGATCCCTAGATTTAGAAAAGTAGAGATTACTTGCAAATTATTTTCAGATTTGACACCGGTAAGATTAGTATGCTGTACACAATCCTACCAGACGCATATGTACAGCTTTGAATATTTTGTAAAGAAGCATTCGGCGGGCATTGACTCAAAAGCAGATTTCTTACACGCACTGTGGGACAAAATATATAAGGGACAAATACTTCACATACTGCATTTGTATAACGGATAAAGAAAATGGCAGAAATGGTCATCCACTTTATAACCCATCAGAACCCTTTAATGTTACAAAGAAAAAGAATAAAAAGGAACAAGCAATCCTTGGCCTTTTAACACATCCATCTTTACAACCAAGAGACAAAATAAACCACAAAAGGATCTGGCAGTGATTGGTAAACATTCACAAACACCCAACAAAAGTCTGCCCCAGCCTCAGATGGTAATTCGAGGCAACTGGAAATACAAACTAGTAGGTATGGAACTCCATACAAAACATGTGCTTATATATAGCTCAAGACTATCAACCACCTTTGAAGAAACACAAGAGCACTTCCATTTTAGAAAGCAAGGACGTTGTCATGGACAAATTAGTGAGGCCAAACAGTATAATCAGAGAGCACACTGAATGGAGCTTAAAGATTTACCATTTTTGGAACCAGAGATAAGCAAACTGGTAGGACGGAAAATTCCGTAAAGGGAACATGCGCTCGAAAAATTCTTGTTACTAGTTTTGAAAGATAACTTTAAAACACACAAGTTATGCAATGTTTATGCAACCCCACATACTTGAAATTAATAAAACAATATAAAGATAAAAATTGAAATTGTTTAATAAGCACAATGGAGAAATGTGCACAACCGCGTCACTTTTTAGCCAAGAAAAGCTATGCATTATTGTTTACATTACTTTCAATATCTTAAAACCCCTGTCTCTGGAAACATTTGTATTTGTTATAGTGCTCTGTGCTGTTTTGACAAAAAAAGGTATAGCATTTTTTGTGATACAGGACGTGTACTTAAATCTATTTGGGGATTAACTGCAGACTTAAATGAAAAACAGATTGTGTCACATCATAATGATCCTCGTTTAAAAGACTTGACATCTCATGAAGTGACTTGTCATCGTAAATTAAAACTTGCTTTGTTGCATTCATTTTTTAATGCTACAAACGGAACAGATTACAGGGCTAAAGTGTTTTGAATACAACAGTGAACAACAGTGTTTAGGAAACAGCTACGAATGGCTCTCAGTACACACAAGCTTTTTAGACAACATATCGACTCTGTTATTTTCTTTTTTATAAAAACTCAGTAAAAGCATTGTGCGTGTACAGTAGTTTGAGGGAATGTTGCCAAGTTAGGATTTCCATGAGGCGGTCATCAGTAGAAAGCCTATTGGCCTCCAAGAGCAAGTTCCAAACTTTAGACCCCAATGACTGGAAAGCATACATGCCAATCTCAAACAGGTTCGATCAAGTCGCTACCATGTTTTCAGCAGTGAGTCCTATCTATTCCCACCGTGGCTGCATCACTGCCTTTCCATTTGTGTAATGTGAAGAGAATTCCACCAAATACGCCGGTAAAGTTGAAAAAAGGAAAAAACGCAAGCTTTTTCATAAGAGGTAGAGCCACTACATGAAGCCTAATTGATAAGTGCAAAACTAAACACGCTGGCTAGTTAAGGGACGTGTAAAAGTGGCGAACTAATAATCTGAGTGTATTGTGTAGTTGCTGATGGATTTAATGTAATAGAACCAACGAGCAATTATTGAGCAGGTTTTTTCTGCCTTTTGGTGAGCTTTTGCCTGTCTTACTTCACAAGCCCCACCCCACCCCATGCCTCCGGCCCTTTTGACATTAATGAAAAGGTCTTCAGCATTAGTTGGACTCCTCATTTCTGTCCTTTGGAACAGATCTTCCGCCTTCCAAGAAATCTTCTGCTGGGTAGGGCAATTGAGATCAACTGGAGGCTTAATTCCTTGATTTCGAGGACTACTGTATCAAGAGTGATTGTGACTCTTGGGTGATGACCTACGCTGTGGCCATTTTTATTTGCTATTTTGAAAGGTCCAGAGCACAAATATCTCCTTTTTCATCAAGGATCTAATGCGGCACACATTCAAGGAGCCTAGAACACTTACTGAACTTCTTGCATGCCTCTACCCCTAAACGTCTGACTTCTTGCAGGATGAACACTTAGTCAAATTAAAACGAGACAGGTCGCTTAAGCGTGCCGCTCCTTAAGCATGTCATTCCTTGCAAACTGTGACAGTCATTAAAGTCTCCAAAATGTACCTCACCAAGAGTTAAACTTATTATCTACAAAAGCCTTTTCAAAATGAACATAAAACAATTTCAAACTACATTCTAATGTTCCACACCTTATATCAGACTTAAGATCTTGAAAGATCTTAACAGGTTCATGAGTTTCAATGTTATCACAATGTAGAGTCCGGAGGTTTGAGCAAAAGAAAATAATAATAAAGTTGCATTGAATGTATCCAATCTAATCTAGACCGATCCCTCCGGTCCCTTTTCCAAAACAAAACCTCTGAGAAAATGTATCATTTAAACATTAGACGGTGGGCTAATGTTAACAATTCACACATTTTTCAAATTCTGAGAAGGTGCTTCGCCTCTGCAGAGAAAATTACTGTGCTTTCAGGATTATCATCCACTGAGAAGGAAGTTGGGAGAGTGGACCTGTTAATTGCCCAATGAACAAGTTACTTACCTTCGGTAACGATATATCTGTAAGAAACAGTAGTTAATATTAGATTCCTTACCTTAGAATATCCCCAGGCGTCAGTCTGGATCCGGAAGCTTTTGCGTAGCAGTACCCCTGCGCGTCGGTAGGCGTCGTCTGCAGGCGTCCCCTGCGGCTCCGCGTCCGTCGTCGGCGTCGTGCGCCGTGATGACGTCGCTGGGGTATATAGACGCCGCCTCCGCACGCTGACGTCAGTTCTTTGTACACAGCTTTTCCGCGCCAGAACACGCAGAGCCGTGTGAGAACCAACAATGGTGCCATTTGAAACTAGGGCCCTGAAAGGGATGTCCTTAACCCTAGGTATCAGTTCGCAGAACGGGGAGGATGGGCGGGGCGGTAAGGAATCTAATACTAACTACTGTTTCTTACAGATATATTGTTACCGAAGGTAAGTAACTTGTTCATCTGAAAGAAACAGGTTAGTATTAGATTCCTTACCTTAGAATAGATACCCCAGCAATACCAACCCCGGTGGTGGGTCTGCGAACCAATACAATCCTACACCAGAAAGTCCTGGAGGACCGAACGGCCAAAGAAGCCATCCCTCCGGACTTGACTGTCCAGGCAGTAGTGCCTCGCAAAGGTGTGCAGCGAGGCCCACGTAGCCGCCTGGCAAATGTCCTGCAAAGGGATTCCCCGGCCCAGGGCAGTAGTAGCCGCCGTGGCCCGAGTGGAATGGGCTCTCAGCCCAACAGGAGGCTCCTTCCGAGCCAAAGAGTAGCACGCTTTGATGCACAGAACGACCCACCGAGAGATGGTCCGTTTATGTACCGCCCGTCCCTTCTTCGCACCCACGTAGCCAACAAACAGTTGGTCATCCACCCGGAACTGGCGTGTGCGATCCATATAAAATGAAAGCGCACGTTTTGGGTCCAGACGATGGAGCCGCTCTTCATCCTTTGAAGGATGCGGAGGCGGGAAGAAGGAGGGTAAGGTGATGGACTGCCCGATGTGAAAAGCAGAGACTACTTTGGGCAGGAAAGAAGGTCTAGTTCGTAGAACCACCTTGTCTGGATGAATGGACAGGAAAGGAGGTTTGACAGAAAGAGCCTGGAGCTCACTCACTCTCCTGGCAGAGGTGATGGCAACTAGGAAGGCCGTCTTTAAAGTCAGGAGACGGAGAGGACAGGAATGAAGTGGCTCAAAGGGAGCACACATCAAGAAGGTCAGAACCAGGTTCAAGTCCCACTGAGGTATCACGAACGGAACAGGTGGATACATGTGCGTGATGCCCTTCAAGAATCTAGTTACAATAGGGGACTTGAACAAAGAAGGTTGATCAGGCAGCCTTAGAAAGGCCGAAAGGGCAGAAAGGTAGCCCTTGATAGTGCCCAGAGCAGAGCCCTGCTGGGCAAGAGAGAGAAGAAAGAGGAGAATCTCGGAAAGAGGGGCAGAGAGAGGGTCCACAGCCTTTGCTGTGCACCATGCCACAAATCTGTTCCACCGGCAGGCGTATACCGACTTTGTGGAGGGACGCCTGGCTGCCAGAATCACATCACAGACTTCAGGAGGCAAGTCAAATGGCCTCAACTGTCGCCGCTCAATCTCCACGCATGGAGGTGGAGACTGGACAGGTTCGGGTGGAGGACCGTCCCCTGCTGCTGCGACAGAAGGTCCTCCCGAAGGGGCAGGCGGATCGAGGGACCGACTGACATGCTGAGTAGCTCTGGATACCAGTACCTTCGAGCCCAGTCCGGAGCCACAAGGATAACTTGGGCCCGGTCGCGCCTGATCTTCTTCAGCACTCTGGGCAGAAGTGGTATAGGCGGAAAGGCGTACAACAGACCGCAGCTCCACTCGCGCCGAAAGGCGTCGCCGTGCGAGTGCCGTCTTGGAAACTCCAACGCGCAGAACTGATGACATTGCGCGTTCTCTTCTGTGGCGAATAGATCTAACCAAGGCTCTCCCCATTGCAGAAAGAGGCCTTTCGCCACGTCCGAGTTCAGACGCCATTCGTGATCCACCGAGCACCGACGGCTGAGTTCGTCCGCCCTGGCGTTCAGAGAACCTGCCAGGTGTTGAACCGTCAGAGTCACGCCCTGACGTTCCAGCCATTGCCAGAGACGCAGAGCCTCCTGGCAAAGGGTCCACGACCCCACTCCGCCCTGCTTGTTGCAGTACCACATGGCGGTGGTGTTGTCTGTGAACACCTGCACTACACTCCCGTTGACAAAGGGGAGGAATGCCTTCAGTGCTAGGCGAATCGCCCGCAGCTCCAACATGTTGATATGGAGCCGGGACTCCGCCGGAGACCAGATGCCTCTGATCTCCGCCTCTCCCAAGTGGCCTCCCCAGCCCTGGAGGGACGCGTCCGTCACAACTACGTGCTCCGGTTGGGGAAGGGAGAGGGATCTGCCTCTGACCCAATCGCGGTCCGTAAGCCACCACTGCAACTGTCTCGCAGTGCCCTCCGAGATCAGGGCATGGTCGGATAGGTTGCCTTGATGCTGGGCCCACTGAAACTTCAGGTCCCACTGCAGAGCCCGCATCTGCCACCGGGCGTGATGCACCAGAAGGATGCAGGAAGCCATCAGCCCCAGCAGCCGCAGCGTCAACCTGACCGAAACCCGGGATAACGGCTGAAAGATGGGAATCAAAGCCTGTATATCCCGGACCCGCCGTTCCGGAGGATAAACCCGAAACTGCGCCGAGTCGAGAACCGCTCCGATGAAAAGGAGCTTTTGAGAGGGACACAGGTGTGATTTCGGCACATTGACGGAAAACCCCAGCTTGTGCAGGAGGTCTGCCGTCATCTGAAGGTGGTGGACGACTGTCTGGGGCGAGCCCGCCTTCAACAACCAGTCGTCGAGGTAGGGGAAGACTGAAACCCCTAACCGGCGCAGATGAGCTGCGACCACCGCCATCACTTTCGTGAACACCCGTGGGGCGCTGGTAAGGCCGAATGGGAGCACGATAAACTGAAAGTGCTCGTGTCCTACCGTGAACCGCAGGTAACGCCAGTGGGCCGGCAGGACGGGGATGTGAAAATACGCATCCTGCAAGTCCAACGCCACCATCCAGTCTTGCGGGTCTAGAGCAGCCAAGACCTGAGCCAAAGTCAACATCTTGAACTTCTCCTTCCGGAGGAAGCCGTTGACGTTCCGTAGATCCAAGATAGGACGCAGGCCCCCCTTGTCCTTCTTGGGTACCAGAAAGTAGTGGGAATAGCAACCACACCCTACTTCTGGCCCAGGAACGCGCTCGATGGCCCCCTTGGCCAAGAGGGCCGTAACTTCCTCCTGCAGAAGTGTCAAGTGGTCCCCCGACACACGGTGGTTCTGCGGTGGCATGGCTGGAGGAGTGGTCTCGAAGGGGAGGGAGTAGCCCCTTCGGACGAGCTGCAGCACCCACCTGTCCGATGTGATAGTGCGCCAGCGGGAGTGGTGATGGCGAACCCTGCCACCCACTGGCGTCACATGGGCCCGAAAGCACGGACTAGGAGGATTTGGAGGCTGATGCTGCGGGGGGAGGTGTGGTCTGACCTCGCCGTTGTCCCCGACCGCCTCCACGGCGGAATCCACGGCCGCCACCGCGTTGAGAAGTAGTCTGCGGTGCGTGGCTGGCAACACGTGTGGGACCGCCCCTTCCGTGGCCACGAAAGGAGCGAAACAAACCCGTTTGCTGGCGCTGGGTCGAAAGACCCAAGGACTTGGCCGTGACCCTGAAGTCCTTGAAGCGCTCCAGCGCGTGGTCCGCCTTGTCGCCAAACAGGCGACTGCCATCGAACCGCATGTCCATCAATGCAGACTGGACATCTGCCGAGAAATTGGCGGATCTCAGCCAGGCGTGGCGACGAATCGCCACCGTCGTGGACATCGCTCTGCCCAGCGAGTCGGTCGTTTCAAGACCACACCTGATGGAGTATCTTGCTGCATCTCGGCCTTCAATCATAGCCTTGCCGAGCTTAACCCGTACCTCCTGCGGGCATTCAGGCAGCAACTCCGCGACCGTATCCCACAGAGAGTGGGTGTAGCAGCCCAAGAGGCATGCGGTGTTGCAAGACCGCAGTCCCAAACTCAGGGACGAGAAGTGAATATGCTACTTACCAGTATGCATCTGTTCTTGGCATGTAGGGCTGCTAACATTCATATCTTAGCATTAGATCGCCGCCTAGTGTTGGGTCCGGATGATCGCACATTGTTGTCCTGGAAGAGTCTTCGAAGTATCCTGAGATAGGTGGCTCCTCCCCTGGACTACAGTGCGCATGGGCATCAGCTCCATCCCCAGATTGTTTTTCGCCATTGTGGCAGGAGATGGAGTGAAAAGTGTAAAGGATGTCCATGCTAATGACTGAATACAATAGTATATCTGCAGCTGCAACAGGCACCGGGGAGGAGGGTGGGCGATATGAATGTTAGCAGCCCTACATGCCAAGAACAGATGCATACTGGTAAGTAGCATATTCAGTTCGAGGCATGTGGGCTGCTAAATTCATATCTTAGCATAGAATACATAGCAGTCCCTCCATCAGCGGCGGTTGCCCGTGCCAGCTGCAGAAACCTGAAAGAGTGTCTTGAGAACAGCCTGTCCTACAGCAGCTTGCTGCTTGGAATGCACATCAACACAGTAGTGTTTTGTAAAGGTATGTGGTGTAACCCACGTGGCTGCTCTGCAAATGTCCTCTAAAGGAATGTTCCCTAGGAAAGCCATGGATGCCCCCAATTTGCGTGTGGAGTGCGCCCTTGGGGGCATCGTTAGAGTGCGCTTGGCCTTTTGATAACATATTTGGATGCACTTAACAATCCACCTGGCTATTCCTGCTTTGGAAATAGGGTTGCCTTTGTGTTGTGGTGCGAAGGCAACAAAAAGTTGTTTTGTCTTTCTAAAGGGTTGTGTCCTGTCTATGTAGTACATCAACGCCCTCCGTACACCTAAGGTATGGAGCATTCTTTCCGCTACCGTTTGTGGGTTTTGGAAGAATGCCGGCAAGTCAATAGTTTGGTTGAGATGAAACTGTGACACCACCTTCGGAAGGAATTTGGGGTTAGTGCGTAGCACTACCCTATTTGGATGAATCTGAATGAAAGGCTCTTGGATTGTGAGCGCTTGTAGCTCACTAACACGCCTCAGTGACGTAATAGCTATTAGGAAAGCTACTTTCCACGTTAGGAACTGGAGTTCACACGAGTGCAGTGGCTCAAAAGGTGGTCCCATCAGTCTGGTGAGGACCACATTGAGGTTCCACACCGGAGCTGGTGGTGTTCTTGGGGGAATGACTCGTTTCAGACCTTCAAGGAAAGCTTTAATGGCAGGCACTCTGAAGACAGAGAGATGCTGCCTGTTCTGAAGATAAGCCGCTATGGCGGATAGATGTATCCGAATGGAAGTGTACGCTAGATTGCACTTGTAAAGATGCAACAGATAGCAAATGATGTTAGGGATAGATGCATCTAGCGGGTTGATGTCATTGGCTGTACAGTAAATGACAAAACGCTTCCATTTCGCAGCATAGCATGCTCTGGTAGTTGGCTTCCTAGCCTCCTTGATGATGTCCATGCATTCCGGAGGTAGGTTAAGGTATCCAAACTCTAGGACTTCAGGAGCCAGATCGCCAGGTTGAGCTGTTGCGGATCTGGATGCTGAATTTCTCCATGGTTCTGCGTCAAAAGTCTGGGCGTGAGGCGCAGTCTTTGGTGCGGCACCACCGAGAGTTCGAGGAACGTGGTGTACCATGCTTGGCGCGCCCACGTTGGAGCAACTAGGATGAGAGTCATCGCGTGCTGCCTTAGCTTTCTTGCCACCAGCGGTATCAGAGGGGCTGGCGGAAAAGCGTACGCAAATTTGCCTGACCAGTTCATCCATATCGCATTCCCCTGCGACTGTGGGTGAGGGAACCTGGCGGCAAAGTGTTGGCATTTTGCGTTTTCTTTTGTGGCAAACAGGTCTATCTCCGGATGACCCCACTGCTGGAAGTACGGGTGGAGGACAGATGGGTGTATCTCCCACTCGTGCATGTGATGGCTGTACCTGCTGAGCAGATCCGCCATCTGATTGTCCTTTCCCGGGAGGTGTTCTGCCATGAGGAAAATGTTCCTCTGAATGGCCCACTTCCACATGCTCTGAGCCAGATGAGACAGCTGTGGCGAGTGGGTGCCTCCCTGCTTTTGAATGTAGTACATCGCGGTCATGTTGTCCGTCCGGACTAACACCACCTTGTTGCACAGATGTACAATGAAGGACATGATCGCCATGAAGATTGCCATCAGTTCCAGATAATTGATGTGCATCCTCTGTTGTTGCGTCGTCCATAGTCCCTGCACTGTGTAAGTGAGCAGATGAGCTCCCCATCCCTGGAGAGATGCGTCCGTTGTCAGGATAATCTGTGGCACTGGCTCTTGGAACAGTCGGCCCTTGCAAAGGTTGTGTGGAGTCCACCAATGCAGAGAGTCGTATGCCCGACTGGTAACCAACACTAGGTCTGTCAATTGTCCCTGAGCCTGTGTCCACTGATTTGCTAAGCACTCCTGGAGCGGGCGCATATGTAACCGTGCGTGAGGGACTATGAAGATGCAGGAGGCCATCATGCCTATCAACTGCATGAACACTCTCGCTGGAAGCGAGTGTTGTGGTCTGAACTTCTGGATTAGAGACTGCATGCTGTCTATCCTGACTTGGTTTGGTTGAGCCATGGCCGTCAGGGTATTGATCGTCGCACCTAGAAACTGCCGGACATGTGCCGGCTGAAGATGCGACTTTGGGTAGTTCAACGAGAAACCTAGATTGTGAAGGAGGTGAATGGTGGTCGACATGTCCGCGGCGCACTGTTGTTCCGACTTGGCTTGAACGAGCCAGTCGTCCAGGTAGGGGTAGACATGGATGTTCTGCCTCCTGAGGTGCGCTGCTACTGTCGCCAGACACTTGGTAAACACCCTTGGGGCTGTGGTGACTCCGAAGGGTAGGACCTTGAACTGGTAATGCTTGCCTTGAATAGTGAACCTGAGGTATTTCCTGTGGGACGGGTGTAGTGGAATGTGGAAATAAGCATCCTTGAGATCTAAGGTTGCTAAGAAGTCCCCTTGGTTTAACAAGGGAAGAATCTGTTGCAGTGTAAGCATATGGAAATGTTCTGATAGTATGTACAGGTTGAGGGGACGTAGATCTAGAATGGGTCTGAGAGATCTGTCCTTCTTTGGAATAAGGAAGTACAGGGAATATACCCCTGTGCCTTCCTCTCCCACCGGCACGAGCTCGATTGCGCCTTTGTGCAGCATCGCCACTACTTCCTGCTGCAATAAGTGCAAGTGCTCTGCGGACATAGGCCTTTGCCTTGGCGGAATGTTGGGTGGAGTGGATTTCAACTCTAGGCAATAACCATACTGGACTAGTTGTCGCACCCACCTGTCTGTGGTGATGTTTCTCCAGACGGGCAGGAAGTGCTGCAGTCTCCCCCCGACAGGTGTTAAGTGGTCGGGGGGCAGTGACAGAGAGTCACTGTTTGCTTGGGGTAGAGGAGCGGGAGTTGTTGTTTCCTCTGCCGCGACCTCTGTTGCTGTTATTTCTGTAACCTCCCTTGTTCTGTTTTGTGAACGAGGATTGTGCTCCACCTCTTGAGAATTGCGATTGTTGACCCATTTGTCCTCTGGTGACTCCACGTGCACCTGAGCGACGAAAATTATTGCCACGAAACTGTTGTGATTGTAGGGCCCCCATGGACTTAGCAGTTTCTGTGTCCTTCTTTATCTTTTCGAGGGTGGTGTCAACATCTGGACCAAACAGTCTATCAGGATTGACTGGCTGATTAAGTATGGTTGTCTGAATATCAGGTTTAAACCCTGATATGCGGAGCCAAGCTTGTCGTCTCAACATGACGCTAGTGTTGATCGCCCTAGCTGCTGTGTCTGCGGCGTCAAGTGCACACTTGATGGCTGCGTTGGAGATCAGTTTCCCTTCCTCGATAAGCAGTTTGGTGCCCTCTTGAAACTTAGGAGGCAGGTGTTCTACAATCTGCTCTAGGGTGTCGTAATGCGCCCTATCGTAACGTGCTAAGAGTGCTTGTGTATTTGCAATACGCCAAAAGTTGGCAGCTTGTGCCGCCACTCTTCTGCCCCCTGCCTCTAGCACCTTGGACTCCTTGTCTGGGGGAGGAGCTTCACCCGTCGTCTGGGAGTTGGCCCGTTTTCTGGCATTTGCGACCACAAGAGAGTCCAGTGGCAACTGTCCCCGAATGTATGCAGGGTCTGCAGGTGCTGGTCTGTACTTTCTCGATACGTGGATTGACCACTCTCGCTCTGGTAGGTTCTTTAAAGATGTCAGCTGCATGCTTGAGGACTCCCTTGAGCATAGGCAGCGTTTTCACAGTTCTTTCAGAGACTGAAAAAGTGTCAAAGAGAAAATCCTCTTCCACTGGGTCAGCATGCATGTCCACATCATGATTAGCAGCTGCCCTCTCAATGAGTGCATGAAAACCTGCAGAATCCTCTGTTGGGGATGCCCGTGCACTGAAAGGTTGTGGGTCTTGCCCCACACTTTGGGTGCCTTGGTCACCAATGTCATCATATGCATCAGGATGTGCATCTGGTTCATTGATGGGGAAGGTGTATTGGTCATCCTCATCATATCCCTCACCCTCAGAGTGTTCTGGTGAGGGAGTAGGGCTTCTTCTTGGAGGAGGCTGGATAGGTTCAATGAGGTTAGAAACGTCCTGAGGAACCCTTTTCTTCTTTAGTGGGATGACATAGGAGTCCAGAGGCTCTGAAGTGATCCTCCTTTTGTATAGGGTTAATTTGCCTGTGTTGGCGTCGATGAAGTGCTCAGAATCGTCCTCTGATCCGAGTTCTCGACCTGAAGGTACCCCTGCCGTAGAAGAATCCGACGTCTTTGGCGTCGATTTCGTAGAAAAGGCCTTCGGAGCCTCTTTCGGCGGCAGAAGGAAGAGAAGCTTACTCTTAGGCTTTGCCGGAGTGTCCTTCGGCGTCTGAGGCGACGGCAACGGAGCCGACGTAGCAGCGGCCCTTTCCCTGATTCTCTGTAGCGAAGCGGCGATGGGGGACGCTTCACTTACAGTGGCTTTTGGCGCTGACGAGGATGTTTTGACCTTCCCCTCGGATCCGACGTCATGGTGGCCTTTTTGAGTCTTGGACGCCGATGCAGTCGCCGCCGACCCAGAGTCCTTGGATCGATGCGCAGATGTGCCAGCCGTCGATCCGTGCGCTTGTGTCGCCTCCGTCTCCACTACGCGACCGACTAACGGAGTCCCAGTCGGAACCGGAGCCGTGCCGCTGGCCTTGGCGTGCTTAGACGGTGTCGCAGCGGTTGATCCGTGCCGACCACCCTTTTTAGAGGATCCCTCCTCTGGTGCCGATTTTGACCCTGTGGAATCGACCGACTTCTTCGACTTCTGTGGACCGGAGGTCGACGGAGCCGATGCGGCGGCGGGTGCAGTAGTTTTCTGTGGGCCGGCCGCCATTTTAGGGACGCTCGAGTCCATAAGTTTCGGTTTCGTTATCGGGTCGGCCATTTTAGGTGTAGTCGATACCGTAGGTTTCGGTTTCGATCCGGCCTGCCCAGCAAGTATGTCCATGGCCGGGCCTGAAGGCGGGGCCGTGGCTTGCGGTACGGGGTCTTGGGTAACGCCAACTGGCGATCCCGTGACCCGATCGTGTTCTTCGAAACCTTCGGGGCATAGCTCGTCCCCCGAGCTATCTGCCGCGGCCCCATAACTCTCTTCGACGTCCCCTACCTCGTCGACGTATTCAAGGCCTTGACCCACGACTCCGTCGTCGTCTACCGGATCCGCCTCGACCTCCGTTTCGGGTGGGGATATTTGGAGATGATGACCCTGTTCATCTTCATCTTGGTCGCCGAAGATGTTTTCTGGATCCGGGGCCGCTTGTCTGGCCTCCAGGCGCACCGCGCGCCGAAGCTTGAGAGTCTTTTTAGACCTTAATTGCGCGCAAGCTTTGCACTTGCCGTCGTCATGGTCCGGTGAAAGGCATTTGTTACAGACCGGGTGCAGGTCTATATGTGGGTACTTGGACCCACAGAGCGGACAGTACTTAAACGGACTCCGCTCCATGCTGGAAAGTTGTCGTCGCGTCGCGATGAGAAGGCCTCGATGTCCGAAGAGTGAAAAAACTCCGCTGAATCCGACTCCAAGAGTCGGAAGAACTCGAGACCGTGCGCAAACAATACCGACGCTATAAATACAAGGCCTTTTGGCCTTAAAAAGTTAGTTTTACTCGGTTTCGACAGAGAGAAGTCGAGACCGCATCCGAACCCAATGGCGGAAAAAAAACAATCTGGGGATGGAGCCGATGCCCATGCGCACTGTAGTCCAGGGGAGGAGCCACCTATCTCAGGATACTTCGAAGACTCTTCCAGGACAACAATGTGCGATCATCCGGACCCAACACTAGGCGGCGATCTAATGCTAAGATATGAATTTAGCAGCCCACATGCCTCGAACACCTTCTTCCTATACTGGTCGTACCTCTTAGATTCCCGGTCGGGCGGGGCCGACGGGAATGCGGTCTGGGAAGTCGAGGCCTGGATCACCAGACTCTCAGGGGTGGGATGGGTGGACAGGAACTTGGGGTCGTCCGGACACGGACGGTGGCGTCTGGCCACGTTCCTGTCAACAGGCGAACCTGAAGCAGGCCTGGACCACGTGCCCAAAAGAACGTCTGTCAAGGCTTCGTTGAACGGCAGCAGAGGCTCCTGCGGGCATGCCTGCGGTTTGAAGACCTCGGTGAGGATGTTAGGCCTCACGACCGCGACGGGGAGCTCAAGGTGTAAGGCCTTGGCAGCCCTCATCAACACCACTGAATAAGCAGCCCCAGCCTCCGAGGCCACAGTAGGAGGCGAGACAAAACCAGGGTTAGGAGAGTCGTCCAGACCACTGGCGTCACCCATATCACCTGTCCAGTCCACGTCGTACTGACACTCGCGTGACAGAGGGTCCTCAGACCCCTCCCAACCCTCTCCGTATTCTACATCCTCCCCATATTCGGAGTCAACAACGTAGACCGGCTCCTCGGGGTTCACAGGCCCCATCGGTGTCGGACTCGGCGTCGGACGACGCCGGTCCGACTCCGCGTCCGGAGACGGAGAGGGAATGGGGGTGGCGTCGCCCGGAGCCGGCGCCCGAGCCCCGACGCCGGCCGGCGCCGCGCGGAGGCGGCACCATGGGTTGCCCCGATGGAATCGGCGCCGGAGAGGCCGGTGGACCAGCCGGCGTCGACCCTGAAGGGCCCAGCGGCGCCGGGGCCGGAGCCGCCGGCGGCGTCGGGGCCGGAGCACCCGACGGCGTCGGGGCAGGAGCACCCGAACCGCTCGGGCCCCCGGACGGGACCACCGGGCCCGCAGGCGCCGTAGGCCCCGTCAGAGGAGACAGTGCCCTCATGGCCATGAGGAACTCCTCTATCTCCTCGCGCCTTGCCCAGGGACCGTAGGGTATGGAGCAGGCCGCGCCGGCGACCCACGCGGATCCGCGGGGGTGGGGCAACCCGAACCCCCGGCTGCATCGCGCGAGCGTCGGGGGTACGATGACGACGCCCCGACTTCTTGTGTTTCTTACCTGAGGAACCAGAGAAATGGTGACGACTTCCGGAGCGCTCGTGGCGGCTCCGCGACCTCTCTCGCGACCGCTCCCTCGACCTCGGACCGGGAGCGCTCTCGACGCGGGGCCGACACCCGGAGCTCGAGCAGCTTGCGGGACCGCTCCCGTCTAGCCTTACTCGTCAAGGCCCGGCAATCGACGCAGGAGTCCACGTCGTGGTCCGGGCCCAGGCACCGGAGGCAGAGTCGGTGGTGGTCCGTGACCGACATCGTGCGGTCACACCTGACAATTCTTAAACCCGGGGATCCTACCGGCACCTTAGGAGTAGATAGTAAGTCAAAAACTTTGGTCAAAAGACCGGAGTACGGCTCTTCGGATCTGCGCTAACTGGCGCGGAAAAAAGAAGAACTGACGTCAGCGCGCGGAGACGGCGTCTATATACTCCAGCGACGTCATCACGGCGCACGACGCCGACGACGGACGCGGAGCCGCAGGGGACGCCTGAAGACGACACCTACCGACGCGCAGGGGTACTGCTACGCAAAAGTTTCCGGATCCAGACTGACGCCTGGGGATATTCTAAGGTAAGGAATCTAATACTAACCTGTTTCTTTCAGATACTTTAAGCAAGTTAAAAAGACACTCCTGCATAATTCTGGATAATGTCCAATTGCAAAATATAGTTTTGTGAATGGTCTACAATTTTAAACATATTTAAGTTCAAAAAAATAATTTCCATCAACATTAGAAAGCACTTATTACAGATGCACCAAGTTGCCATGTCATTGGTTCTCTGAAAAACTAGTCTCTGCATGCGATGATAAAAGAGTATATCCTGGAGTCTTCATCAAAAGGATCGGGCATACAGGTAAGTTAGTACAGATGACTTGACTTTCTACAGTAATCATGCTCATAAAAGTATTACAGAAAGCACATCCTTGACTAGGTCAGGTCTTATGAATCCATTTTAATGACTAAACACAAAAAACAAATACCTACCAAGCTAGTCTTCGGATTATGAAGTTAGAAAACATCTCTTCTGAAGTAAAATTTAAGGTTTTCTCGAGGAATATTATTGGACCAGCTTAAAAAGTAAATCGCAAATAGCAGTAAAAATGAATTAAATAGGCAGGACCAGCCGAAGTTGCTCAAATCCCAAGAGAGGCCTCTAATCATAATATGAGAAATACCCAAATCCAGAAAAAGATGGGGCCGCTGCAGCCAAAACATTTAAAGCAGATGACAAGAAGAAATACTGTCAGTTCAGAAAAGTTTCAATAGGAGTTCTGGATAGTTCTTGTATAAGAGATGACAAATAATGATTTCCCTAAATTCTGCTTATTACAAGCATATTTTGAACTCCAAAAAAAGTCTTCCTCTAGACGTCCAAGATTGAAGAATTAAAGGGATTATGTTCTGTATTACAGTAAACTGGCCTCAATTCACCACTGCTCAGAATTTTATGTCGGGACCGGAGGGAGGACACCAAGATTATGCTTTTCCTTCCCTGATGTAATATCAACAGACATTAGTAACATTTACAACACAGATCAAACTTCTTAGAAACAGAAATTAGAAACCAGATGGGTTATACATGATCAGAGGACAATCTATGGAAGCTCAACAGCCCACCACAGAGTCCATGCAGGTATCAGAAACTGATTCTTTCTGTGATGCTCAGCAGCCAGAAAGCAAGGGCTCTTCTGAGTGACCACTGCCTGTTCATTTTTTGTTTGGCAGGTTACTGGTGAGAAATGTTTTGGTTCTTTATTGCTGGATTTCCATTCCCAAGTTGTTAATAATGTTTTATTATAGCAGACATCTGGCAACTGCCACGTCTTCTACCCCATCCCTATCGGAGTCCTCGTAGATTACCAAGCGGCCATAGACAGAATTCACGGGAGCTGGAAGTTAGTTGGCCCCAAGTTCGGCGATCCGGTCATTTAGAAGAGAAACCGGTGCTGCAAATGGTCCTGCATCCCCTTGAAAGGCAAGGCTCTTGTGAGAGCAGGGTTAGACCAGAGGAGTATGGTGTGAGGGGCAGTGGTCCTGGAACAATTTTCAGAGTGGGAGTGCTGCCATCAATATTACACGACAATCGTCTTTAGGGATTGTGAAAAATTCAAGTGACATGCAAAGTACATGTGTAACAAATGAGCCACGCCATTTAGCAGGAGTGTGGTATGGGTGTGATATGTAGATGGTGGTACATTTTGGAGCGCACTGTCGCAAATGTTACCAAAGCATGGTGTGGTAGCGCAATGCAATTTACAGACACCACATTTTCCATACAAATGGTCCCTAAATTTACAGAGACTTGCAGTTTTACTGCTAAAACTAAATACTGCAAAAAACTAACATGTAAACATTTGCTTTCAGGAAATAGTTATTTGTGCATCCCCAAGTAAAGTGGATTGGGTCTTTCAAATCCCATTAACATCTTTGGGGCAGATTTATTAACTTTTCACACAACGCAGCAGGAAGTTTGCTGCGCTGCATTGCGTGGGAGACATCAGAAATGCACCATATTTTCAAAGATATTTTTGCTGCTTCCTTGCAATGACACTTTGTGGAGCCAAGCACCAACGCAGAAACCTTTGCACAGTGATGGTGCAAGGGTGTCTGCATTACCAGCAGTATTATTTGTGTGCAAGGAGGGACAGCTTCCTGCAAAAAACAATCCTTAAAGGTGTTTTAAAAAATTTTGTGTGATGTGGAATGCATCACACATAGGAAAGAGAAGTAACTAGGAGAAATAAAGATTTCTCCTCATTAAGTCTGGCTTTGGAAAGCGTACCATTTTGACTCTTTCCCAGGCTTACAACTCTTTGTAAATATGGGAATGCGCCCAAATCCATGGGTGGATGCTTAGGAACGCCCACGATCCACCGATGGAATGCCTCCCTGACAGAAGGTAAAGCAAGGCAGCAAAATATGCAGCCTTGTGGTATCTTGGCTTTAGTAAACCACGTAGAGCCACACAAGGTGGCTTTGCATGGTTTAGTGAATCCCAGTTTAAGGGCTAGTGTCACTTTGCATGACTCCAGGGAATCGCAAGCCCTTAGTAAATCTGACACTTTGTTTCCATCACACTTCACATCTACAAAGAACAGGCCCTTTCTTAGCTGGTGATATCATTTGAAATACTTGTGCCATTCATTTAAATGGATTTACATTTTGTTCTGTTTATAAAAAATAAAAAATAAACTGATGTCCTATCCTTCCACATTCCATGTACCCCAGAAATGTTATCAAATAGTTCACTTTACAAAGTCTTGTCACTTCGCGGTTGGAGAAACTAAACACCAATCTCCACGATAAAGAATATAGAGCAATTTGTCAGAAGACATTGGCTGACATTTGACCCCCGTTTTTGGAAGCACGGCCAATGCAACAAGATAATAAGATGTAAAGGGCTCTTGGTCGTTCAACTCCAGCATTGGCATTTTCGTGGGTGGTTCCGCACCCCTTCTTCTAGAGCCGATGGCGAGAGATACACCATGCAGGTGAAGCCAGTTCTCCAGCCCCTACAGCATGTAGCTCGGTCATTTTATGTAGTTAAACAAATATCTGCCACATAATGAAAAGGCCAGATTCCTTTAGAGCAGAATTTAAAACGGTCTTCCCACAGGTTGACAACCACAAATTGCATGCAGTTGGAACACATGTCCACCTGCTAATCTGCTTAAAAACCAGCATGAAAAAAATATCCTAGGATTACCTTTTTCCCTCCTTAATTTAGTTTGGATGTGCCCCTGCTTCCATTCTATATCCCTCTTCTGTAAATAAACTACTCTAAATCTACTGCAATCATTCGCTTCCCACATGGCCTCCTCTAATGATTACACCTAAGACACAAGTGTACCACAAAGAAACTAATGGATTGAATGGTTCCTTTAGCATGCAAGAGTAACTCAAATAACCAATGGACTGGCCCCTAACGGAGCTCCCAGGTACCGTGCTACTCGCATAAAGCACTTCACCACCTCGCTAGGGTTTCTAACCACTATATAAATACAATTTCCATTCAATGCACGAGTCACAAAGGTTAGTGTGGATTACTGATCGATCATTGTAGGCACTTTGCAAGCCTTTCTTTGCCTTAAACAATGTGCACACAGTTAAGTTAGCTACATTTGGTAAACTATACTGTGGTCCGAGTGCTTACAGGATTTTGTACCCGCAATTTAGACATATGATCACACCACCCCCCGAAGTAACTATACCAGCTCTCCTTGCGAGCTTGCACCATATTTATAACCAGTAGCATAATTTACAAAACCATTACAACCAACACCCCCGCCTATCTTGTAAACAGGCCCACCATTCTACAGAACACCATCAGGCTGCGAACTAGAAAGAATAAACAAGGAAAAAACAAGACAGCTGGCCTTTTCCATCTATTAACCCAAGGTACAAGTTACTTACCTTCGGTAACGGTGTATCTGGTAGAGAAGATTCTAGCCGCAGATTCCTTAACGTAGAATTATCCCCAGGCGTGAGACTGGATCCAGAAAATTTTCTTTGCCACAGCATGTATGGCCGCCGGGGGCGGTACCACGTGACTCCGCCCGAAAGTCGTCCGCAGGCGTGACGTCAGCGAGGTCACAAAAGCCCAGGCCCGGCACACCGACGTCAGTTTTCTTCAGAGAACTCAAAACAATTTATAGGGGAAGAAGAGTAAAAGTAGGCCCCAAACGCCGGAAAAAAACAGGGAGTAGGGATGCAGAAGTACACATGAACCAACCAGCCTTGCACCAGCAAGGAAGGGGTGGAACAATTAAACAGAAAGGAGCATGCTGTCAGGGAGGAAGTGAAGCAGACACTCGTAGAAGACAAGCCACCCGGAGGGAGGCGAGTGCAGAAAAACAAAGCTGAAGGTTCTCCCAGAACGGGGAGGAAGGACGGGTCGTGAAGGAATCTGCCGCTAGAATCGTCTCTACCAGATACACCGTTACCGAAGGTAAGTAACTTGTACATCTGATAGAAACTACTAGTCACAGATTCCTTAATGTAGAATAGATACCCTAGCCATACCCAGCTAGGAAGAAACACAGGGCCCCAACAGGGGATGTGTCATGGGGACAGGAAGGGCTTCCCAGCCCCCACCAAGCAGAAGGAAGCAAGTACAAGGCGAAGGGAAGGCCAGGATACCCCAAGCCTACCAGAGGTACAAGGGACATTCGTCAGAAAACCGCAGAGAGATAGACCGTGCCAAAGGAGTACCAAGGAAGAAAGAACCATCCCACTTCCAAGGAGAAGAGGATGAACCGGAGGCAGAGCACGCCACAGGAGGACACATAACCAGCGAAGGGAACAGCCGAACAGGCATCAGCCCTGAAGCAGCGAGCAAGGCCAGAACTGCCCCATAGCCAAGAGGATCAAGGGGGACTCTGGGACAAACCGGGAGTCCTGGCGACCTCCTGTGACATCACAGGGACCCCTCTGGGATTTGCGGTGAGGCAGAGGCGCCGTGGGTCGAAGAGGGGAACCCCGTAGGGCTGCAGCACGACGACACCACACTCCCAAACACCTGAAGCCGAACTAGTCGACGCCGGGTTGAAGCCGCCGGCGACTCCGCAGAAGGCCCTGCACATGGCAAGGAATCCGCGGATGTCTCAGGATGAGGAGGGGCCAAGGAAGCCTGCAGAGCAGTAGCGTAGGCCTCCATCTGGGCCCTAGCGCCCAGACGCCAGGAAACAGTGAGTAGGATTGCGACGAGCGAGGCAGCATGTCCTGAGAGGAACCCGTGCTCTCTGCAGGACGGGGACAAGGCTTCGGTGACAAGCTGTAAGACTTACCGGTGGGCGAGCGACGCCCCTGGGGCCTCGGCGAAGGACGATCCCGTTGTCTGAGTCTGCGGTTTCTGGACCCTTCCGCGGTAGGGGACTGACACGGTGACTTGGCTGGCCTGAACTAGCGGGCCGAAAGAAGTTTTATTAGGCGCTCCCGCCGGGACTTCGGCTTCAGGTGCTGGCAAGCGTCACAGTCCGGAGAGCCATGGTGCTCGCCCAAACACCACATACAAATAGGGCGAGGGTCCATCGCCGACATCGGACGTGTACTAGAAGTACACATCTTGAAACCCGAAGGCATTCGCACACTGTTCCTCAGCGCAAAAGCGTGAAAAGCAGGCCTGAAAACAGGTCAGGGACACAATCCGGATCCGCGTTGCATGCGGAAAAGAAGGAAACTGACGTCAGCGCGGGGTGGGCTAATGTGACCTTGCCGACGTCATGCCTGCGGACGTCAGGCGGGAGTCACGTGGTACCGCCCCCGGTGCGCAGAGATGCTGTGGCAAAGAAAATTTTGCGGATCCAGTCTCACACCTGGGGATAATTCTACGTTAAGGAATCTGCGGCTAGTAGTCGATCAAATATCTGGAACATCCTCATACCTATCAGGACCGCCCCAATGCTGCTCAAATTTAGGAAAGAGTTCAAGATTCACCTCTTTAAAGAGCACTACATCACAAAACATTACCCGCCCACAACTCTGCTTTCTCCATTACACGCTGAGGTTAAGATTGTCATTGACCATGTACATTGCTCTACTGCCTTATGACTAGGTTCTCACTACAGAAATGCCATATACATACATAGTTTAAACCCAAAATTATATAAACAAGTAACAGTGGAATGTCATTACAATATGTAGAGAATTCACAAATTCAGCAGTGGCTTAAATAGGGAGGTACTATCAGGTATTTAGTACCTGCACTTCCATAATTAGAAAGAGTACTCACACTACTCAGTGGGAAATTATTTTAATGGCGGAGTATTAGCACTTCACAGTAGCAAACAGGTACTGTAGTAAAGAACACCTGCATTATATACTCCCATTTCAAGTACTGACATACAGCGAGGATATGGCGAACAAATAAACATTTGAGGTCTTCTGAGGTATTTGAGTCAGTCCACTGGTTGGTTGCTGCTACCATGCCTCCTCTCCCATCCGGTGTTTTGAAGAAGGTTAGCTTAGAGTGGCTGAGGATAGCACACTCGAGAAAAAATAGCACACAAAAGCATGACTGTAGCAAATATAAGTAAGGCCAGGCTGGTCACCTCAATGCCACCGAGTCCCTGAAAAGAGCATTTTTCTAAAATAGAGACTACTTCAATTCGGGGGAAGGAGGATCACTAGGAAAGGGCAAGAACGGACTGCTCGATTAATCTCTCACTCAGGACAGGGGTATTCAGGGGAATGAGAAGTGTGGTTTGAAAGGGCTTAAAATCAGCAATTACTGTATCACCCTTAAAAGAAAAGACCGATCGGTCCGAGTCTCACCTCAGGACCTGAAGGACACTTACTTGGAGAAGCTATAAGGGCTCTTTAACTCAGTCAATCTGTAGCATTCCAGACCCGCAGAGTGCCTACTATCCAAGAAGGTGGCATGTTATGTGAAATAAAGACTCAGAAATCCCATTGAAAAAGAGATCAGTTACCACCTTATGGCTAAGTGTCCTAGGATCTTAGCGGAGGTCAAAGTGGTGCAGACAATGGTTTCAGAACTGATAGACATTTCAGGGAACTCAAGAAGGATATAGATGAGTCTGCCCTAGTATTTCTGTCAAGACCAACTGTTTGATCTCACAGGTCTCTGACCGATGGAGATCATTAAATAGGAGAAGACCATGGTGGCCCAGGACCACACATCGGAGTGGATGCAATATATGCCATATGAACATTGTGCAATAACAATTGTGCAACCTCAGCAGACAGGATGTTGTTGGTGTTGGAGATATAGCCTAAACTAGTGGAGCTGGCTTCCTCTGAAGCGAGACCCATGGCACAAGAGTGGCTCTTCATAGACTCCTTTGCAAAAGAGTGGGTAAATTAGATAATACATTTTCTGACTTGGATATGGCACAGACTTGAATAGGATTTTCAAACAGTGTTTTTCTGGGCCGGAGGTGACAGGAGACACTTAGTCTTGCCTCTTTCACTTAATGGGTCCCCAAAGTGATCAAGCATCTCAAAACAGAGTGTTGCAAAGGGAGGGGTGGTTTTCGGAACATGAGGTGTGGGGTTGCAGGGCCAGGGGCAGCTCCACCTGCCCCTTGGTTTTGTTTTGCAGCTTCACATTTATTTACTACATTCACATAAAATGGTAATCAGCTACTTTGCTTTTCGGTCAATCTGGACTTTAACAGATGCTGGCTCTCCCGTGATTTTTGTCTATTCCCAAAAACTGCCCCTACAAGGTTCCAAACTCTTATTTTAAAAGCAGTGAAAGTGAGGTCTGATTATTACTGTGGAGTGGAGGTGAGCCACATATTGACTATAGGGTGGTAAAACCAGGGGATTGAACTTCAACTATTACTGGGACTCGCTATTAGTGGTAATAAATCAATGGCTGTACCGTTCTCCAACAGACCCAGCATACATATTAGACAGATACCAGATGGGAAGAGCAGCGTGCTTGGGAACCCTATATTTGAAGATCAGGAAAGGGAGGTATCTGGGCCCTATGGCTCAGACGGTGGAAATCTGGCATCAGGAGACTAAACATCTGAGTTGGACCGGTGTGTGGACTCAGGCCACCCCCATCTCGTCCTCTAAAAAATTAGGGCTCCTGTGTCATGAATTAGGATTTGATAAGTGGGATGCAATTGGACTCTCCACCATACACCATCCAGTAAAGATGGGTAAAATCCTTACATTTAGGGAACTACAGGAAAAATATGAACTGGCTCATGGGGAGATTTTTTGCTATCTGCAGTTCCGCCATGCACTCACAGAAGCACTTCCAGACATAGAAAATTTACCGGAATCATCCCCCTTCGAAAAACGGCTGCTTTCTGAGCCGATCTCAGACAACGCCATATCATTAACATATCGCAAATTATGCAACAACCTGCCAGATCCCTTTCGCACTCTATGAGATAGGTAGCAAGCCGATATCGGACACATCGAAGACTATGACTGGCAAACAGCACTGATGTCCCTAAGGGAAGCAGCTATTACCCTTCATTTTAGACTGATCCAATAAAAAATCCTACATAGAACGTACCTTACCATGGTTACTGTAGCGAAAATAGGATGCGCTATGTTGGGCGGATGTCACCAAGAGGCAACCTTCTATCACACTATATGGGACTGTCCGCAAATACAACCCATAAGGGATAGGGTTACGGCACAAATGCAGGACGCAATAGGGAAACAGATAACTGACACCACCGCTGAGGCTTCTTAACATTTGAGAAGCAAACCGATCTCACGGAAGTGGAACAGCAACTAGCTACTGTGGGAAACACTTTAGTGAAAAGAGCAATTGCAATGAAATGGGGGCAGCGGAAAGATCATTGGCTAAGGTTTGGGCAGCTGAACTCGATAAGCGTATGATGGCAGAAATAGAGTATAAATCTAGAGGATGTCCTAAGAAATGGGATACAAAATGGAGTGGGTGGAATGCGCAAAGAGGGGACTTATGTATATCTCCAACCGTAGAGGTGGAAATGTCAAGAAACAATAGACACTCACCTGACAATTGACTGATTTACTGTGCACCCTTATGGTATGGGTACCTGCTGTAACCAGATTGAAATGTATGCATACCAATATTTGTGATTATTTGAAGTTTGAGATCAATAAAAAAAATCTTTTTTTTTTTTTAATCTGAACTTGACAGAAGTGTAGCATTATCACTGTTAAGAATGCTTTTTTTCTGCTCTGCCACCAGCCATGGCGATAAAGTCACTATGTTTCACTAGTGGACGGTAGGTCAAATGTTGTCAATTTGTTGCTGCAATTAATAAGCATGTTCTTAGACCACTTTTCCCTTTGTCTGAAAACAATGAGTCTAAAAGTATAGCTATCACCCACTGCTATTCAGTTCTTGCTCTCACTGCTTTCGAAAGCCAACTACTAGGGAGGATACAAATCTGCCGAATAAATATTTTGATAATAGTTGGCATATGACATTTTCTAGCCGTTTTAAAATGATTTGTGTAACATGACCATCCTCTTTTGTATAATACTTTATTATTAATTTAAGTGAATGGTGCATGAAGGGGACACCGAGAAACAGTCTGCATTAAAAAGAAAGAAAAAGTAGACAGTTAAGATGGACAGCGAAGCAGCAATCATTGCTTCATGAGTCCATAAACATTTTGGAACTTCATGGCGAGTTGTTTCTTGCACTCATTTTTTACAGTCATGAAATACATCACAAGTGAGGACAGCACAAAAAATGGATGTATACATTCTGATGATAGCAGTAGAGTGCATCCCCTCAAAGAACCAGGAATCCCCAGCTAAAATACTGCAGAACTATGGAAACAATCAAAAAATCCCATTCAAAGGAAGCAAATACTGGACGATCTCAGTCTGTAAACAAGAAAAACCAGACAGCACCGATGACTGTTCCAGCTATGGCATCACTGTTCTCCAGCTAAACAAAATAACAATAAAAAAGGGTATAACAGAATCTGTTGTATTTGGGTCATTTACTGAGCAAGGGGAACATTTAGAAAGTGGTGTTGTCCAATAATGATTTCAGAGCTTTCAATTAAAATTACGACTTCAGCAACTGCCTGCTTTTTTAAAAAGTTATTTGGTTCGCAAGTTAAAATAAACAATAAAAACTCTAGCTTTTCGAGCATTCTAGTGAGATGATTCCATAACAAATATTGGACACAGCACAGCCACACACTGTTGCTCAGTTAGAGTGCCAAATGTTAGTGCTATAGAAATGAACGGGGAAGGTATTTAAAATGAAGCTCTAGATGTTGGAATCTGCTAACACAAATCTCTTAAAGATGACAACTGTTAAAATGCCACAATATGTCTGCTAAATCAAGCAGACAAAATTAAACAAAGGACAATTCTTGAATGCTCCCTGTTGATGATTGAGTTTAATATAGATGTAGTATTTATATCTGCCCACATAACTGCAATAAATGCGGGGTTGTAAGACTACGCCTAAACTTCAAATCAACTGAACTTTAACAATTAGCAAAAGTAAATGGATATATAGCTAGCAACGGATCCTCTATCAACCCCGACCCTTCCCTGAGAAATGCAAGTATGAATTTTCTTTTGCTGACCTTCCTTCCCCTATGGAAGCGTGAGAAAATAATAATGGTGGACACAAACTAGCCCAATTGTAAAACATTCATGAACATACCTGATGTGAAAAGGCTCTGTGGTTCTGGGGCTGTGGGCCAGTCGCTGGAGGTCTGTGGAGAACTAGGGAAGGGAGGAAGTCCACTGGGTATAGGATTAGGATGCCGGAAATTGTCAGAGAAGAGTGACTGTGATTCCGTTGTGGCTCCCTCAAAGGGTGACCGTGCACTGTGATTAGTGGAACTGATGGGGATGATTGTGTTTGATTTGGTTAAGCCTGGTGGGGGCGATGGTGATTCACTGGTTAATATCTGCAACACAAGGAGGAAAAAAACATTCCATGATGTACATCATTTTCTACTTTGACCTATTATTTCCTCTCCATGCTAGAAAGTGGAGAGGTTTAACTGATATCAACAGAAAACAATTAAAGATAGAAGGAAAGAAGACCATTAACAAAAAAACAAGAACAACAAAACTGTGAAACACATGGTAACTCGAACCAATCATTTAGAGCAAAACAAGTTTGTTTGACACTCTTACATTCGAGTACAGTGATGTGTGAAGGAAATAACATCCTCTTAGGTTTCTAGTCCTCGCCCAGTCAGAACAGGAGATTAGCGAAGCCCCATGGAACAAAAACAAATTTCTCTTTGTCAACATTAATTGAAAGAAAAATAGGCAACATTCAGAAGACTAGAGTGAAAAGGTGAACCTTTAAAGCTTCCATATTAGTCAAGAAGGTGCCACTAAGTGCACATAATTACCATCAAGTGACGTCATCTGTACGAAATTTACTCTGGAGTATTGAGGGGTATGATAATACATCACCACTAAGTAAAAATGGGTTTGTGACTGCTAAAGAAACAGTTGCTGTTCATCACTAGGGAAAAATAATATATCCATTACAATAGATATGAAGTACAACATTCCACAAGAATAGACAGTGGTAACTTACTTTTAGCCTTCGTTCTAATTCATAGTCATCTTAATTAAAGTTATAAGAGTTATAATCCCAAAAGCGTGCAGGGACCCTAGAACACTTATCAAATATATAAATAAATATACATGGAGGAAGATGAAAGGTTTAACATACATGTAGGCAGATGAAGAGACTGGGTATATGCTCCCCGTTTTTATTCCACATGGACGGTAGCCACAAATATCTGGGGATTTGCTTCCAATGTTTAGGACTGACAGTGAAGATCCTTTGACGAGGAAAGAATGTTACTTTCCCTGTAAGCATCTTTTTGAAGCGTGTAGTGCTGCAGATTCACACGTTATGCACATTCCTGCCATCTAGTGTTGGGCCCAGACTCTGCAATTTGTTTTTCTCAAGGAAGTCTTTTATGGTCAACGTTATGCATGTTATCCTCCTCGAGGTAATGCACATGTTCAATGGCTCCTTTGTTAGACTTTTTCCCTGCCATGTGGGAAGTGATGACAGTCTGGTAGCTCAGCACTTGCTGTTGAACATGTGTACATTCTTGTACATATTTGACACCATTGAATACCTGAATCTGCAGCACTACACACTATGAATAGATGCTTCCAAGATAACATATCCCATTCGTAGCATGTGCTGGCTGCAGATACAAGTGCTATGCACAGACTGTAAAGCAGTACTCCTCTTGCGGTGGGGCTTTAGGCATCAGGCGGTGCATTTGTTTGAAATAATGAGTGTAGAACTGTTTGTCCCACTAGAGCTTGTTGTCTTGCAAGTATGCTCACACAATACAGTTTGGTAAAGGTTTGTGGGCTTGTCCATGTACAGATGTCCGTTAGAGGGATATTTCACAAGAAGGCATTGTTGCTCCCTCTTTTCTTGTGGAACGAGTCTATGGCATTGTGGGTAGTCTTGTTCTTTTTGCTTTGATGTAGCAAATTTGTATGCATTTAACAATCCATCTAGCAATTCCTGCTTTGGAGATGGAATACATTTTTTATTTGGGTCTGAAAAAGCTACAAATAGTTGTGTTTTTCGAAAGGTTTTACTTTTTTCCAAATAAGTACACTAGGGCTGTTTTAACATCCAGTGTATGTAGTGCCCTTTCTGCAATTGTTTCTGGTTCGGGAAGAAAACGCGTAAATCCAATGTCTGATTTAAGTGGATAGGGTATATGACTTTAGACAAACTTAGGATTTGTACGTGGGTTTTAGGGATATAAAAATGTCAAAGAAAGCCACTTTCGATGTTAGAACATGCAGTTTGCATTTATGTATAGGTTCAAATGCTGTGGACATTAATTGTAGTGAGAAGACAGTTTAACAAGATGCATTCATAGACTAGAGTCAGTACTATAAATTGAATCTGTGTACCCAGCCGGGCAACAGATGTTTTAATATGAAGTAAGTTGTTTCAGAACCACAGTTTACACGAACAAGTGATAGGGCACAATCCTGTACCTATCTTCCAAGGGAAGAAAACATGGAAAAAATAAAGAGGTGATAGGGAAAAAGGAAAAGAAATAACAGGCAAAAGTGGAGGAGCCCGGGGGGTTGTGCCATCGCTGGGTTTTCTTGTCCCTGCCTCGTTGTGGCGTTCCTTGCTGGCCCCCGTGTAAAAAAGCACTTGAGTTCTGATGAGCCCCTCCTTGTCTATTAGAACTACTTCCTTCGCCTGGGTCTGAGCTGTCAGAGGATTCGGCAGACGTCTCAGAGAAACCAACCAGATTCTGTCGTCTGCTGAATTCACATCACCTTCACCGGACAATGATCAGCATCACCGTGTCAGAATGCAAATTAGAAATCACTGTTCCAACCGTGCCTCAACTTTTATTTTGCAACACGCCGACACGTCATTATCCATCACTGGGCATATATCACGTTGACCATTGTGCCTGTGACTGTGTCCTACTCAAATCGGTTTAATAATATCACTCTGCCCAATGCGTCGTGGAGAAGCGTGGCTCAGTGGTTAGAGGCGGCAGACCCGGAAGCTGAGATTGGCCATGACCCGGAAGCTGAGGTTGGCCATGGACCAGGGTTCGATTCCCCGCCTCGGCGGGTCTCGGGCTCAAAAATTCCACGGACTCGACAATTCTCGCTCCGGTGCCTACTCGACTCACGGGTTCACACTCTGCGACTCTGGGCAATAGCTTGCTTAATCTCCACTACGGCCCCTCGCGGCGGGATGCCTGGCTTTCACCTTGTGGATACCCTGCCGGGGTATCTCACAGGGGAATACCAGGACGGGTTCCCTAAGCAAGCGCCTTGATGCCTTTGGGTGATACGTGCGCTATATAAGTCGCAATACATTTACATTTACAATGTTTAGGTTCCATGATGGTACAGGAGGTAAACATAGTGGAATTAATCTTTTAAGTGCCTCCATGAATGCTTTCATTACTGGCATGTGAAAAAGATTGAGGTCTTCAGTTTAGCAGATATGCTAAGTGTACGGTAGATGCAAGTTCTGAAGAATGAACAAATAGCATACCAGTTGTTCAGATGGAGAGCAAGGGTTTATACTGTTTGCAGTGCAGTAGTGGACAAAGAATTTCCATTTTGCTGCATAAAACGCCCTGGTGGTTGGTTTTCTGGCTTCCTTTAAAATGTTCATACATTCTGGTGGTAACTGCAAGTACCCAAATTCTATGACCTCAGAAGATGGATTGCAAGGTTGAGTTGTTATATGTTTGGGTGCCTGGCTCTACACTTGCTATGGGTGAGAAGATCTGGAATGTTTGCTAGTTTATTGTGATGTATTAGGGACAGCTCCGGTAGTGATGTGTACCATGGTTGGCATGCCCATGTTGGGGGTTATGAGTATAATTTTCAGTTATGTTTGTCTGAGTTTTCTGACCAGATAAGGAATGAGCAGGAGAGGTGGAAAAGTGTACACAAATATTCCTGACCAGTTAATCCACAGAGCATTTAGATCATGGATGTGGGTGGCTGGATGCGAAGTTTTGGAATTTGGCGTTTTCTGCAGTGGCAAAGAGGTCAATTGTTGGAAGTAGATTTGTAGGACTTGAGCATGGCCTTCCCATTCATGGACTTCTTGATGCATCCTGCTTCGTAGGTCTGCTAACATGTTGTCCATCCCAGGTATGTATTGTACCAGGAAGTGGATTTTGTGTTTGATGGCCTATTTCCATATGAGTTATGCTAGTTGAGACAACTGCAATGAATGGGTCTCTCCCAGTTTCTGGGTGTAGTACATTGCAGTCATATAGCTGACTGTAGAAGATCATTCTTACCCGTTATTTTGGGTAGAAATGCTTTGAGAGCCATTTGTAGAACATTGAAGGGAAATGTTTGTTGTTGCGCAGACCAGTGACCCTGTACTGTAATGTCCTCCATGTAAGCACCCCAACCCATGAGTAATGCATCCATAGTAATTGTCACTTTCAGGATTGGGTACTTGAAGGCTCTTCCCTTTTTAGTGTTTTGTGTATTCCACCATTGCATTGCGTGATGGGCCATGGGTGACACCAACACTAGATACTCCATGTTGCTCCCTGCGTGTGACCATTGAGATGCTAAGCACTCACGTAGGGGTTGCATATGTAGTCTTGCATGTGGAATTATTGCTATACAAGAGGCCAACATACCTAGAAAACACCACTATTTTCACTGAGAGGCAATGAGCTGGCTAAAATGGAGCCTGTTGGGTCTAGAGATTGGGAACTCTCTGTGAATTGGGATAAGTTTTAATTGTGTGTGAACTGAGTATGGCCCATAGGTATGGCTGTACTTGCAGCAGGAATAAATGTGATTTTGTTGCATTTATTATAAATTCCAATCTGTGTAAGAGGTTGACAATGGTTTGGGTGACCTGTAGACATTTCAGTTTCCTGGAACTCTTGATCAACCCATCGTCTAGGTAAAGAAAGACATGGAGGTTCTCCCTTCTCAGACTTGCTGCTACTACTATAGCTAAACATTTTGTGAACACATCTGGGGATGCTGTTAAACAGTATGGTAGTACCCTGAACTGACAAGGACATCCACTAACCACAAAGCAGAGGCGATGTGCCAGATGGATTGGTATATGACAGTATGAGTCCTTCATATCAAATGCGGTCATGAAGTCACCTTCCTGAAGTAGTGGTATCACATCCTGTAGTGTTATCATGTGACAGTGTTCAGATAGGATGTGTTGACGGAGTGGGGGCATGTCCAGTATAGGACGGAGCTTTCCCTCCTTTTTGGTTACTAGGAAGAATAGGGAGCATAGTTCTTTCCCTTGATGTTTGAATCGGACAGGTTCTATGACCCCTTTTTGCAATAACACTTTTACTTCTTTCACCAGGTGTAGATGAGGACTGAGGGCGTGTTTCGTAGGTGGGATATTTGGTGATTGAGTTTTGAGCTCTAGGCAATATCCCTGACTGATGATCCTTAACACCCACTGGTTTTTTGTTACTTCCAGCCACTACTGATGAAATTGTTGTAGCCTTCCCCCAAACAGGTGATGCGTGTTCAGGGGAAAAGGTTGCAAAGTCACAGTTTTGAGTTAGATGCTCCCTACTTTAGTGTTCCCTCTATCTGTGCCTCTTGATTTAAAACATGTGCAATATTCTTTACCCGATTGCTTGTGGTATTGTTGCTGCTGTAATTGGTAACTTGGGGTTCCTGGGGTGTTATTCTTCGAGGCCCATCTTCCTTCTCCGAAAGGGCTGGCGATTTTGCACATGTACTGCAAAGCTCCCATTGATTTTGCACTAAGTGTCCTTTTTGGTTTTCTCGTGTTGTGTGTCAACTTCTGAACCAAATAGAAGCTCGTCATCAAATGGTATTTTTAAAATGTGCTGTTGCACTTCTGGTTTGAACCCTGATATGCGAAACTATGCATGTTGATGTAGCATCAACAAGGAATGAATGCCTCTTGCAGCTGTATCTGAACTATCTAAAGCACATCAAATTGTTGCATTATTTGGCTTCCTTCTGCAATCAGATCTTCCCCTTTTTTCTTATTTTGCTCAGGGAGATTCAGTAATAATTCTTCCATCTCATCCAATTTAGCTCCATTATAGTGTGATAGGAGTACCACGGAACTTGCAACTCGCATGTGATTGGCATTGCCTGCTGCAACCCTTTCTCCTGCAGTGTCAATGCTCTTACTCTCCTTGTCAGGAGGTGGAGCATCCCAAATGCTTTCTGATGCTGCTCTTTTACAGACGGTCGTCACGAGTAAGGAGCCTGCAATAGGGTGACTTCTGATGTAGAGATGGTCTGAAGGTGAAGGCCTGTACTTTCTTTCAATTCTGGATGCAAGTACCGTTGATTTGACTGGGTATTTAAAAACATATTTAGACACTTTCAGCATAGAGCCTATCATTGGTAGATCCTGAACTGTGTGTTTCTTTCCGGAAAGTGTTTCTACTAGGAAATCATTTTCCTTTTCTGTCATTTGCATTGACAATTTGTGATACTCTGCTGCCTTAGTATCACACTATGATACGGGGCGGTATCAGGTGGAGATGCTTTAGCTAGGATAGGCAGTTCCACATCAGTTATACTCCTGGTCTGGGCCATGTTGTGTGTCTCCCTGCGAGTCAGAGGAGTATGCCTCATGGTCATGGCTGTCTCCTCCCTCTGCTTCCTGAGTGGATGAGGGTGACCTTGTGTATTGTGATAGTGGACGGCTACATGGCATGGGGCTTGTGGCCCTATGTTGTGTTGCCACTTGTTGGTAGTGGCTGTGGAACACCCAAGACCTGGCCTTGTCTTTTGGAAGTCTCCTTATGACGCCGCTTCTGAATGAATTCATGAAAGGTTTCAAAAACATTGCCTTTTTCCTCTTGCAGTATTGTTTTTTTCAGTGTTTTGCCTGCTTCTCTGGCACTATTGTCATTGCTGAGGAAGGTGTTTTAGTGTTTGGTATTGTAGGAGGCAAGGTTTTCTTCAGCATCGAAGAGTGACCATGGTGTTTGTCGGAGTCGAGGAGTGTTACGATTCTGTATGGATGGACACAGATTGCTTATTTGTCTCTGACTGTTTGGCTCCAAAGCATGACATAGTTGTTTTGTTGGTTTCAATATGTGTGCTGAGGTCGATGGGTATATATCAGCATCGATGTTGCCCTGGTGTAGGCTCCATGCCTCCTCTTAAGCCTTGGTGTACGATTGGGATCGAGAACATTCTCGTACTGTCTCTGCTTTGAGGCTTGCTCTCGGTGTCGACCAGAGCCCGAGGGTTATGGTGCACCATGATATTGGGAGCGAGGTTTACGTAGGATCTACTTTAAATGAGGGTGGAGAGGGGGGGACCAACTGTACTCAAGGCCCAAGGTGTGGTCTTCAATCTGGGTCCAACCCAGTCACAGTGTGTAGTGTACTCAACCTACACATCCGACTCCTCTCCTCCACCGCACTCATTGGAGTCAACGTAGTGAGGATTGGTGATGATGTACCCCTGTCTGGCTTTGACCTCAACGTCTATTTCACCCTCACTGGTGTGAAGCTGGGGGACTTCTTCTGGGGAAAAGTCCACCTCCACTGCCATCTCTATGTTAGGACCAGTCTACGATGCTATATGCTTCTCAGGGTCTTCAAATTTTTAAATAAGATGTAAATTGCACAGTTCTGTCCTTTGTGCTCCGGCAAGAGAAAACATGGTACAGATGTTGTAAGCATTTTTCACCCTGCACAGAGGGCACTTTCTGAAAAATGTGTCATTTTTAGCCTCTGATACCCAGAGGCTAACATTCTCGATGGGATTGTTAGGGGCTATGATGCCTAAGTTGGTTGCTTCCGATTGACTCCTACACAATTCCAACATCACAGGAGCCATGTCCATGTTTCCATTGTCGAATCTCAATATGTTGTCGCAGTTGGGTGTCCTTGCGCACCATTGGTACCGAAACTCTACAGAGTTCTGACGCAGTCTGCCCGGCCAGATGGCAAAAAACAATCTAACAAAGGAGTTGCTGAACATACACATTACCTTGAGGAGGAGGAGATATGACGCACATATGACGCACAAAGTCAACCATAAAATACTTCCTTGAAAAAAACAAATTTCAAAGTCCGGGCCCAAGATTAGATGACAGGGGTGTGCATATCATGTGTATCTGCAGCCAACATGCTACAAATTAAATAGTTGCTTACTTGTAGTCCCGGTTCTGTACAGTAGAGATCTTTTAGGAAGAAATGGTTACCTACTGTTAGTCCTAGTTCTGCACTGTAATGATCCTTATTGTAGTGAACTTAATCGAAGTCCAAAACAACCCCCCCCCCCCCTAGCTTATCTCAGCCACATAAGCCAGTAGTGAAGAGTCCACTTACTTTACTATTCTTCTAAAAAGAACTGACAGTGAAGCCAACTCCCAGTAGGAGGCGTTGAGGCATAGGTAGCTCTAGGACTCGTACAGGCTGCATTTTAACACTTTAATGTTAAAGCCCTTCAGGCTACTCTTTTCCTCGCTGGTTACACAGTCAAAGTAGCTAGCTTGTAGATTCTGCAATGTATTTTTCGAAACAATGGTTTATTTTTAAGAAGTTGGTAATTTGGAATATTTTGCCTTGATAAACCTTTGGGGGGTTTCAGAATGAGGCTTTGCAAAAGCAATAAACCAGTTGCTTGGGTTTTAGATGCTTTTAGTCCCATCAATGCAATACATTATTATTGCTCCTTTGAGACACAGTATGTTTAGTGTTATTTCTGCCGTTAACCGTGGGTAAGAAGAAAATGGCAACTTAATTCTCTCATTTCAGAGGAATAGAGAAAGCACTTTAGGCAAAAATTTAGAGTGAGTTCAAGAAACCATTATATCTTTGTTAGACTGCAATAGTTTCCTCCAGTGCTAATGCTTGCAACACTTCGGCTTCTAAGAACACTACTTTTCAGGAGACAAACTGCATTTCACAAGAGTGTAGTGACTCAAAGAAAGGCATCCTGTATATTTTTCTTGCACTCAAATCCCACGTTAGGTCTGGAATGTTTTTAGGAGGAATTACCCTCTTACGGCCTCCATAAACGCCTTGATCAAATGTATTTTGAACATGAACAAAAGTTCAGTTTTGTTTGTTAGATGCTATTACATCTAATGTGAAAAAATATAATCAAACTTTGAGGATGGAAGAACATATGATATCTTGAACTGATGCCTCAAGTGGATCAATGTTTTTCTACACAGTAGTAGTCGTAACAACCAAGTTACTTACCTTCAGTAACGATATATCTGTTAGAAACATAGGCTAGTTCTAGATTCCTTACCTTAGAATTACCCCCAGGCATCAGACTGGATACTGAAAGTTTTTCATCAAGAGTACCCCTACGTGTCGAAAGGTGGCGTCGGTCGGATCCGCGTTCCTGCCGTGGTCGCTGTGATGACATTGCAGTAGCTACTTAGATGCCGCCCTAGCGCGCAGACGTCAGTTCTGTACACTACTTTACATGCCAGAAGCGCAGAGCCATGTAAGACACTGACCACTGGTGCACGAAACTAGAGCCCTGAAAGGAAATCCTTAACCCTATAAGTCAGTTCGCAGAATGGGGAGGATGGGGTGGGGCGGTAAGGAATCTATAACTAACCTATGTTTCTTACAGATATATTGTTACCAAAGGTATGTAACTTGTTCATCTGAAAGAAACAGTTATAGATTCCTTACCTTAGAGTAGATAACACCAGTAATACCAAACCCGGCGATGGGTCTGCGAACCAAGTTCACACCAGAAAGTCCTGGAGAACAGAACGGTCAAAGAAGCAGTCTCTCCGGCTGTCGAGGCAGTAGTGTCTTGTGAACGTGTGCAGCAGTGCCCAAGTAGCTGCCTGACAGTTGTCATGTTATGTTATGAGTGGTTTTGTAGTGTGCTCAATTACTCTGGAGTATCCTGGCGCGAGGAGAGTGAGATGTGAAGAAAGACACTACCGATAGAGGGGAGAGATTTAAAGCTTGAAGGAGCACCATGGATTGATCAAAAAGGCCAAAAGGATATTTTTTAAAGAGAGTATTGAATTATCTGAAGAGAGCTCTTTTTAATCTATAAGGAGCTAACGGCACTCACAAAGGACAGTGGCCAAAGACCATTTTGCCACTGAGATATGCGACTATCGCAAACCATTTTGTGAGCAAAGTGGAGCAGATATACGTGTCTTTTCAGCAGGGTCCAGCCGAACAAGCCTTGGCTTGGGACACCTGCCAAAGGCTCACTAAGAAATCATGTCTCAAGGAGTTCATGGTGCCTCCGAGGGAGGAATTGATAAAAATTAATCATGGGTATCCATTCGGGATCCCCCACGGACGTCGCTCCTCTGAAAATTCTCAGGAATCATGTACACCTCCTGTGGAATTACATAGGCAATTTGGCTACCCTATCCTTTCAAGAGAGTCAGGTGCCGGAGGAATGGTAACTCGCCCAGGTAGTTCCTATTAAAAAGAAAGCGAACCCGAGTATCTCCCAACTGGATAACCTCCGCCCCATTTCACTCCTACCTTTCTGTGCCAAAGTGGTGGAGAAATTGGTTAATAACCAGTTGGTTAAATTTGTGGAGGATAATCATCTTCTACACTCTTCCCAATCTGGTTTTAGGGCAAAACATTCTACAGAAACTGCCCTTCTCTTCTCCACAGAACTGCTTCGCCAGAAAGTGGATGAAGGACAGACCGCCGCTTTGATATTGCTGTACCTAAGTGCGGTATTCGATACTGTATCGCACCCCAGACTTCTTGCCCGTCTGAGCGAGATGGGGGTTGCCGGGCCAGCCTATGAATGGGTGGTCTCTTTTTTGGTGAATAGAAAATTCCAAATACACTGTCCCCCCTTCAAGTCCTCGTTTCGAGCTCTAAAACAAGGAGTCCCGCAGGGCGCTATATTGAGCCCTACGTTATCTATACTACTATAATAAAGGAAGAACTTCCAGCCTTTGGGGCGGGTAAACTCGGGAACCACAGCGCCAATCCACACACCCGATACACCGTTGGAATCGTCAGGGTGTGTAGATGGTTATAGGCTATATAAATTTTAAAAAAAAACGTTATTTAAAAAATGTAAAGTAAAAAAAAAGTAGTCCCGCCGAAGTACCGCCGGCCGCGACGTGCGTGCTCACGTCAGGAGCGCGGGGAGGAGCGGTGTCCAGGAGCGCGACGAGGAGCGGCGGACATGGCGCGGGGGAGGAGCGGTGACGTGAGGAGCAGCGGACAGGCCAGCGGCGGTGCGAGCAGCGGACAGGCGGGAGGAGCGGCGGCTCAGGTAAGGGGACCCATGTCGGGGCAGGCGAGGGTCGGGGCATGCGGGGGACAGGCCGGGCGGGGGCCCGGGCTGCTGCACAATGTCGGGCGGGCGGGGGTCGGGGAAGCCTGTTGCACCCGGACAAGGTCGGGACGGGCTGCTAGTTTAATCTATATATGGAACCCCTGGCTAGAATGGTGGAATCTTATGGGGTGGAGATCGTGTCATATGCGGACGACACTCAACTGGTTGTCACTATCGCACAACCCAGTTGAGACGACAGATCATTTTTCTACTTGTCTTGCGGCACTTGCTGCTTGGATTTAGAGCAATTGCCTCCGTCTTAACGGGGGCAAGACCGAACTTCTTGTGATCGGCTCCTCTCAATCAATTTGGACATCAGCCTGGTGGCCCGCTGACCTGGGTCCTACACCCACCCCTTCTGATACGGTGAAAAACCTGGGTGTTCTCCTGGATACCAATCTTTCATATTCCCAACACATTGGCAACATGGCGGGGAAATGCTATGGCATACTGAAAGTCTTACGTAAAATCTTGGATCTCCTTCCTATTACAGCTAGGAAAACCTTAGTACATGCCTTGGTCACTTACCATCTTGACTATGGGAACTCCCTGCTCTGTGGCCTCAGTAAAAAGGGCCTAAACCAACTCCAATGTGTTAAAAATGCGGCGGCCAGGTTTGTTTTAAACTTGCCGAGGAAGTCGTCTGGGAAACGTGCGTTACAGATCTTGCACTGGCTCCCCATGCGGGAATGTATTCGGTTTTCGTATTCGTATTCGGCATTATCCACCGCATTGCACAGGGCAAGGGCCCGGCCTACCTCCAAAGGATATTAACTATATACCGTCCCAGAAGCCTTCTGAGATATATGGGCAGCATGCAGTTTGCGGTACCCCGCATCTATAAAGCGCGGATGGGTGGGCACTCTTTTAGGTTTCTAGCCAGCAAACAATGGAACGAACTCCCCATTGAGCTTCGGATGGAACCATCAGAAACGAGGTTCCGGCTGAAACTTAAGACTTGCCTGTCTCCAAAAGATTAGTAGGGAGTCAGTGCCTATCCTCTCCTGTCCCTCCCCCTTATCATGGACCGGTCTTTGTTAGGAGTTCTTGTGGGAAGGCATCCTAGCGCGCAGATGCACTGTTCCGAGTGAAATCAGGTGCTTAATAAATGTTTTTATTATTATTATTTATTACTATTAAAGGGTCATTTTGAAAAGATGGGTTTTGAGTGCTTTTTTAAAGAGATTAAAATTCTGATTGGTACGAAGAGCCAGAGGTAAAGAATTCCAGGCCACTGCTGCTTTCACAGCAATAGTGTGTCCACCAAGGCGGGTTCATTTAAAACGTGAAACTTCATTAAGGGGGACTCCGCTTCCCAAAGCAGTGGTTACTGCCGTCGCCCTGGTGGAATGGGCGAGTTACCCCACTGGAGGCTCCTCCTTTGCCAAAGAATAGCAAGCTTTTATGCACAAAACGACCCATCTAAAATTGATCCGTTTGTGCACGGCCCGACCTTTTTTGGCACCCACGTAGCTAACAAAGAGCTCGTCATCCACCCGGAATTGTTATGTGCGATCCAAGAAAAAGGAAAGAGCACGCTTTGAATCCAGGCGGTGGAGCCTCTCTTCCTCTTTGGAAGTGTAGTGTAGTTCCTATATTCCCAATAGGCTCTGCGCATTGGAATAACAAACAGCAGTTTAGACGTAGGACTGAGGTCATCTAGGTCTCTACTGACTATGATAGACTTAATTAGGTTTGACAGCTAGCTCAGAGGTCACTAGAAACTTTCTCGAGTAAACAAGGTGTTAACTTCCCTGAATAGACAAGAAGGGATTAGCTTCTGACAACCGCATAAACATGACAACTTTGCTCCCTCAGAATAAAGAGTATATCTCCAGAGTCGTGTGAAAACAATAGACAGCTATTTCACTCAGTCAATCGTGCATGCTTAATTTCACCAGGAGTGCAGAGAAATATAGAGACGGGCGTTTTCAATAAAAGTTGTAATTTATTGAGTAGTCTTCTTTCTCATGCAAGAGAAATGAATTGCCACAATTGCAATACTTATCATAAAGTAAAGTGCGTACAGTAAAAGTAGTATTATGAAATAA
Organism: Lissotriton helveticus; assembly: GCF_964261635.1. NCBI lineage: Eukaryota > Metazoa > Chordata > Amphibia > Caudata > Salamandridae > Lissotriton > Lissotriton helveticus. The sequence continues at coordinate 310,287,699 of NC_136057.1, forward strand.
TATTGTAAAAGTATTGATATGGTTTCTTAGCCATATGATACTTTAAAACGGATAAAATATATACATACATAAAAACATTGACTAACGTACTCAACTGGTGCTTCTAATATACGCCTACCCCGGTGTACCTGACCTAAGCCTAATACGTGGGAAGGAGTAAGTAAGTTGCAGTTTAAGTTAAGTTGTTTTTTTGCCAAGAATCTGAATCAAGAAATCTCTTAAGGTTTTAGTCAGCTCCGTACCTTGGTTATAGAATGAAGGAGGTCTTGTATCTCTCTCTTGGGACACGATCTCCCAGCAACCCGCAAGGGTGACTGGAAACACCGGAGCTGGATTTCTCGGCAGGAGAAAAGACAGCGTCTCTCTCAGTGCGTCGAATGGGAGGGTCGGCTTCCTTCAGCACTCGCATCAGCTGGGCGTCGGGCAAGTAGATAGCCGCTCTGCTCCAAACCACCGTGTCTGCTTAAGGCAACGTTGGTATATTTATACCTGAAAAGTGCTGTGTTTGACGTAAGGTTGGACATAAGACGTCACTAAGAACTAACAGTTCTTTCTGGACTCCAGGAGTTCTTGTGCAAATCAAAACAAAAGCAGGGGGAATTCCCGGGCTGCTGGAGGCTTGGTTTGTTTAAAGAACGCGTTGTACTTCCTAGGAGTCTATGGGAGTAGCCTTGCCGTATTTGGACTGCATGGGCTATGACTAAATATGGACATGATTCTTATGCCTTTATAAGGATATATTTTGTTATAAACACATAAAGGCATGAATCGGGGATATTTAATTAGGGTCCTAGATACATTCACAACAGAAGGATGCGGAGGCGGAAAGAAGGTGGGCAAAGTGATGGTCTGTCCAATATGGAAAGGAGTAATCACTTTAGGAAGGAGGGAAGGACGAGTTCTAAGGACAACCTTGTCCGGATGAACAGTCCGAAAAGGTGGTTTAGAAGAAAGAGCTTGGAGCTCACTCACCCTGCGCACAGAGGTGATGGCCACCAGAAAAGAAGTTTTCAAAGTCAGAAGCCTGAGAGGACAGTTATGTAGTGGCTCAAAGGGAGCGCACATAAGATATGTAAGAACCAAATTCAAGTCCCACTGAGGCATTATGAAGGGAACAGGAGGAAAAAGATGAGTAATACCCTTAACGAAGCAATAAACAGGGGACTTGAAAAGAGAAGGCTGATCAGGAAGCCTAAGAATGGCTGAACTGGCCGAGAGGTTACCCTTTAAAGTGCCCAGAGCAGAGCCCTGATGTGCCAAAGAAAGGAGGAACAAGAGGACTCAGAAAAGAGCTGAAAGTGTAACCACAGCCTTTGCTGTGCACCATGCCACAAATTATTTCCATCTACAGGCGTATACAGTCTTAGTGGAGGGATACCTGCCTGTCAAGATAACATCACAGACTTTGGGAGGCAGGTCAAACGACGCCAACTACCGCCGCTCAATCTCCACGCAAGGAGGTACAAGCTGGACAGGTTTGGGTGAAGGACCGTCCCCTGCTGCTGCGACAGAAGATCCTCCCGAAGAGGCAGTCTGATCTGAGGATCGATGACCATGTGTAGCAGCTCAGGATACTAGACTCTTCGTGCCCAATCCGGAGCCACAAGAATGACTTAGGCCCGGTCGTGCCTGAACTTCAGCACTCTGGGCAGAAGTGGTATAGGCGGAAAGGCGTATAGAAGACCGCAACTCCACTTGCGACGAAAAGCGTTGCCTAGCAAGTGCCGCCTTGGAAATTCCAACGCGCAGAATGGATGACATTACGCGTTCTCTTTGGTGGCCAATAGATCTAACCAAGGTTCTCCCCAGACACCTTGCACCACCTCAGAGTGAAGACGCCATTCGTGATCCATCATGCACCTGCGACTGAGTTCGTCCGCCCTGGCGTTCAGGGAACCTGCCAAGTGTTAAACCAGCAGGGATATGCCCTGATGTTCCAGCCATGTCCAGATGGAGGGCCTCTTGACATAGGGTCCACAAACCCACACCGCCTTGTTTGTTGCAGTACCACATGGTGGTGGTGTTGTCCGTGAACACCTGCACTACTCTTCCCCGGACAGAGGGAAGGAATGCTTTGAGTGCAGCTCCAGAAGGCGTATGTGGAGCCTGGAGTCCACCAGAGACCACTGATCTCCGCCGCCCCCACGTGGCCACTGTGAACTCTGGTTGGGGAAGGGAGAGGATCTGCTGGTTCGTTAGCTGTCACTGCAATTAGTGTGCTCTGCCCTCCATGATCTGGATGCAATCCGACAGGTTTCCCTGATGTTGTGCCCACTAGAACTTCAGGTCCCACTGCAGAGTCCACATATGCCATCTGGCATGGTCCACCAGCAGGATGCCGGAGGCCATCAGGCCCAGTAGCCAGAGGTTCATCCTGACCGAAACCTGCAATAGAGGCTGAAAGATCGGAATGATAGCCCGAATATCCTGGAATCGCTGTTCAGGAGGATAGACCCGAAACTGTGTCGTGCCCAGAACAGCTCCGATGAAAAGGAGCTTCTAAGAGCAAGTCAGGTGTGACTTCGGCACGTTGATGGAGAACCCCAGCGAATGCAGGAGGTCGGCCATAGTCTGGAGGTGGGAGATAACAGCCTGGGACGAGCCAGCCTTCAACAGCCAGTCGTCAAGCTAGGGTAAGACTGGAACCTCTGATCTGCGCAGCTGAGCTGCGATCTCGCCATCACTTTCGTGAACACCCGAAGGGCGCTGGTAAGGCCAAAGGGAAGCACGGTACACTGAAAGTGCTTGTGGCCTTCCATGAACAGTAGGTAACGCCGGTGTGTCAGCAGGACGGGGATGTGAAAGTAAGCGTCCTGCAAGTCCAATGCTACCATCCAGTCTCCAGGGTCGAGGGCAGACAGGACCTGAGATCCAAGATAGGACGCAGGCCTTTGTCCTTCTTGGCACCAGAAAGTAGTGGGAATAGCAATCACAACCTACTTCCGGGACAGCAACTCGCTCAATGGTTCCCTTGGCCAAGAGTGCTGAAACTTCCTGTTGGAGTAGGGGCAGATGATCCTCTGACATGCGGTGGTACTGATGTGGCATGGATGGAGGGGTAGTCTCGAAGGGGAGGGAGTAGACCAATCAGACTATTTGCAAAACCCACCTGTCTGACGTGATGGGGCACCAGTGGGGGAGGTGATGGCGAATTCTGCCGCCCATTGGCGGCCCAGAAAGGTCAGACTAGGAGGATTTGAAGGCTGCGACGGAGGAGGCTGCGGTGGACTGGCCAGCCCGCTGGCCCCCAGAACCATGGCGGTGGTTCCCACATCCCCAGCCTGTGGCTCTCGACTGGACAAGGCAGGGCACCACGACCGTAGCCATGAAAGGGGCAAAAAGCAGACTGCACAGGGCGGGAGGTAGAGAGGCCCAAGGACCTGGCCGTAGCCCAAGTAACCTTAAAGAGCTCCAGCGCAATGTCTGCCTTGTCGCAGGGAAGGCGACGGCCATCAAAGGGCAGCTACATGACAGTGGATTAGACGTCCCCTGGAAAACCAGTCGACCTCAACCAGGTGTAGCGTTGAAGGGTTACCGATGTGGAAATCGCCCTGCCTAGTGAGTCGGCAGTATCCAGCCCACAGCAGATAGTAAACGTTGTTGCGGCTCTCCCTTCGGCAACTGCACAGAAGAGTGTGGCCCGGGCCTCCTCGGGGCAATGGGGCAACACTGGGGCCATCGTATCCCAGATGGAGTTGGTATAACAGCCCAACAGACATGCAGTGATTACCGACCACAGTCCCAAGCTGGAGGAAGAAAACATCTTCCCAAGATAGTTCAGCTTTTTGGATTCCCCATCAGGTGGTGCGTTAGGGGATGCACCTTTGGAGGTGAAGGCTTGGACCACCAGGCTCGGAGAGGTGGGGTGTTGGGAGAAGAATGTTGGGTCACTCGGGGCTGGGTGATGGCATCGGGCAATCATCCTATGCGCAAGAGCCCCTTTGTTGGGCCTCGAACAAGTGCCCAAAAGCATGTCAGTGAGGGCTTTATTAAATGGTAGCAGGGGCTTCAAAGAGCTCGCTGCCGGTTGAAGCACCTCTGTCAGGAGGTTAGACCTGACTGCCACCGTAGGTAGCTCGAGGTGTAGAGCCTCAGCCACCCTACGCAACACCACGGCATAAGACTCTCCCTGCTCCGAAGCCACTGTAGGATGAGACAACATGCCATGGCCTGGTGAGGTATCCTTACCACTGACTTCCCCCAGTACCTCTCTCCAGTCCGGTTCGTAGCCCAACTGGTCAGTTAAACGTTCTCCAGACCCCTCCAAGTCCTCCTCACCTTCCTTTGGCTGCCAATCTGGTCTTAAAGAGACAGGATAGAACAAGGGCACAAAAGTACCCGTTGGCACCGAAACCGGCATCAGTCGATGCTGGTCTGTCTGTGTCGACATCAAGGTGTAAGTCGGGGTCGTCTGCTGTGTCCTCAGCTGACGCAGGCTGCGGACGTGGTGCCAGTGGAATCAGCGCCGGGGGAGGTGTAACCAGGTTGACCGGCGCCGTTCCGGATCCATGCCTGGATCCAAGGGAACCCTGCGGCGTGGGTCGGACAGCCCAAAGATGGCATGCATCGCTTCGTAAAACTGGCTAAGCTGGGCAGGGGTTGCTCCGGGTCCCGGGAAGGGAGGGAGGGAAACTCAGAGTCGATCCTTTGGGATCCGCAGATTGCCAGGTCTCGAGAAGCTTTCTGGACTGCTCCCGCAAAGACTTCAGATTCATGGTCCGGCAGTCGGACCACGACTTGGGATCCTGGTCGGGCTCCAGGCAAAACAGGCACACATGGTGCGGATCAGTCACCAGCATCAGATGGCTACAGGAACCACAAGCCTTGAAACCGGGCATACCTCGTGCGTCTGGAGTCGAAGACCCAGCAAAAAAGGTGTCAACTAAAGTCGAGAAAAAAGTCAGTCAAAAAGTGACTGGAGGTACTGCTCTCTCCGGATCTGCGCTGGCTGGCGTGGAAAAATAAAGAACGGAGGTCAGCGCTCAAGTGCGGCGTCTGAGTAGCTACTGCGACGTAATTTTGGCGACCAAGACGCCAACGACGAACGCGGAGCCGACCGATGCCAACTTTCGATGCACATGGTTACTGCTGACGAAAAACTTTCCGGATCCAGTCTGTCGCCTGGGGGTAATTCCAAGGTAAGATATCTAGAACAAACTGTTTCTTTCAGATATGCTCATTCATGAGTTTTGGGTGCCTCTTGCAGAAATTGCATACACTTCTCTGGGAGTTTGAAGTAATCAATCTAAGACTTCCAGTGCCAAATTGCTAGGTTAATTTCCGTCAGACCCGGTTGTCTCAGATGCTGATTGATGAAGTCTGGATTCAGTACCACAGTTTTGTGTGGATGGCTTGACATTAACAGAAGCCCTAAGCACTCTGGCTATCTCATCCAGGTTGCAGCCACAGGAATAGGAGTTCTGGATGTTTGCCTCATTTTCCTTTCCTTTTAAGGGATCAGGGAGAGTCTAATAAAAGCACGAGCTAAGATCCCTGACCAGTTCATCCATAGTGGATATTCCTTCAATGTGTAAGTGTTTGAATGACCTTAAGCATGTTCACTTGAAGATTATATAAAATATACACGCAAAACAGCTTATCACAGCTTAACGTCACGTCCGCGGACGTCAGGGCGGAGCCGTGTGGCGCCACCCCCAGCACGCAGAGGTGCTGCTGCGGAAAGTTTTCCAGATCTAGTCTGACGCCTGGGGATATTCTAAGTTAGGGAATCTGCGGCTAGACGTCTCTAACAAAAATAACTATCTTATTTAATAAATATATAAGGAATTGAGAACCAATATCTAAATTTTATTATGAAGGGAAGCGGGAAGTGTGGTCTGAAACACAGAAAGGGTAGCAGTATCTGCATACTTTAGCACAGCTCAAATCAACCTTTTCTGAAAGCAGTACTCTTCCGAGTGAACAAAGAAAAGTCAATTCCCCCCCAATCATTTGCAGACTAAAGGCAAGAGGTCCATGAAATTAACAACCTGACCTTTTCTAGTGGAATAAATGCTCCACAATACACATTTGAACTGTCCCTAGTAAACCAACCACCAAACACTATGTTGCTGCAACTTGCATAAAAATTACTGACAACCATGTTGCGCTCAGTTTTTAGCTGCACTGAGACCCACATCCTTTTACCATCTAAATTCTTCTGTAGCTCCTTCTCCACTTCAGCAATTCTGAGCACACCTGGGAATAAGCAATACATATTATTGCCAAAAGACAAAGGTTTTTTTTTATTGAAGACTAAGATATTTATCCTTACAGGTTTCTTCGGCAAAGTGACGAGCACAATGCCTAGATCTTTCATTGCCACTCTGTTTTTTAAGTGGGATGTCAGCCACGTTACTTGTTCCACATGAATAGGCCTATTGTCTGCTTCATGGAGAATTTAGTCCCTCAGAAGGGCCTTCATTTCAGATCTCAATCATCGTCTCCCATCGGACAACATTCCAAGGGCTCTGTGTTAGCCAGCCATCTCTTGTTCTCTTACACGTCTGTCTTGCTCTCACCCCTAATTATGGGATTCCACTACACAATCTTTTTCTCAGAAATCTAGAAGTCACGCTCTGTGTTAGTTGTGTTTCTCCAGTCCCCCTATTTTCAACATTAGGGTCCTCCAAAAGCACCGTAAAGGCCTCCCGTTTTGTTTAAATATTAGTATTGTATAGAAAATACTCTAAGTTGAGAACTTCATCTTCAGACACACTTGCCATAGTGCTGCAGTCTGTGTGGTCATGCTCCTCTGAACCTAAATGGGTTCTGTTTGTGGGTTGGAAGAAGTCTTTCCTCACTGTATGGTTCTTCAGCTTTTCTATTTTGGAATTAGCTAGAGTGATCGATAGTGATTTCTGTCTACTTGCTCTCTTCACAAGGAAATGTAATCGTATAGTGGAAGGTGCACAAGAACCTCTGACTTCTCCAGAGTGGTCCTCTGAAGGTCTGCGTCAGACAAGAGAGATTAAGGCATCCATTGTCCTCATATAGATGGTAACAAAGTCTCTCATATATAAATTACCATAGTCCACCAATACCCCTAAGTTTTCATCCATGATTGCCCTTCAATTTGGTCAGCGCACTCAATCATTCACTATTTTGAGTCCTTTGTGAACGAAAACTTTTCTTATCTCTTTGTGAAGTGCTGAACCCACCTCTTACCTCCAAAAATGAGAGGAACACCACAAGCTGGTACCATTTGATTGTGTAGTCACTGGGACCATGCCACCATTGCAGATGATTTTGGCACTGTTCAGAGTCAGAGGTCAGGTGCTGAGTTTAATCTAATGGGGAGAACTTTCCCTTCTTTCATCCCAAAAACAGCTTTTGGGCCGCTCCTCTGGTTAGGTGGCTCATGCCATGAGACAGTCTGAAGGGTTTTTCAGAAAAACCCCATAACCAATCAATCATTTGTAAAGCGCACTACATACCCGAGGGTCTGAAGGCGCGGGGGAAGTATGGGGGTTAGATTGGGCTACTGATCGAACAGCCAGGTCTTGAGTATCCTCCTGAAGGTCAGCAGGTCTTGGGTCTGTCGTAGGCTCAGTGGGAGGGTGTTCCATGTCTTGGCGGCGAGGTGGGAGAAGGATCTCCAACCGGTGGTTGTTCTTCGGATGCGCGGGACGGTGGCGAGGGAGAGGTCGGCGGAGCGTAGCTGGTGGTTGGGGATGTAGAAGGACAGCAGTCTGTTGAGGTAGGCTGGGCCATTTTTGTGGAGTGCCTTGTGTGCGTGGGTGAGGAGCTTGAAGGATATCCGCTTCTTGAAGGGGAGCCAATGCACGTTTCTCCGGTGGGGGGGGGGTGATGTGGCCGTGGTGTGGTACGTCGAGGACCGGTCTTGCCGAGGCGTTTTGGATGCATTGTAGTCGTTTGATGAGCTTGGTCGGGGTTCCCACGTAGAGGGCGTTTCCGTAGTAGAGTCTGCTGCTGACGAGGGCCTGGGTGACTGTCTTTCTTGTATCTGTCGGGATCCATCTGTAGATCTTGCGGAGCAAGCGCAGGGTGTTGAAGCAGGAGGAGGAGACGGCGTTGACTTGCTTGATCATTGAGGGTGTTGAGTCGAGGATGCTTCCCAGGTTGCGTTTGTGGTCGGTGGGTGTCTGGGCTGCCCCAATGCCGTCGGCCACCAGAAGTCGTCCCAGGCTGAAGGGTTGGAGCAGAGGATGAGGACCACCGTCTTTTTCCGAGTTCAGCTTCAGACGGCTGGTCTTCATCCAGTCGGCTACGGCCTTCATTCCTTCGTGGAGGTTGGCTTGGGCAGTCACGGGGTCCTTGGTGAGGGAGAGGATCAGCTGAGTGTCATTGGCGTAGGAGATTATGTTGAGGTCGTGCTGTCAGCCTACATGTGCGAGCGGGGCCATGTAAATGTTGAACAGCGTCGGGTTGAGGGAGGATCCCTGGGGTATGCCACAGATCTCAGAGGCTTTGGAACGGAAAGGCGGACACTCTGGGTTCTGCCGGAGGAAGGAGGTGGTCCAATCCAGAGCCTTGTCTCGGATCCATGCGGCGTGGAGGCGTGCACGTAGTGTGCTGTGGCAGACGGTGTCGAGGGCGGCAGAGAGGTCTAGGAGGATGAGTGCTGCGGTCTCGCTGATGTCCAGCAGGGTCCTGTTGTCGTCGGTGGCGGCGATGAGGGCAGTCTCGGTGCTGTGGTTGCTGCGGAACCCTGACTGGGAAGGGTCCAGGATTCTGTTTTCTTCGAGGTCATCGGGTTAGCTGACGGTTTTCTCGATGACTTTGGCCGGGAAGGGCAGCAGAGAGATGGGCCGGAAGTTCTTGAGGTCTCTTGGGTCTGCCTTAGGTTTTTTGAGTATTGCGTTGATCTCGGCGTGTTTCCAGATCTCAGGGAAGGTCGCGGTCTTGAGGGAGAGATTGAGGACGTTGCGCAGGTGGGGTGCGATGGAGCTGCTTGCTCAGTTGAAGACTTGGAGCGGGAATGGGTCTGACGGAGAGCCTGAGTGGATTGTGCACATGGTCTTGATGGTGTCATAGATGCCCACGCTGGCCCAGGCTAGCAGGGGGTCATGGTCGATGGTGTACGGTGGGTCTGTTGTGTTGCTATCTGTTGGGGCTGTCTGGGTTTTGAAGCTGTTGTGAATGTCTGCTATCTTGTGGTGGAAGAAGGTGGCGAGAGAGTCGTACAGGGCTTGCGACGGCAGGATGTCGTTAAGTGTTGGAGCTGGGGTTGGAGAGTTCCTTCACTATGTTGAAGAGCTCCTTGCTATTGTGTGCGTTGTTGTCGAGGCGGTCTTTCAAGGAGGTCCTCTTGGTCGCCCTGATGAGGGGGTGGTGGTGGTTGCGGATGGCGACCTTGTGTGCTGCGTGGCTGTCCGGAGTTTGTTCACTGTGCCATTTCTTCTCTAGTTTCCGGCAGGCTTGCTTGGAGGCTAGGAGTTCTGAGGAGAACCAGCTGGCCCTCTTGCTGGTGTCTCTGTGGGAGGGTTTCTTCAGCGGGGCGAGGGTGTTGGCAAAGTCCTCGATCCAGCATCTGTGGCTGTGGGCAGCGTCGTCTGTGTTGGAGGGTTCGGTGGGTGGGCTGAGAGCGAGGTTTGCGTGTAGTTGGTCTTTGGTTGTTTTGCTCCAGAAGCGGCGGGGCATCTGTTGGGTGCGTTGGTGTGTGGTGGGTTTCTGGAAGGCGAAGTGGATGCAGCGGTGGTCGGTCCAGAGGAGTTCGCTGGTGTGGCTGACGGAGACGTGCAGGCTTGAGGAGAAGACTGGGTTGAGTGTGTGGCCAGCGGAGTCGGTGGGCGTTGTGACGAGTTGCTTCAGTCCGAGGTTGGCGAGGTTATCGATCAAGGTTGTGGAGTTGTTGTTGTCGTCGTTGTTCTCAAGGTGAAAGTTCAGGTCTCCGAGGAGGATGTAGTCAGTAGTGGTCAGGGCGTGCGTACTGATCAAGTCGGCGATGGAGTCGCTGAACTGGGGGCAGGGTGCGGTGGGGTCGGTAGACGAGGATGCCTCTGATGGTGGAGTTAGGGTCTGTGTGGATCTGGAAATGCATGTGTTCAGCGGTGCGGAGCGCGTTGTCGGTGCTAGTCAAGACGCTGATGCTGTTCTTGTGGACGATGGAGATTCCTCCTCAGACTCCGTTGGTGCGGTCTCTGTGGGTGATGTTGTAGCGGTCTGGGATGGCTATGGCGATGTCAGGTGCAGAGGAGTCGTTAAATCAGGTCTCTGTCAGGAAGGCGACATCCGGGGATGTTGTGTCGAGCAGGTCCCAGAGCTCGACGGCATGCATGCGTGCGGAGCGGGTGTTCAGTAGTATGCATCGGAGGTGGTTGGGGTCTTTCTTGGCGGGTGGTTCGTCGGCCTGAGGCTGGTGTAGCTGCAGTTCCGGCAGGTTCAGGGGCCATGTGTGCGTATCGGGACGGCCTTGAATCAGGTGTGGCTCCATCCGGAGTTGAGAGCATGCAGAGTGCTGGAGTCATAGTGGCGGCGATCGTCTTGGCGGGGGCCAGGTGTTTTGGCACTGGGCGCAGTCCAGGCGCGGACGGGTGCAGACGGGCTTGCCTTAGGTGCGCCCGCTGCGCGGCCGGCATATATGAGGAGGTGGGAGGGAGGAGCAGCTGGGAAGGGGGAGGTGCGAATGGGCAGTGGGCAGTCAGGGTGGTGGGGCCGCAGGTGACGCAGCGGCGAGGGCGGTGAGGGACAACAAAAGTAACAGAAGGAAAAAGGGGCACAAAACGAGGGAAAGACGAGTGGCACAGAGGACAGAAGGGCACAAGGGCACAAAAAACGAGTGGCACAGAAGGCAAAAAGGGCACAGAAATACCGGAAAAACAAATAGCACTTTTGCAAAATACAGAACACAGAAATACAGGGGCAGCTAAGAACACAAGGCAGAACGGGCAGAGGCACGGGGGGCAGCGAGGGGAACAGAAGGGAAAACCGGGCAGGGACACAGGGCAGCGAGGGGTATAGAAGGAAAGACCGGGCTGAGAGAGCATGGGGACAGCGCGGGGAAAAGGGAAGAAAAAGGGGCACAGACCACGTACAGGCAGCGGGAGAAGACAGACCACAGCAGCCACAGACACAATGAAAATACAGGCAATACAATAAAAGCAATAAAGCGGAGAATGAACAAACCTACCTACAGCCTACCACTGGTCACCAGAGAAGAGGTGCATGTGGTAGCCTGCGGGTGGGGGAGGGCCTCGAACTTCCTCAGCAGCGGCAGCTGGGGCAGGGACACACAGGCGATGCTGTGCAGAGTTAATGTTGGATCTACCCATTCCCTTTGACAAACTCATTCTATGCCTAAGGCCTCTGGGGGAACAAAATGAAAGGCATTGTACTAACATTAATAGTCCTTTTCTCGGCCCGTTAATCTTTTGTATCAACTTTTAGGAAGTTAGAATTTGAAGTTCCACAGGACCAACATTTTGAGTCTGCCTCTGCCTGCCAGATATCAGTCTCTGCCTGCCAGATATCAGTCTCTGCCCGCCAGATATCAGTCTCTGCCCGCCAGATATCAGTCTCTGCAGATATCAGTCTCTGCAGATATCAGTCTCTGCAGATATCAGTCTCTGCCCGCCAGATATCAGTCTCTGCCCGCCAGATATCAGTCTCTGCCCGCCAGATATCAGTCTCTGCCCGCCAGATATCAGTCTCTGCCCGCCAGATATCAGTCTCTGCCCGCCTCTACCTGTCCCCGCCTCTACCTGTCCCCCCCTCTACCTGTCCCCACCTGTCGCAGCCTGTCGCTGTCTGCCTCTGCCTGCCTCTGCCTGTCGCTGCCTCTGTCTCTGCCCGTCCCTAGCTGTCCCCGTCCGTCCCTAGCTGTCCCCGTCCGTCCCTAGCTGCCCCCGTCCGTCCCTAGCTGCCCCCGTCCGTCCCTAGCTGCCCCCGTCCGTCCCTAGCTGTCCCCGTCCGTCCCTAGCTGTCCCCGTCCGTCCCTAGCTGTCCCCGTCCGTCCCTAGCTGTCCCCGTCCGTCCCTAGCTGTCCCGTCCGTCTCTAGCTGTCCCCGTCTCTAGCTGCCTCTAGCTGTCCCTGTCTCTAGCTGCCTCTAGCTGTCCCTGTCTCTAGCTGCCTCTAGCTGTCCGTCTGTCTCTAGCTGTCCCTGTCTGTCTCTAGCTGTCCCTGTCTGTCTCTAGCTGTCTCTAGCTGTCCCGGTCTGTCTCTAGCTGTCCCGGTCTGTCTCTAGCTGTCCCGGTCTGTCTCTAGCTGTCCCGGTCTGTCTCTAGCTGTCCCGGTCTGTCTCTAGCTGTCCCGGTCTGTCTCTAGCTGTCTGTCCCTGTCTCTGCTTCTATCAATCTGTCCCCGTCTCTGCCTGTCTCTGCTTCTATCAATCTGTGTCTGCCTCCGCCTGTACCTGTCTCTGCCTGTCTCTGCTTCTATCAATCTGTGTCTGCCTCCTCCCGTCTCTGCCTCCGCCCGTCTCTGCCTCCGCCCGTCTCTGCCTCCGCCCGTCTCTGCCTCCGCCCGTCTCTAGCTGTACCGGTCTCTAGCTGTCCCTGTCCGCCCCTGTCTCTAGCTGTCCCTGTCCGCCCCTGTCTCTAGCTGTCCCTGTGCCTCCATCTGTCCCGGTGCCTCCATCTGTCCCGGTGCCTCCATCTGTCCCGGTGCCTCCATCTGTCCCGGTGCCTCCATCTGTCCCGGTGCCTCCATCTGTCCCGGTGCCTCCATCTGTCCCGGTGCCTCCATCTGTCCCGGTGCCTCCATCTGTCCCGGTGCCTCCATCTGTCCCGGTGCCTCCATCTGTCCCGGTGCCTCCATCTGTCCCGGTGCCTCCATCTGTCCCGGTGCCTCCATCTGTCCCGGTGCCTCCATCTGTCCCTGTGTCTCCATCTGTCCCTGTGTCTCCATCTGTCCCTGTGTCTCCATCTGTCCCTGTGTCTCCATCTGTCCCTGTGTCTCCATCTGTCCCTGTGTCTCCATCTGTCCCTGTGTCTCCATCTGTCCCTGTGTCTCCATCTGTCCCTGTGTCTCTATCTGTCCCTGTCCAAACAGGAAGCTTCCCAAAACGCCCTTAAATGTCAGCTGTGAAAGCGCTTATAGCTGACTTTTAAAGGGCCTTTTGGGAAGTTTTCTGCAGGTGCCCTGACTTCACAGAGGCTGGCAGTAAACCTAGAATTTGGCCGCAGGAGCATACGTAGTGTATGGAATATGCTACTTACCAGTATGCATCTGTTCTTGGCATGTAGGGCTGCTGACATTCATATCTGTGCATAGATCGCCGCCTAGTGTTGGGTCCGGATGATTGCACTTTGTTGTCCTGGAATAGTCTTCGAAGTATCTCGAGATGGGTGACTCCACCCCTGGACTACAGTGCGCATGGGCATCTTCTCTATCCTCAGATTGTTTTTCGCCATTGTGGCAGAGATGGAGTATAGAAAAGTAAGAGATGTCCATGTAAATGTATGTAGAAAAAGTCCTGCAGCTGTAACAGGCACCGGGGAGGAGGGTGGGCGATATGAATTTCAGCAGCCCTACATGCCAATAACAGATGCATATTGGTAAGTAGCATATTCTGTTCGAGGCATGTGGGCTGCTGAATTCATATCTGTGCATAGACTGTATAGCAGTATCTCCTCTAGCGGTGGTCACCTGCAGCAGCTGCAGCAGTTTGGAAAAGAGTTTTAAGGACAGCCTGGCCTAAAGCAGCTTGCTGCTTTGCTTGTACATCTACACAGTAGTGTTTAGTGAAAGTGTGTATGGTAGACCATGTAGCTGCCTTACATATTTCTTCTAGGGGAATGTTTCCTAGGAAAGCCATGGATGCCCCCATTTTACGGGTTGAGTGTGCTTTCGGGGGAATTGTTAGAGTGTGTTTAGCTTTGTGGTAGCATATCTGAATGCATTTGACTATCCATCTGGCTATTCCCGATTTTGAGATGTGATTCCCTTTGTGTTGTGGTGCAAAAGCAACAAATAGTTGCTTTGTTTTCCTGAAGGATTTTGTTCTGTCAATGTAATATAGCAGAGCTCTTTTTACATTTAGCGTGTGTAGAGTTCTCTCAACCACTGAGTGCGGGTTTTGGAAGAAAACAGGCAATTCTATGGACTGCCAACTTTTGGCATAAACTTAGGGTTAGTACGAAGCACTACCTTATTGTTATGTATTTGCATGAAAGGTTCTTGAATGGTTAATGCTTGTAGCTCACTTACTCTCCTGAGGGAGGCAATGGCAATCAAAAATGCCACCTTCTAAGTTAGAAATTGTAATTCACATGAATGTAGTGGTTCAAACGGAGGTCCCATAAGTCTGGTAAATACTATATTTAAGTTCCAGACTGGTGAAGGTGAGTGCTTTGGAGGGATTATTATTTTAAGTCCTTCCATGAAAGCTTTGATTGGGGGTACTCTAAACAAAGACTTGTGTTGTCTGTTTTGGAGGTAAGCTGCAATAGCAGCAAGATGTAGTCTTAAGGAAGAGTATGCCAAATTGCATCTTTGAGGATGCAACAGGTAACAGATAATGTTTTAGATGGAAGCATGTAATGGGTTGATTTGGTTATTTTTGCAATAAATTACAAATCTCTTCCATTTAGCTGCATAGCATGCTGTAGTAGTTGGACGTCTCGCCTCCTTGATAATGTTCATGCAATCAGGGGGCAAATTAAGGTACCCGAACTTGAAGACTTCAGGAGACAGATCGCTAAGTTCATCTGATTGGGATCTGGGTGCCTGATTTCTCCATGGTTCTGAGTTAAAAGATGTGGCGAGAGGCGTAGTCTTTGGTGGGGAACCACTGAGAGTTCTAGGGACGTTGTGTACCATGGTTGTCTGGCCAATGTGGGAGCAACCAGGGTCATTGTGAGTGACTGGTGGCACAGTTTACGTGCCACCAGCGGAATCAGTGGGGCTGGTGGAAAAGCGTACGGAAATCTGCCTGACCAGTTCATCCATAATGCATTGCCCTTGGAGCTGTAGTTACTCTAAAGGGGAGAACTTTGAATTGATAATGTTGCCCCTGTACAGTGAACCTGAGGTATTTTCTGTGAGCTGGGTGTATAGGTATGTGAAAGTATGCGTCCTTGAGGTCCAATGTAGCAATGAAGTCGTTCTACTGGAGTAACGGGAGTACTTGCTGTAGAGTAATTATATGGAAGTGCTCTGAGAGTATGTATTGATTTAGCGGTCTGAGGTCTAGAATGGGTCTGAGGGACCCATCTTTTTTGGGAATTAGGAAGTATAGAGAGTATACTCCTGGCCCTTGATGTTGAAGAGGGACTGGCTCTATGGCTCCCTTTTCTAGCATGGACGCAACCTCTTGTTGTAACAGTGTGATGTGTTCTTTGGACATAGTTCGATGTTTGGGTGGTAAGTTGGGTGGAGTAGAAGTGAGTTCCAGGCAGTAACCATACTGGATAATTTGTCTCACCCGCCTGTCCGTGGTAATGGCTTTCCAGGAATTGTTGTATTCTGCCTCCGAGCAGTGTTGGGTGGTCTGGAGGGAGTGTGATAAAGTCACTGTTTGGCGGCAGTGGAGGCTCTGGTGATATTGCCTCCATGTCCCCTGCCCTTGTTATTGTTTCCCCTATAACCACCTCTGTTGGAGCCTTTATTAAAGGTACTCTGGGTGTTACTCTTGTATGTAGAGGAAGTCTGTGTTGTGTTCCCTCTTGCTGCGCCTCTATAGGAGGAGCGACGAAAGGAACCTCTATTTTGCTGAAACTGAAGTGCGCCCATAGATTGAGCTGTTTCTGTATCTTTTTTCATTTTGTCTAAGATTGAGTCAACTGCTGGGCCAACCAGGAAATCTGGGTTAACTGGTTGGTTGAGGATTATATATTGCACCTCGTTTTTAAAACCAGAGATGCGTAACCACGCATTTCTGCGTAGTAGTACACTAGTATTAATGGATCTTGCTGCTGTATCAGCTGCATCTAGCGCATATTTAATAGAGGCATTAGTTATGAATTTGCCTTCCTGAATGAGGTCGTTAGCTTTAGCTTTGAAAGGTTCTGGTAAATGTTGCAGCAAACCATCAAGTTCATCGTAATGCGCTCTATCATAGCGTGCTAATAAAGCCTGCGTGTTTGCAATCCTCAATGAATTTGCAGCTTGTGAGGCCACCCTCTTGCCTGAGGCCTCTAAGATCTTAGACTCCTTGTCAGGAGGGGGAGCATCTCCTGTTGTCTGTGAGTTGGCTCTCTTTCGGGCGTTTGCCACTACGAGAGTCTCTAAAGGTAATTGGGATTTGATATAGGCAGGGTCTGAAGGGGCCGCCTTATATTTCTTCTCTACTCTGGGATTGAGTACACGCACTCCTGCTGGATCTTTGAATATGTCAGGCGCATGTTTAAGTACCCCTTTTAACATAGGAAGTGTCCTGACATGTTTCTCTGAGGTAGGAAAGGTGTCAAATAAAAAGTCCTCTTCTACGGGGTCAGTGTGCATGTCCACATTGTGATATTTTGCTGCCCTATCTATTAATGGATTGAAAAGAATGGTGTCAGTAGGCGACGGTTTTGTGGGGTATGTGGAGGTGTCTGGGATGGGCTGTGGATCATATGGATCGTTTTGGTCATCCCATGGGTTGTCTTGTGCATCAGGATCTTGTGGCTCATCAAAATTGCCATGAGGATCTACTCCCATGTTCTCTTCCTCATCATACTGTGAATGTGTAGGAGAGTAAGGCACAAAAGGCATATTAGGATAGAAAGGAGGAGGAGTAAAAGGTCTTGAGGGAGATGTCCCAAAGTCTTTTTTCTTTGGAGGAACAGGGGAAGGAATGTCTGTGTCCAATGGTCTATTTTTTCGATGATAAACTGTAAGCTTTCCTGTTGCAGGGTCTATATACAGTTTAGACTGTTGCTCACTCACAGGATCAGGATGGAAGAGTTCTTCCTCGACTGTCCGTGGCATTGGCACCGATGTTTTTGGCTTACTGATTTTTTGGCTCGAGAGCCTTAGGTCGTGGAGCTTTTTCTGGTTCGGCTGTTTTAGGGTCGGAGACTTTTTTCGGTTAGACAACTTTTTCCGTGTCAACGTTCTTTGGTATTTTAACAGTCTCTTTTGGTTCGGCGACCTTCTTTGGATCGACTACCTGTTTCGGATCGATTGGAGTCTTAGGTTCAATACGTTTGTCTTGTTTCTTGTGCTAGACGACCTTTCTCAGCTTGATGTTTTTGCTCGAGTCGATGGCCTTTTTTGAGTCGATGGCCTTTTTTGTGTCGACTGGCTTTTTCTTCGGGTCGAGTATCTTCTTTGGATCAACGACCTTCTGTGGCTCAAAGCTCTTTTTCGGCTCTACAGGCTTCGGCTCGATAACTTTTTTGGATTGGCCGACCTTCTATTGTTCGAGAACCTTCTTCGGTTCGACGATTTTTGGGTCTACAACCATCTTCAGGTCTACGACCTTTGGTTTAGCAACCTTTTTCGGGTCGACAACCTTTTTAGGGAGAGTGTTACTAGGGCCGGGTGTATCAGAAGGCTTAGTCTTTGGCTTCGGAGCCGAGCCGGAAGGCGGGGCTTCTGAAGTAACTTGTCGATCTCGGCTAAGGCCTTTAGGCGATGCGTCGACCGGAGCATTTTCTTTTGGGGTAAGCGGGGTCGGGGTCTGAGTACTCACTTTTTGCCCCAGCGTGATCTGGTCATCGGAGTCCGACTGGCCCTCAACGGTGACGATTTCTAGATCAGAATCCGCCGCTTCAGGGAGGTCGTGTTTGTCTCAAAGATGTTCTCCGGTTCCGGTGCCTGCCGCTGCATCTCTTGCCTAGCGGCCCGTCAATTCCGGATGGTTTTCTTCTAAAGGAATTGGGCACACGCTGGGCAAGTTTGCTCGTCGTGGTCTGGTGACAAACACCTATTGCATACTGAGGGTTTGTCAGTATGCGGGAATTTTGCGTGGCATTGTGGGCACCTTTTGAACGGACTTCTTTCCATCAACAGAAGTCCCACGTGGCGTCGAAAAGGCCTGACGGCCCGCGTCGACGACCAGATCGAGATGGAAAGTTTGATCGAGTCAAGGAGTACCGAACAAGAACAGTACTGTCGAGTTAGAAGGCCTTTTAGCCTTATAAAGTAAGTTAGTTTCAATTCCGAAGTTGGAGTATAGGAATAACATCCGAACCCAATGGCGGAAAAAAACAATCTGAGGATGGAGAAGATGCCCATGCGCACTGTAGACCAGGGGAGGAGTCACCTATCTCGTGATACTTCGAAGACTCTTCACTGCAATCATCCGGACCCAACACTAGGCGGCGATCTATGCACAGATATGAATTCAGCAGACCACATGCCTCGAACACCTATTTAACACTATTAACTACGTATGCTCATGCGGTCATCTTCTGTGTTTACTGCCGGCTGTGAAAACTGTACGGCAAGGTCCGCAGGTCGCCAGTGAAGGCGCTTCGGGCCGCTGGCAGCCCGCGGGCCGTACTACGAGTACCAGTGGTCCAGATGTTTCTGGCAAGTGAGTGGTATTGTTTTGGAGTATATAGGTCTTTGTGATAAAGCCACATTTTGTTTATTACTTCTTTTACAAAGTGTTTGTTGTTGATTTGTTTGACAAGTTACCTTTATTAGTAAGGATTATGGCTAGCTGCAGGATTACTGCTCAGCAGGTGGTTGGTATGCTTTATGAATCTACCCATGACATGATTCTGCCACTGACAGTGCATATGAGGCAGTGGAGGAAGTGCAAGATTCTGGCAGTGAGTTTTCGGTCTACGAGGAATTATCTGATGAAGAAGCCACTTTTAGTGTGGATGAAGCTACTAAGTGCAGATGAAGAGGCTGTTTTATAGGAGGACACAGATGTATCAATGATGCAGCAAGAGGCATCTGGATTGCAGCCTGAGGCTGCAAGGCTTCCCATTGGAAGTGCTGGACTTTGGGTTGATCCAAACATGGTACAGCCGGTGATGCCTGCCTTTAATGGGGACGCAGGAAGTAGAGTGATTTGTGAAAATCCTTGGCCTAAACAGTTTTTTAGGTTGTTTACGGATGATATATTTTTGGCTGAGATTGTTGAGCAGACTAATTTGTATGCTGAACAGTATTTGAGGGACAACAGTGCCAGACGTAGGCCCTGCCATAGAGCTACCCAGCGGACTCTGGATGAGATTACGTTTTTGGGTTTAACTTTGTTGAAGGAAGCAGTCCCTTTCTTCATAATGGTCTACCAGTGGATTGATGGCAACGGACATATTTCCTGCAATTAGGAGTTGGTATTTACTTTTGCTTCGGATACTCATCATCATCAAACTCCTTTATTTCGGTCAATTGGACCATGAAAGTATAAATACATTACAATCCAAAACATAACATTATAGGATTAAAGCAAACCAAACACAAGTATAAAAATTTGAATGCAACGACTGTGTCAACAAGGGGAATTGGCTACGCAGACCATCCTAGCGTTTGATTCAATGAAAGTGCAAATGCAATAATGGCACAGAAGAAAAAAAAAAGAAGAATACACAAGCAAAAGTGGAAGCTAAGAAATCAATTCATTAGGAAGATCAAGCAGTGCAAGCAGAAATACTAAAATCAATACAACACAAAGCTGTAGAGGATTGTACCCAATATACCTCAATTAAAAATCATCATTTTATGTTAAAAGAATAAAAGATTTAAAAGACCATTAAAAGACATATTAAAAAAGGTATTTACTTCTCTCCAAATTACAAGGATAAAATTATCTATGTACTGTTAACTTGAATTATTATTGTTATGTGCCTCTCTTTTTCTAAGAACGCCCATCGCCTGCACCACATTGCATTTAAAAACCTGGAAACCGAAAAGAAAATGGGCTAAGAGGTATCGGGCTTTAGAACTCTAAATGCCACCTGGCATTGCTACAACCCCAAATTCCAACATATCTGTATAAGCCAACATCGCCTAGCCACTTTGTACCCGGGGCAAATGAACAGCACATGCAGCTCTGACTCCTCTTGATGGTTACATGCTGGGCACCCACGTTGTGCCGATCCAGACCATTTAGCAGTAAAGGCCTGAAGGGGAAGTGTACTATTTCTGAACTGAAGGTAAAGTTTTCTTGCTGAGAATACTATAATGTCATCCAGAATGGGTTCTAGTTTGTACTCATCTTTTACAGTGAGAAATTCTACTGTCAGAACACCTAAATTCGGATTTCCGTAGATGGCTTCCAATTTTTGGATACAATAAGTTCTCACCAGTTCAGCTCATAATACTGCAAAGCAAGTTTCTTCAGGATTGGTCCAAAGGGTTGCCTTGCCTATTCTTGCACATTCGTCCCTTATGTGTGCTAACCAGGCAATTTTTTTTTCCACCCCAGGGAGACCTAATAGTTCCGGGGTCACCCACATCCTACGCCAAAAGGTTAGGCGACGTAGAGCAACCTCATCTTCAATCGGCCTTTACCTAAATCCAGCCGCAGCGGGGTGCTGAGCGGAAGGCCCAGAATTTGTCTCAAAAAACTGTTCTCGACTTTACTTAGGAGGGTAGGAGAACAGTGGCCCCAGAGTTCATCCCCATACAACGTGGCTCCCCTTGCTTGAGCCCTATACATTTCAATGGTAGGACCAATAGGTTTGAGGGTTGATTCCCTTTGCAATTTGGCTATTCCCCCGGAGGTCTGCACTAATTTAAGCTTGGCTTTGGCTATTTGAGGCCCCCAATCCATGTTTTCAGTAAGGGTCACCCCTAAGTAGTCAAATACAGGAACCCTTTCCAGTGCTATGCCATTTAGGTGGGGATTTGCGCGTGCTTTCTTGGCTGGATTGACTACCATAAACTTGGTTTTCATGGTGTTAATCTCCAGGCCCCTGTTGTTGCAAAAGATGACAAAGCTGTCCAGGGTCCTCTGGACTCCCATCGGCGACTTAGACAGCAGAAGAGTGTCATCCGCAAACATCAATGCTGGAATCTTTGTGTTTGCTAGTTTGGGGGCATCATTGTCCTTAACCACTGTAAGTTGGGCAATAAGAGCGTTGACGAAGAGGCAAAACAGGGTTGGTGCAAGCACACAACCCTGCCTCACTCCTCTGTCAACTGGGAGTCTGTGGTTAATTCTCCCCTTTTCCACATCTTACTCGGGCATAGTTGGCATCATACAGCTTGATAAGCATGCTTAGCAGATAGGAGGGAATCCCCAATTCTCAAAGTACCCCCCATAGTATAATTCTGGGGACTAACTCGAAAGCAGTTTTCAGGTCCACGAAAATCAAATAGAGGCTGCCACCCTCCATTGACACCGTTTTCCAAAGAATACGTTGGAGTCTGTATATTTGGTCCACGGTGGAAGTGTTCTTCCTGAATCCGGCTTGGTAGGGACTTAAAACATAATTCTTTTGGATCCACTCCTGGATGCGGTCTAGAAGTACTCATGCAAACAGTTTTTGGGTGACATCGATCAAACTGATCGGTCTATAGTTTGCAGGGAGAAGTGGAGAGTCCTTTTTCAGGACTGGGACAATTTCTGCCCCAGCCCAGGTATCAGGGATCAGCATACCATTCATTATAGCCCCGAATAGTACGCACAAATAGGGACTTGAGGTAGTAGGTTCTTCTCTAAACAAATCCCCAGGCAACCCGTCTAATCCAGGTGCTTTGCCTGCTGGAAGTTTCTCAATCGCCTTGGTAACCTCAAGGAGGGTTATCCCAAGGGGCACCTCGTTGGCCTGCCTGGGTATGGGGGTATTTGAGTCCACTGCCAGGCCAGTACGTGCATCCAGGTCCCCTTGGGGGTCGGTGTCACTACGAGTGTGTATAACGCCCGGAAGTGGTCAGTCCACTTTTCTGCTGGAATATTCGGTTCATTAGCTGGGGTTCCCTCCCTGCTATCTGTTCTAACTATAGCCCAGAATTCCTTCATATCCCGATTGAATAGGGCGGTTTTGATGTCCTCCCATTTATTCACTTCCCAGGACTGCTTTGCCTGGCAGACAGCCTCTTTTTATAAAACCCTCCTTGTTTTAGTTAAAAGCTATTTTTTGCTTTATTAGCCGCTATCAATGCCCGTTTAGCCTTACGACAGTTATCATTAAACCACGTCTGGGATGCCATTTTTGTTTTTTTGGGCCGTACTACCGGGTTGAATGTATCAGCTAGTCTAGTATCCAAACACTTGTGGAATTCTCCAATCTGATTAATATAGGCTGGGTTGTCCCAGTCGGCAAAAATGCTGCTAAGTTCTTGCAGAGCTGGTATTACTGCTTCGTAAAGGGCTCCCAGCTTCTCAGGAGTTTGTTTTATTGTCCCCCACTTGATTCTTCTCCTGTTATTGGTAATTAACAACCTGTTCTCCATGGGGGGGATTACTAACAGGGAGAATACCTGAATCTGAACATTCAATGTCAGTTCCAGGGCATTATGGTCACTATTGTGGTGTTTTACTACAACAAAATCAGAAACCCTATGCCATGAACTCAACTCCCCTAAGTATAATCTAAAAGGGAAGCTTGGCCAATTCTACAGAATGTTGGCTTTCCCGGCCTGTCAGAAATTGTACGACCATTACATGCTCTCAGGGAGTGGTTTAAGAAAATGGTGTTTAATTGGAATACCAGGGGGGACCAGGACTTAACCGGTTGGATTTGTGGGTCCGGAAAAGCCCACTGGAGATCCTCCTCATTGGTAATCAGATCATGAATGCTAGAAAGGGGCTCGAATTGGCAATCAAAATCTTCCCCAACTATTAGCCTCGTGTTAGGCGGCACAGTGGGAATGAAGGCGTTTAGGTAGTCAAGTGTTCTTGATTCCTGGCTCAAACTTACAGGGCGGGAGTAAACGTTAATGATACCAAACTTCAACTTAGAAGGAAAAGTAAGCGTTACACATTGAATGTCGTTGGAGGAGGTGATCAAGGAACTGGCTGAGCAGCACACATGGGAGGCGACCCAGATATATAGTCCCCCAAATGGTCTGCCCCTCTCTCTGATGACAGCTGGAATATTAAAAGTCGCAAATCCCACCCTTACGCACTCATCTCTTGCACATGTTTCCTAGAACAAGCAAATGTTAAACTGATCCACGAAAAGCCCCCATTCAGGGCAAGAGAGTTTACCCTTGATGTCAGCCACATTCCAGGAGAGGATGTTCACCTCCCTACCTGTGCTTGAGATTCCTCCCCGAAGATCGGTGCAGGGTACGACTATGCTTGGTGGGATTAACCCCTGAGCGATGTTACTAGAAGGGGCAGGAGGACTGGTGGCTGTGAACCCTGGTAAAAAACATGGGTCCTCCTGGGCCTTGCTCCCCTGCAAGATAGCTGGAACACAAGCCCCCGGTTCTGGACCTATATCCGTGTTGGATGGCTGTTTTGTACTCCCTTGGACTAACTTTACCCGTTCTCTCGGGGGCATCGTAGTGCTCTTTGAATAGCCCAGACCCCCTATCCCTGATGGTCAATCCACATCTTCCAGAGCCCCATAGCGTTTTTTTACGGGCAAATTAAAAAACAGATCTAATGGGAGGGGGTCTGTGACCCAGATTCTGATTTTCAATTAAATGCATTTCATGCCCTTAGGTTACATTTGCCCTACCGGAGTTAGAACAGTGGGAGTAGAAATAATCAAGCGAAAAAGCGCTCACCTCTGTATGAGGCTCTGCAGGGCTGGCTTTATAATTAAGTAACATGTGTACAATCTGGGGATTTTTTAAATTAATGACCACACAATCCCCTTGATTTAGTTGTGTAATGGGACCCACCCAATCTACTCTCCGCACCATTAAAGTTTCCCCCGCCCTCTCATAAGGAAACTGCCTGTGCTTGGCTAACCAAAATAAGCTCTTGTTCCTGAGATCAATTTGTGATTGCCTCAGGGTGTTTTTGAGAGGTGGGACCCCATTCAGAATGATTACATCGGCTGCGGATGCTGGTGGAAGATTTATAATTGGCAAGGCAGCTGCTACCGTCCTAACCACAGGACACTCTTCCCTCCTCAACTCTTCTGTTTGTACTCGGCCCTGCTACAGTACTAATGGGTTGGTGGATGCTCCACGTATTACTGATTGAGGTTCTACTCTCAACCCCACTGCGAGGTGTTCTCAGCCTTGTGTTTGCTGCCCGCTTTTGCTGCACACCAGGATGCTGGGGGGTACAACTGTTGTCTCGGCTAACTATCTGTTGCATATTAGAGGCGTGAGTCCTGGGTGTCACCTGTTTGTCTAAGCGAGCCCGGGAGTTGGGATCTGACTGCCAATTAGAACCGCCCTCCCTCGATGGAAGTGGTGTTGCGCTGGCGCTAGACTGCGTTTACCTCGGGCCCCCCAAAGATGTCAATATATTTGATTGGTCGACTAGGGGAGCTACTTCTTCCTTTATGATGACTCTAAATTGGGTCAGCAGGTCTAACCACTAGCGTTGGGACCCAGGTAGGATCCCTTGACTCTGCACCATAGACAGCTACGGGTTCTAATATTGGGTTTGGATTAAGTGGATCTTCTGCCCTTGGCTCATTTGATCTTCTTGGTTTCTTGCTGTTACCCTCCCAACTATTTTCTTGCATTTCCCATTTTTACGAGTGCCTACGCCCTTATCTCCCTTACTAGTTACCCTAGTCGGGGCATTTGTTAGGAGGGAGGGGGGGCAGGGAAACATTTCTAGTGGGTAGAAGCGCTACAGAAGTGTTAGACAAAAAGGTCAGGAGTGATTGACAACCGCCTTTCGGTGCGTTCAATTTCCGCAGTAACAGCACCTATAGACCTTTGTAGCATTTTATCAATAGAAGTTGGGAGGGGCGGGGAAGGAGGGTTGACTTGGGCCCGGATACTGCATTTTGTTAATTATTCGCTGTTGCCACGAGATCACCCTGACTGTGACCGTCTTTTTAAGATTTTCTTTTTTTTAAACTCTTGTTATTCAGAAAATAGGCTCTCGTGTAAATGGGGTTATACATAGTAGGCAATGGCAGGTGTACATGCATATAACAGACAGATACATATCAAGCAATATGAACATCCTGGTTCTGTAGAAACAGATCGAAAGTCATACAAAAGCCTTAGGACTGTAGTGAGGCAGTCTGGGTATCCCACACTGTCTTTTTAAGATTTGGGCGGTCGTTGATAACTTTGTAAATCGATTTTCAGAGATCTATACTCCAGGGACAGAAATCGCTGCTGATGAGCATTTGATCCTGTTCAAGGGCTGTTTGGTTTTTAGGCAGTACATTCCTAGCAAGAAGGCACGTTATGGAATTAAGATGTATATGCTGTCTGAGAGTAGGACATGATATGTCTATAACTTCAGAGTGTACACTGGTAGGGATTGCACTATTGACCCCCCTGGTTATCCATCCACTTTAGGAGTTTCAGAGAAAATTGTGTGGGAACTTGGTAGAGGACTTTTTAAGAAAGGCCACCATTTGTACCTAGATACCACAAATCTACCACCAAGCGTTTCTCCAGGTCTCCAGATAAACCTGGTTTTGCTGGGGGAAGGGGAGGAGGGGGGAGAATCCACGCAAGCCTGATCTCCCTGGGTGTCTAGTGTTCAGAAATGTGTGGTTTTGGTAGGTTTCCCTAGAAGGCTGCCAAGCCTGGAACCAAAAAACACAAGCCTTACCTCCTTGGGTTTGTTGGTCCCAGGCTTGGCAGCCATCTAGGTAAACCTACCAAACCACACATTTCTGAAAACTAGACACCCAGGGAGGTAAGGCTTGCGTGGATCCCCCCCAACGTTTTCCTAACCAGAATCTCCTGCAAACCTCACATTTAGCTGAAAACAATCATTTTTCTCACATTTCTGTGTGGGAAAATTTTGGGATTACCAGGTTGACACAAATTTCTCACCACCCAGTGTTTCCCCCAGGTCGCTCAATAAAAATGGTACCCAACTTGTGAGGGTAAATTACCTAAAAACCTATTTTTAAAAATATACAGCGATTCAAGTTCGCTGTGCTATCCCCTCAACCCCTACGTTTTGTGGCCCTTCCCAGTCGCAGGCCCTTGGCCAACCCCCACAAGTGAGGTATCATTTTACTCGGGAGACAGAGAAACACTGAGTGGAAGGACACTTGTCATGGCCCAGGGATCCCAGACAGAAATGTGAGGAAAATCTGATTTATTTAGCTCAATTTGAGGTTTGCCGGGGATTCTGGGTAGGAAAACTTTGGCAAGTCTTACCCCTCTGGACTCCCACGGGTGTCTAGTTTTCAGAAATGTGTGAGTATGGTTGGTTTCCCTAGAAGGCCGCCGAGCCCAGTGCCAAGAGCGCTGGAACCCCCTTTGCAAAACCAGGTCGTTTTGTGATAGATCATTTTGATGTTTCCACAATATATTTTGGGCCCTTCCCTGCCGCAGGCACTTTGTCCACCCACACAAGTGAGGTACCCTTTTTATCGGAAGTTTTCAGAAATGTGTGGGTTTGGTAGGTTCCCCTTAATGGCCGCCAACCAGGTCGTTTTGATGTCTATATAATACATTTTTGGGCTGTTTACTGTCACGGGCACTAGGCCTACCCACACACAAGTGAGGTACTTTTTTTTTATAGGGAGGCTGGGGGGAATGCTAGGTGGGTGGAACTTTGTGGTCCTCACAGATTCTAAAACTTTCCATCACAGAAATGTGAGGAAAATTTGTTTTTTTCAAAGTTTGAGGTTTGCAAGGGATTCTGGGTAACAACCTGGTGAGAGGCACACAAGTCAACCCCATCCTGAATTCCTCTGATATGTATTTTTCAAAAATGTACAGGTTTGCTAGGTTTCCCTAGGTGCCGACTGAGCTAGGGTCCAAAATCCAGCTAGACACATTGAACAAAAAAGGGTCAGTTTCCACTAGACAAATGTGATATGTTAATGTTGCATTCAGGGCAGTTTCCTGCTGCAAGCACTAGGCCTACCCATACCCACCCAAGTGAGGTACCAATTTTATCAGGAGACTAAGGGGAACACAGGATTGTAGAACAAGTGTTATTACCTATGGACTTTCTATGCATTTCTGTGTGTGGAAGACAATGTGTAAAAAAGAAGTCACTTTGAAAAATGTCCTCTAAATCACATGATAGTATGGGTACTCACAATTTTGGAGATGTGCAAATAACTACAGCTATCTATTTTTGTCCCCACTTCGGAAATACATAGCTGTCCTTGGTACCTATTTTTCACCCTTTATATTTTACCAAACGATTGCTTTATACCCGGTACACAATAAAAACCCATTGCAAGGCACAGCTCAGTTACTGGCTCTGGGTACCTTGGGTTCTTGGAGAACCTGCAAGTCCTATATATTACCACAACCGAAAGGGTCAAGCGGACGTAACTGTATATTGCTTTTAAAAAATCTGCCAAAGTTAGAAGGAGGTACAGTTGAAACAGTGGCACAAACAGCTGTTTTTTTCAACTCAATTTCAATCTTTTTTTTTATTTCAACTGTTAGTTTCTACAGAAAAACCTTGAAGGTTTTCTGCAATGTATAGCTTTCCGTGATCCATTATTGCTTTTACACCCATTTCTACCACTAAATGGAAGGAGGTTGGAAGCACAAAAAATAATAACAATAGGCTATGTCCCAGTAAAATGCCAGAACTGTGCAGAAAATTGTGGTTTTCGGACCAAAGTCTGTCTATTCCTGAAAGCTGGAAAGAAGGTGATTTCAGCAGCATAAACCCTTTGTTGATACCATTTGCAGAGGGAAAAAAACAGACACTTTCTTCTTCAGAACTTTGCCCATTTTTCCCCCAAACAAAACAAAATGTTTCTGTATTTTGGCTAATTTTGGGTCCCCCCCAGTGGAATCCACAAACTCTGGGTACCTTTAAAATCTTATGGATGTTGGAAGAAAAGGGCCGCAAATTTGGATACCTTATGTGGACAAAATGTTACAGGGGCCTAAGCGCAAACTACCCCCAAAAGGCAAAAATAAAAGGCTCAGCAGGGGGATGCAGGGGGTTGGGGGGGAGCAGGGTGTGTCGGGGGGGAGACCTAGCAGCAAAGGGGTTAAGGAATATGCTACTTACCAGTATGCATCTGTTCTTGGCATGTAGGGCTGCTGACATTCATATCTGTGCATAGATCGCCGCCTAGTGTTGGGTCCGGATGATTGCACTTTGTTGTCCTGGAAGAGTCTTCGAAGTATCACGAGATAGGGGACTCCTCCCCTGGACTAGAGTGCGCATGGGCATCTTCTCCATCCTCAGATTGTTTTTCGCCAATGTGGCAGAGATGGAGATAGGAAAGTAAGAGATGGCCATGCAAAAGAAAATGCTGCAGCTGCGACAGGCACCGGGGAGGAGGGTGGGCGATATGAATGTCAGCAGCCCTACATGCCAAGAATAGATGCATACTGGTAAGTAGCATATTCCGTTCAAGGCATGTGGGCTGCTGAATTCATATCTGTGCATAGACTGTATAGCAGTATCTCCTCTAGCGGTGGTTACCTGTGCCAGCTGCAGCAGTTTGAAAAAGTTTTGAGGACAGCTTGGCCTACAGCAGCTTGCTGTTTTGCCTGCACGTTTTGTGAAAGTGTGTATGGTAGTCCATGTCACCAGCACATCAATACTCCTACTCATTGCAAGGGTCACATTCTAGACCAAGTCTGGACGGCCAATCTTGATATCTCCCCCCCCTCCGTACTTCCCGGTCCTTGGTCTGACCATTGCTTTATATCTTTCTTTCTTTATCTTTCTATATCCCGTCCCCCCCCCTGTCAATAATCTTTCCGCTCGTAATTGGAAGAAAGCCAACATGACTGATTTTCATGCCTTACTGGCCTCCTCCGTTCCCACATCTTCGATTTCGGTGGCTGACCAGGCTGTCCATCTCGAAGAATGGCTGTTATCCGCCTGCGACAAAGTTGCCCCTTACAAAACTATTAAAACCAAGCGCCCTCATGACGCTCAGCGGTGGTTTTCCGACCAGCTTAAGGTAGATAAACTTGCGCTCCGGCAGGCAGAGCGCTGCTGGAGGCGCAATTATGACCCCCCAGCTAAGACTTGTTTATGCAGAATCTCTGAACACCTACAAAAAATCCATCTTATCAGCTAAAACAGCCTACTTCTCCCAAAAAATACTGGACTCCAATACTAAAGTAAAAGACATTTTCTCCATTGTCAACTAGCTTTCCCTGCCTGATAGGGTCACGCCTCAACCTCATCCGACCCATATTTTGTGCGATTCCCTTAACTCTTACTTTGAGGACAAAATTACTATCATCAAAAATAATATCCCTTCCCCTTCATCCCCTTTTCCTCCCCCCCTTCCTTCTATGAACCCTAGCCGATTTGTGGAGTTCCCTCCAATCTCTCCAAAAGAATTTTCTTCGTTACTCCACAAAGTTAGCTCAGGTTCCCCTAATGACTGCTGCCCCCCTCAGATTCTTAGGGAGGCCTTTCTGGCATGCCCTGACCCCCCATTGGCTCTGCTCAATAACTCTCTACCCACTGGGGTGGTCCCGCGCTCCTTTAAACAGGCAGCTGTAATACCTATCCTTAAAAAAACCAATGCCGATCCCAGTACCTTAAGTAATTACCGACCTATTTCCCTCCTTCCCTATCTGGGAAAAATCCTGGAGACATACGTTACCCGCTGTATGAGCACCTTTATTGAGGATTCCTCCTTCCTGGATGCCCAACAAGCTGGCTTTAGACCCCTCCACTCCACCGAGGCGGTCATTGTGGCCGTCATGAATGCCCTTAGGAAGGGTGCCGATAATAACATCTCACAGGCCCTTGTCCTTTTGGACCTGTCGGCGGCCTTTGACACGGTCGATCATACAATTTTGATCGACCGTGTCAACAATGCCGGCATCCAGGGGGTGGCCCTCGATTGGCTCAGATCCTTCCTGGACCACCGGACTCAGGTGGTGCACCTGTCTACTTTCTCTGCACCCTACTCGTCTTTATCCTGCGGGGTACCTCAGGGCTCCGCGCTATCACCTTTATTGTTTAACTTGTATTTACAGCCCCTTTTAGCTTCTCTTCGCAATACCCCGGTCACTATTTTTAACTACGCGGATGATCTTCAGTTAATTTTTCCCATTGATTCACTTCCCTCCTCCCGCTCTAACTTTCAGTCTACCATGCTTGGCATTGCAGAGTGGATGTTCCATAGCCAACTGAAACTGAACCCCACAAAAACGGAGCTTGTACTGGTGGGGGGTCCTACTAATCCGTGAAATTCCACTTTCTGGCCTTCATCACTGGGGGCGCCACCTGGTCCTGTTAGCACTGTGAAGAGTTTGGGGGTGGTCATCTCTGGTGACCTCTCTATGAGGCCACAAATCAACGCAGTCACCTCATCCTGCTTTTTTCATCTAAGGAGGATCCGTAAGATCAGCAGGTTTCTCACCAGAGATGCCCTGATTCTTGTCATACAAGTTCTTATCACCTCCAGACTCGATTATGCTAACACTCTGTATGTCGGGATTCCAGCATTTCATCTACACAGGCTACAACTGGTGCAGAATCAGGCAGCTCGCCTGATCTTCCACCAGCCGAAACATCAGCATGTCACTCCCCTTCTGCGCAGCCTCCATTGGCTCCCTGTTGCCAAACGCTGCACCTTCAAGCTTGGATGCACTATCTTCAAAGCCTTATCAGATCGAGCCCCTGTCTTTATTTCCTCTTGTCTGACACGTTATGTTCCCCACAGAGATCTCCGCTCAGCATCACTTAATCTACTTGTTGTCCCCAAAACCAGACGGAAAAAACATGGAGGTCTAAGCTTCTCTGTTATGGCCCCTACCACTTGGAACTCCCTCCCAACTGCACTTCGTCACTGTCCCAGCTATGATTGTTTTCGCAGGCTGTTAAAAACCCTCCTGTTTCAGTCAGCATTTGAGTAAAACCTCCGCCCAAGCTCGTCGTCTGTCAGGAGCGCCATGAAACCGCTTGGTGAACGTGCGCGGTAAAAATGCTTTTAACAATAACAATAACAACAATACAAATGTCTTAAAGAAGAATATTCCCTAGGAAAGCCATGGATGCCCCCATTTTCCTTGTAGAGTGTGCTCTTGGGGGGACAGTTAAAGTGTGTTTGGCCTTTTGATAACATATTTGAATGCATTTAACTATCCATCTTGCTATTCCTGACTTTGATATTGGATTTCCTTTATGTTGTCGTGCAAAAGCAACAAATAATTGCTTTGTCTTTCTAAATGATTTTGTTCTGTCCACATAATAAAGCAGAGCTCTTTTTACATCTAGTGTGTGTAGTGCTCTCTCAGCTACTGACTGTGGATTTTGAAAGAAGACTAGCAGTTCTATTGATTGATTAATATGGATACGACCTTTGGCATGAACTTAGGGTTTGTTCTAACAACCACCCTGTTGGCATGTACTTGCATGAAAGGTTCTTGAATTGTTAGTGCTTGTAATTCGCTAACTCGTCTGAGTGAGGTAATGGCAATCAAGAAAGCTACCTTCCACGATAAGAATTGCAGTTCGCATGAGTGTAGAGGTTCGAAGGGAGGTCCCACAAGTCTGGTAAGTACTATATTTTGGGCCACATGTATCAACACATTTCCCCATAGACACAGAATGGGAAAAACCTTTTGATACATATGGCCCTCTAGATTCCAGACTGGGGAAGGAGGGTGTCTTGGAGGGATCACCCTCTTAAGACCCTCCATAAAGGCTTTGATTGCTGGTACTCTAAACAGTGAAAGGTGTTGCCTGTTTTGACGGTATGCTGCTATAGCAGCGAGGTGTAGTCTTATCGAAGAGTATGCTAAGTTGCATCTTTGTAGATGCAGCAGGTAACATATAATGTTTTGTATGGAAGCATCTAATGGGTTGATTTGGTTATTGTTGCAGTAAATTACAAATCTCTTCCATTTAGCTGCATAGCACACTCGTGTAGTTGGTCGTCTTGCCTCCCTAATGATGTTCATGCAGTCTGGAGGCAAGTTAAGGTATCCAAACTCTAAGACTTCAGGAGCCAGATCGCTAGGTTCATCTGATTGGGATCTGGGTGTCTGATTTCTCCATGGTTCTGAGTTAGAAGATGGGGTGCGAGGCACAGTCTTTGATGAGGAACTACTGAAAGCTCCAAGAACGTTGTGTACCATGGTTGTCTCGCTGGATCGCTAACTTAGATGAAACTCGCCCGCGCCCGGTGCTGGATCCACTCATTGCTGATATAAACTTGGATAATTGGCTAAACAGGTCCTTAGATGCTATTCTTCCCAAAAAGAAAATGACAAAGAGGGAGAAAAGAGTGGGATCAGCTCCTTGGTATTCCCAAATGTTGAGAACCCTCAGGAAAGGATGCAAAAGGCTAGAGAGGATTTGGAGAAAGGATTGGGGGAGGCAACCCGGATTGAGTATCGTACGGCAATGAGAGCATACAAAGCCGCTCTCCGGGACGCCAAAGCCAAGTTCTACGAGGAGAGAATTGGCAATTCGGCTAACTCCTCTAGAGAGTCGTTCAAAGTCTTTAGAGACCTTTTGAAAACTCAGGAACCGCCAGAGAGCCATGAGAGCCCCCAAAAGAAATGTACGGAACTGGCCAACTACTTTCATATGAAAGTAGAAAACATCGTAAGTTGCCTACCACCAGTCCAGGAATTAGAGATAGGCGAACAGCGAGCTGATGTTCGGATTAAGCTTGACTCCTTTAGTTCAGTGACCTCTGATGAAGTCCGTAAGGTTTTTGGGGCTATGAAGAGTGGTTCACCGAGAGATCCTGTTCCGATGAGATACCTCAAGCAGATAACTACTATCGCGGAGCCAGTAACAGATCTGATCAATGCATCTTGTGCGCAGGGGTTGGTTCCACCGAGCTGGAAAAAAGCGGTCGTAAAGGCCCTCCTGAAAAAGCCCGGTCTAGATCCATCGGACCTGGCTAATTTCAGACCGATCTCCTTGCTACCTGGGTTCGGTAAGATTGCGGAGAAACTGGCGAATAGGCAATTGTCACACTTTGAGTCTAATGGCAGGTTGCGGAATTCCCAAACGGGATTCAGGCCGGGCCAAGGCACTGATACTGCCCTTCTGGCAGTCGTGGAAGAAGCCAGGAGCATTTTGGACTCAGGAGGATCAGTGGCAGTGATCCTCCTGGACCTTAGTGCGGCTTTTGACACTGTGAACCATCAGGTGCTGCTCCAACGACTGTCTGAGGTGGGTCTGACTGGAATGGCCTTAAAGTGGCTCGCGTCGTTTCTTCACCAACGAACCTACCAAGTCTGGGAAGGTAGTGCACAATCTGCCCCCATCCCCCTTCAATGTGGTGTGCCTCAGGGCTCCTCCCTGAGCCCCACATTGTTTAATGTCTATATGGCACCATTGGAGGATGTGGTGGCTCCACTGGGTATCAAAATAATCAGCTATGCTGATGATACCCAGTTGGTAGTGGCCCTCTCCCAATTGGGGGACCACCCGGACCTTCTGCACTCCTGCCTGTCAAAGGTGTATACTTGGATGGGCAACTCAGCACTAAAACTGAATGGCTCCAAAACAGAGTTGATGTTGTTGGGACATTCGGGGCCTTCTTTGCCGCCAGGTAGCTGGCCGAGTTGCCTTGGCTATCCTCTAAGCCCCAAAAAAGAGATCAAAAGTTTGGGTGTGTGGCTTGAACAAGATTTGTCTTTCAAGACCCATGCAAAGAAAACTGCTGGAGTCTGCTTTGCTCTGCTTCGATCAGCTCGGAAGATACTACCTCTTCTCCCGCCAACCTCCAGGAAACTCCTTATCCAGGGGCTGATTGTCTCGAGGTTGGACTACAGCAATGCGCTTTTCTTGGGCGCGCCGGAGGCAACGCTCAAACTTCAGCTGGTGCAGAATGCAGCAGCAAGGCTGCTGCTGAATGTTCCTAGGAGACAGTCAGCAAAACCAGCACTGAGAGCTTTGCATTGGCTCCCTGTACGGGAGAGGATAAAATTAAAATCTCTCTGTACAGCTCATAAAATCTTGAGAGGGAAAGGTCCTCCCGTCCTGGAGAACATGGTGCTCCCCCCTACAAGGCTACTAGAGCACTACGCTCTGACCACAAATTTTTGGTACAAGTGGCCAGAGTAAAAAGAGCCCAGACGGGCGGTAGAAGATTCTCAGTGAATGTGTCTAAGCTATGGAATGCATTGCCCATGAATTTATGGACAGAGACCGGTATTGTTCAATTCCGAAAGCTGCTTAAAACCCACCTATTCCCTGTCTAATTTTGTCTTTTCAGCCCCTTGCCTCTGAGTCGGACGAGCTCTGGGATGCCCGAGGGTAACTACGCGCCATATAAGATTCCAAATAATAATAATAATGTGGGAGCAACTAGGATTAGTGTGAGTTACTGTTGCCGCAGTTTGCGTGCCACCAGCGGAATGAGCGGTGCTGGGGGAAAAGCGTACGCAAATCTGCCTGACCAGTTTATTCATATCGCATTGCCCTGTGACAATGGATGTGGGAACCTGGCGGCAAAGTACTGGCATTTCGAGTTTTCTTTTGTGGCAAACAGGTCTATCTCTGGGTGACCCCACTGTTTGAAGAATGGCTGGAGAACTTGGGAGTGAATCTCCCATTTGTGTAGTTGTTGGCTGTGCCTGCTGAGCAGGTCTGCTAGGAGAAAAATGTTTTTGGGAATTGCCCACTTCCATATGCTCTGTGCGAGGTGGGACAGCTGTGGAGAGTGTGTTCCTCCCTGTTTCTGGATATAGTACATTGCGGTCATGTCTGTCCGGATCAACACAGTCTTGCTGTACAAGTATTTTTGGAATGCTTTCAGGGCTAAGAATATCGCTAGCAACTCATGAATTTAGCAGCCCACATGCCTCGAACATGCAGTTTCTTTTGTTTGGTTGTCCAGAGCCCTTGTACTGTGTATTGCAGGAGATGGGCTCCCCAGCCTGTCAGTGAAGCGTCCACTTTTAGTACTAGTTGTGGAACCGGCTCTTGGAACAGTCACCCCTTGGAAAGGTTTTGTGAGTTCCACCACTGCAGAGAGTTGTGAGCGCGACTGTCTACCAACACTAGGTCTTTTAGTTGTCCTCGAGCTTGGTTCCATTGCCGTGCTAGGCATTCTTGCAGTGGACGCATTTGAAGTCAGGCATGGGGGACAATGAAAATGCAGGAGGCCATCATGCCTATGAGCTGCATGAAGACTCTAGCTGGCAGAGAGTGTTGTGGCAGAAATGTGCGAATGAGCGTCTGCATGCTGGCTATCCTTGCTGAGTTTGGGTATGCCTTTGCCATTGAGGTATTTATAGTGGCACCCAGATATTGTTGTGTGTGGGACAGTTGCCGATGCGATTTTGGGTAGTTTATCGAAAACCCTAGGCTGTGCAGCAGCTGAAGCGTTTGAGAAGTGTCTCTTGCACACTGTTGGTACGATTTCGCTTGTATTAGCCAATCATCTAGATACGGGAACACATGGATGTGTTGCCTCCTGAGATGCGCAGCTAATGTCGCTAAGCATTTTGTAAACACTCTTGGAGCCGTGGTAACCCCGAATGGCAGAACATTGAATTGGTAGTGTTGACCTTCTATTGTGAACCTGAGATATTTTCTGTGTGCTGGATGGATGGGTATATAAAAATACGCATCCTTGAGGTCCAGTGTTGCTAGGAAGTCTCCTTGTTGTAGCAACAGGAGCACTTGCTGTAGTGTGATCATATGGAAGTGGTCCGACAGTATGTATTAATTTAGGGGTCTGAGGTCCAATATTGGTCTGAGGGAACAGTCCTTCTTGGGAATAAGGGAGTATACTCCTGTCCCTTGGTGTTGGAAAGGGACTGGCTCTATGGACCCCTTTTCCAGCATGCATTTCACCTCTTGTTGGAGCAGGGTGATGTGTTCTTTGGACATAGGACGGTGTCTGGGTGGAATGTGTGGTGGAGTAGAAGTGAGTTCCAGGCAATAACCATACCGAATAATTTGTCTCACCCACCTGTCCGTGGTAATTGCGTTCCAGACAGGTAGGAATTGTTGGAGTCTGCCTCCGGTCGGTGTTAGGTGGTCTGGAGGTAGTGTGATGAAGTCACTGTTTTGTGGCAGTGGAGGCTCTGGTGTTATTGCCTCCACGTCCTCTTCCCTTATTATTGTTGGCCCTATAACCTACCCTGTTGGAGTTTTTGGTGAAGGAACCTTGTGTGTTGCCTTTGTATGTAGATGACGTTCGTGAGGTATTGCCTCGTGTAGCTGCCCTGTATGAGGAGCGTCGAAAGGAACTTCTATGTTAATGAAACTGCAATGCACCCATTGACTTGGCGGTTTATGTGTCCTTTTTCATTTTATCCAAAATGGTGTCGACAGGCAGGGCCAAAAAGAAAGTCCTCATTGACTGGCTGGTTAAGAATGGTGGACTGTACTTCATTCTTAAAGCCCGAAATACGCAGCCATGCATGTCGGCGTAGTAATACGCTAGTGTTAATAGACCTGGCTGCGGTGTCGGCTGCGTCAAGCACACATTTGATGGAGGCGTTAGTAATGAATTTTCCCTCCTGTATGAGGTCATCAGCTTGGGCTTTAAAAGGCTCGGGTAGGTGTTGCATTAAGCTTTCGAGCTGGTCAGTGTGCCCTGTCGTAACGACCTAGCAGAGCTTGTGTATTGGCAATCCTCCATGAATTGGAGGCCTGTACTGCTACCCTTTTACCTGAGGCTTCTAATATCTTAGATTCCTTATCGGGGGAGGTGCTTCCCCCGTTGTCTGTGAGTTGGCCCTTTCGCGTACATTGGCCACCACCAGTGAGTCTAATGGTAACTGCCCTCTGATGTAGGTAGGGTCTGTAGGGGCTGCTCTATACTTCTTCTCTATCCTGGGATTGATTACTCGTGCCCTGGCTGTATCTTTAAATATGTCAGGTGCGTGTTTTAACACTCCCTTCAACATAGGAAGTGTTCTGACACTTTTTTCTGAAGTAGGGAAGGTGTCAAATAAGAAGTCTTCTTCCACAAGGTCATTATTCATGTCTACATTGTGGTACTGCGCTGCCCTGTCTATTAATTGGTTTAAGAACATGGTGTCATCCGTAGGTGACGTCTTAGTTGGATAAGAGGATATAGCAGGGATGGGATGGGTGTTATAAGGGTCAGTTGATTCTGCCCAAGGTTCATTTTGGGGGTCAGGATCTTGTGGATAATCATACTCAGGCTGTGGATTCTCCCCTGTGTTCCCCTCATTGTCCCCATACTGAGAAGGAGAGTAAGGAGCAAAAGGTGTAGTAGGCATAATGGGATAGAAAGGAATGAAGGATCTAGAGGGAGAAGTCCCAAAGTCCTTCTTCTTTAGTGGAATAGGGGATTGAGAGTCAGTGTCCAGTGGCCTATTTTTCCTATGCAGGATTGTGACTTTGCCAGTATCAGGATTAATATATCCTTTTGCCTGGTCGTCTGATGGATCTGGATGGAAGAGTTCTTCCTCTACAGTCCTTGGTTGTGTGTTTGACTTTTTTGGGTCGATAACACCTTCTGCCGCGACGACTTTTGGTGCCATAGTGCTTTTTTTCGGCTCGGGCCCTTTTTTCGGGTCGACGATTGATTTCCGATCGACCGGGTCTTTCGGTTCGACATATTTCTTGTGCTCGACAGGCTTTTTTGGTTGACTGTCCTTTGTCGAGTCGATGGTCTTTTTGGGATCGACTTGAGTTTTCGGAGCACTTGTGTTTGGGTCGATAGCCTTCGATACAGCACCCTTTCCGTCGGCGACCTTTGCCGGGTCAGTGGCTTTCGGTACAGCTGGCTTGTTCGGGTCGACGACCTTCTTTGGTTCAGCGCCCTTCGGCTGGGTGTTCTTGTTCCGTTCGACGACCGTTTTCGGGTCGACTGTTTTATTTGGGTCGATACCCTTTGGCTGAGCGGCTTTTCGGGTCGACGCTTTTCTTTGTGTCGACGCTTTTGGGCTGTACGGCCTTCTTCGGTTCGACACCCTTCGGGTCGACAACCTTTTTGGGTTCTGGAACCTTGTTAGGGATGACGTTACTTGGGCCTGGGGTCTCTGAAGGCTTAGGTTTCGGAGCCGAGCCGGATGGCGGGGCTGTCGAATGTTTTTTCGGATCTTGGCTAAGGCCTCTTGGCGATGCCAAGACCGGAGCCTTCGGTAACGGGGTAATTGGTGTCGGGGGCAGTGTACTCAAGATTTGCCGCGGTGGGATCTCGTCATCGGAGTCAGAGTAGTCCTCGACGGTGACGATCTCTAGGTCCGAATCTTGTGCTTCTGGAAGTTCTTGGTCATCATCTAAGATGTTGTCCGGTTCCGGTGCTTGTCGCTGCATCTCTTGCCTAGAGGCCCGTCGAATCCGTATGGTTTTCTTCAACGAAATTGGGCGCAGGCTGGGCAGTTTTCTTCCTTATGGTCTGGTGACAGGCACTTATTGCATATTGAGTGTTTGTCAGTATGTGGGAACTTGGAGTGGCATTGTGGGCACCTTTTGAACGGGCTCCTTTCCATCGACAGCAGGCCCACGTGGCGTCGAAAAGGCCCAACGGCCCGCGTCGACGACCGAGTCGAGATGGAAAGCTTGATCGAGTAAAGAGGTACCGAGCGAGAACAATACCGTCGAAGTCAAAGGCCTTTTGGCCTTTAGAAAAGTTTTATTTAGATTCCGAAGTTGGAGTATAGGAGTAACATCCGAACCCAATGGCGGAAAAAAACAATCTGAGGATGGAGAAGATGCCCATGAGCACTCTAGTCCAGGGGAGGAGTCACCTAACTCGTGATACTTCGAAGACTCTTCCAGGACAACAAAGTGCAATCATCCGGACCCAACACTAGGCGGCGATCTATGCACAGATATGAATTCAGCAGCCCACATGCCTCGAACAGATAGAGATATTTGTTAGTTCTGCTTAAAAAGTGTACATATTACTTAGTTATATTATTCTGACTGCATAATGAATATGCTACTTACCAGTATGCATCTGTTCTTGGCATGTAGGGCTGCTAACATTCATATCTTAGCATTAGATCGCCGCCTAGTGTTGGGTCCGGATGATCGCACATTGTTGTCCTGGAAGAGTCTTCGAAGTATCCTGAGATAGGTGGCTCCTCCCCTGGACTACAGTGCGCATGGGCATCGGCTCCATCCCCAGATTGTTTTTCGCCATTGTGGCAGGAGATGGAGTGAAAAGTGTAAAGGATGTCCATGCTAATGACTGAATACAATAGTATATCTGCAGCTGCAACGGGCACCGGAGAGGAGGGTGGGCGATATGAATGTTAGCAGCCCTACATGCCAAGAACAGATGCATACTGGTAAGTAGCATATTCAGTTCGAGGCATGTGGGCTGCTAAATTCATATCTTAGCATAGAATACATAGCAGTCCCTCCATCAGCGGCGGTTGCCCGTGCCAGCTGCAGAAACCTGAAAGAGTGTCTTGAGAACAGCCTGTCCTACAGCAGCTTGCTGCTTGGAATGCACATCAACACAGTAGTGTTTAGTAAAGGTATGTGGTGTAACCCACGTGGCTGCTCTGCAAATGTCCTCTAAAGGAATGTTCCCTAGGAAAGCCATGGATGCCCCCAATTTGCGCGTGGAGTGCGCCCTTGGGGGTATCGTTAGAGTGCGCTTGGCCTTTTGATAACATATTTGGATGCACTTAACAATCCACCTGGCTATTCCTGCTTTGGAAATAGGGTTGCCTTTGTGTTGTGGTGCGAAGGCAACAAAAAGTTGTTTTGTCTTTCTAAAGGGTTGTGTCCTGTCTATGTAGTACATCAACGCCCTCCGTACATCTAAGGTATGGAGCATTCTTTCCGCTACCGTTTGTGGGTTTTGGAAGAATGCCGGCAAGTCAATAGTTTGGTTGAGATGAAACTGTGACACCACCTTCGGAAGGAATTTGGGGTTAGTGCGTAGCACTACCCTATTTGGATGAATCTGAATGAAAGGCTCTTGGATTGTGAGCGCTTGTAGCTCACTAACACGCCTCAGTGACGTAATAGCTATAAGGAAAGCTACTTTCCACGTTAGGAACTGGAGTTCACACGAGTGCAGTGGCTCAAAAGGTGGTCCCATCAGTCTGGTGAGGACCACATTGAGGTTCCACACCGGAGCTGGTGGTGTTCTTGGGGGAATGACTCGTTTCAGACCTTCAAGGAAAGCTTTAATGGCAGGCACTCTGAAGACAGAGAGATGCTGCCTGTTCTGAAGATAAGCCGCTATGGCGGATAGATGTATCCGAATGGAAGTGTACGCTAGATTGCACTTGTAAAGATGCAACAGATAGCAAATGATGTTAGGGATAGATGCATCTAGCGGGTTGATGTCATTGGCTGTACAGTAAATGACAAAACGCTTCCATTTCGCAGCATAGCATGCTCTGGTAGTTGGCTTCCTTGCCTCCTTGATGATGTCCATGCATTCCGGAGGTAGGTTAAGGTATCCAAACTCTAGGACTTCAGGAGCCAGATCGCCAGGTTGAGCTGTTGCGGATCTGGATGCTGAATTTCTCCATGGTTCTGCGTCAAAAGTCTGGGCGTGAGGCGCAGTCTTTGGTGCGGCACCACCGAGAGTTCGAGGAACGTGGTGTACCATGCTTGGCGCGCCCACGTTGGAGAAACTAGGATGAGAGTCATCGCGTGCTGCCTTAGCTTTCTTGCCACCAGCGGTATCAGAGGGGCTGGCGGAAAAGCGTACGCAAATTTGCCTGACCAGTTCATCCATATCGCATTCCCCTGCGACTGTGGGTGAGGGAACCTGGCGGCAAAGTGTTGGCATTTTGCGTTTTCTTTTGTGGCAAACAGGTCTATCTCCGGATGACCCCACTGCTGGAAGTACGGGTGGAGGACAGATGGGTGTATCTCCCACTCGTGCATTTGATGGCTGTACCTGCTGAGCAGATCCGCCATCTGATTGTCCTTTCCCGGGAGGTGTTCTGCCATGAGGAAAATGTTCCTCTGAATGGCCCACTTCCACATGCTCTGAGCCAGATGAGACAGCTGTGGCGAGTGGGTGCCTCCCTGCTTTTGAATGTAGTACATCGCGGTCATGTTGTCCGTCCGGACTAACACCACCTTGTTGCACAGATGTACAATGAAGGACTTGATCGCCATGAAGATTGCCATCAGTTCCAGATAATTGATGTGCATCCTCTGTTGTTGCGTCGTCCATAGTCCCTGCACTGTGTAAGTGAGCAGATGAGCGCCCCATCCCTGGAGAGATGCGTCCGTTGTCAGGATAATCTGTGGCACTGGCTCTTGGAACAGTCGGCCCTTGCAAAGGTTGTGTGGAGTCCACCAATGCAGAGAGTCGTATGCCCGACTGGTAACCAACACTAGGTCTGTCAATTGTCCCTGAGCCTGTGTCCACTGATTTGCTAAGCACTCCTGGAGCGGGCGCATATGTAACCGTGCGTGAGGGACTATGAAGATGCAGGAGGCCATCATGCCTATCAACTGCATGAACACTCTCGCTGGAAGCGAGTGTTGTGGTCTGAACTTCTGGATTAGAGACTGCATGCTGTCTATCCTGACTTGGTTTGGTTGAGCCATGGCCGTCAGGGTATTGATTGTCGCACCTAGAAACTGCCGGACATGTGCCGGCTGAAGATGCGACTTTGGGTAGTTCAACGAGAAACCTAGATTGTGAAGGAGGTGAATGGTGGTCGACATGTCCGCGGCGCACTGTTGTTCTGACTTGGCTTGAACGAGCCAGTCGTCCAGGTAGGGGTAGACATGGATGTTCTGCCTCCTGAGGTGCGCTGCTACTGTCGCCAGACACTTGGTAAACACCCTTGGGGCTGTGGTGACTCCGAAGGGTAGGACCTTGAACTGGTAATGCTTGCCTTGAATAGTGAACCTGAGGTATTTCCTGTGGGACGGGTGTAGTGGAATGTGGAAATAAGCATCCTTGAGATCTAAGGTTGCTAAGAAGTCCCCTTGGTTTAACAAGGGAAGAATCTGTTGCAGTGTAAGCATATGGAAATGTTCTGATAGTATGTACAGGTTGAGGGGACGTAGATCTAGAATGGGTCTGAGAGATCCGTCCTTCTTTGGAATAAGGAAGTACAGGGAATATACCCCTGTGCCTTCCTCTCCCACCGGCACGAGCTCGATTGCGCCTTTGTGCAGCATCGCCACTACTTCCTGCTGCAATAAGTGCAAGTGCTCTGCGGACATAGGCCTTTGCCTTGGCGGAATGTTGGGTGGAGTGGATTTCAACTCTAGGCAATAACCATACTGGACTAGTTG
This sequence comes from Lissotriton helveticus, assembly GCF_964261635.1. Classification (NCBI taxonomy): domain Eukaryota; kingdom Metazoa; phylum Chordata; class Amphibia; order Caudata; family Salamandridae; genus Lissotriton; species Lissotriton helveticus. The sequence continues at coordinate 310,329,626 of NC_136057.1, forward strand.
TCGCACCCACCTGTCTGTGGTGATGTTTCTCCAGACGGGCAGGAACTGCTGCAGTCTCCCCCCGACAGGTGTTAAGTGGTCGGGGGGCAGTGACAGAGAGTCACTGTTTGCTTGGGGTAGAGGAGCGGGAGTTGTTGTTTCCTCTGCCGCGACCTCTGTTGCTGTTATTTCTGTAGCCTCCCTTGTTCTGTTTTGTGAACGAGGATTGTGCTCCACCTCTTGAGAATTGCGATTGTTGACCCATTTGTCCTCTGGTGACTCCACGTGCACCTGAGCGACGAAAATTATTGCCACGAAACTGTTGTGATTGTAGGGCCCCCATGGACTTAGCAGTTTGTGTCCTTTATCTTTTCGAGGGTGGTGTCAACATCTGGACCAAACAGTCTATCAGGATTGACTGGCTGATTAAGTATGGTTGTCTGAATATCAGGTTTAAACCCTGATATGCGGAGCCAAGCTTGTCGTCTCAGCATGACGCTAGTGTTGATCGCCCTAGCTGCTGTGTCTGCGGCGTCAAGTGCACACTTGATGGCTGCGTTGGAGATCAGTTTCCCTTCCTCTATAAGCAGTTTGGTGCCCTCTTGAAACTTAGGAGGCAGGTGTTGTACAATCTGCTCTAGGGTGTCGTAATGCGCCCTATCGTAACGTGCTAAGAGTGCTTGTGTATTTGCAATACGCCAAAAGTTGGCAGCTTGTGCCGCCACTCTTTTGCCCCCTGCCTCTAGCACTTTGGACTCCTTGTCTGGGGGAGGAGCTTCACCCGTCGTCTGGGAGTTGGCCCGTTTTCTGGCATTTGCGACCACAAGAGAGTCCAGTGGCAACTGTCCCCGAATGTATGCAGGGTCTGCAGGTGCTGGTCTGTACTTTTTCTCGATACGTGGATTGACCACTCTCGCTCTGGTAGGTTCTTTAAAGATGTCAGCTGCATGCTTGAGGACTCCCTTGAGCATAGGCAGCGTTTTCACAGTTCTTTCAGAGACTGAAAAAGTGTCAAAGAGAAAATCCTCTTCCACTGGGTCAGCATGCATGTCCACATCATGATTAGCAGCTGCCCTCTCAATGAGTGCATGAAAACCTGCAGAATCCTCTGTTGGGGATGCCCGTGCACTGAAAGGCTGTGGGTCTTGCCCCACACTTTGGGTGCCTTGGTCACCAATGTCATCATATGCATCAGGATGTGCATCTGGTTCATTGATGGGGAAGGTGTATTGGTCATCCTCATCATATCCCTCACCCTCAGAGTGTTCTGGTGAGGGAGTAGGGCTTCTTCTTGGAGGAGGCTGGATAGGTTCTATGAGGTTAGAAGCGTCCTGAGGAACCCTTTTCTTCTTTAGTGGGATGACATAGGAGTCTAGAGGCTCTGAAGTGATCCTCCTTTTGTATAGGGTTAATTTGCCTGTGTTGGCGTCGATGAAGTGCTCAGAATCGTCCTCTGATTCGAGTTCTCGACCTGAAGGTACCCCTGCCGTAGAAGAATCCGACTTCTTTGGCGTCGATTTCGTAGAAAAGGCCTTCGGAGCCTCTTTCGGCGGCAGAAGGAAGAGAAGCTTACTCTTAGGCTTTGCCGGAGTGTCCTTCGGCGTCTGAGGCGACGGCAACGGAGCCGACGTAGCAGCGGCCCTTTCCCTGATTCTCTGTAGCGAAGCGGCGATGGGGGACGCTCCACTTACAGTGGCTTTTGGCGCTGACGAGGATGTTTTGACCTTCCCCTCGGATCCGACGTCATGGTGGCCTTTTTGAGTCTTGGACGCCGATGCAGTCGCCGCCGACCCAGAGTCCTTGGATCGATGCGCAGATGTGCCAGCCGTCGATCCGTGCGCTTGTGTCGCCTCCGTCTCCACTACGCGACCGACTAACGGAGTCCCAGTCGGAACCGGAGCCGTGCCGCTGGCCTTGGCGTGCTTAGACGGTGTCGCAGCGGTTGATCCGTGCCGACCACCCTTTTTAGAGGATCCCTCCTCTGGCGCCGATTTTGACCCTGTGTAATCGACCGACTTCTTCGACTTCTGTGGACCGGAGGTCGACGGAGCCGATGCGGCGGCGGGTGCAGTAGTTTTCTGTGGGCCGGCCGCCATTTTAGGGACGCTCGAGTCCATAAGTTTCGGTTTCGTTTTCGGGTCGGCCATTTTAGGTGTAGTCGATACCGTAGGTTTCGGTTTCGATCCGGCCTGCCCAGCAAGTATGTCCGTGGCCGGGCCTGAAGGCGGGGCCGTGGCTTGCGGTACGGGGTCTTGGGTAAGGCCAACTGGCGATCCCGTGACCCGATCGTGTTCTTCGAAACCTTCGGGGCATAGCTCGTCCCCCGAGCTATCTGCCGCGGCCCCATAAATCTCTTCGACGTCCCCTACCTCGTCGACGTATTCAAGGCCTTGACCCACGACTCCGTCGTCGTCTACCGGATCCGCCTCGACCTCCGTTTCGGGTGGGGATATTTGGAGATGATGACCCTGTTCATCTTCATCTTGGTCGCCGAAGATGTTTTCTGGATCCGGGGCCGCTTGTTTGGACTACAGGCGCACCGCGCGCCGAAGCTTGAGAGTCTTTTTAGACCTGAATTGCGCGCAAGCTTTGCACTTGCCGTCGTCATGGTCCGGTGAAAGGCATTTGTTACAGACCGGGTGCAGGTCTATATGTGGGTACTTGGACCCACAGAGCGGACAGTACTTAAACGGACTCCGCTCCATGCTGGAAAGTTGTTGTCGCGTCGCGATGAGAAGGCCTCGATGTCCGAAGAGTGAAAAAACTCCGCTGAATCCGACTCCAAGAGTCGGAAGAACTCGAGACCGTGCGCAAACAATACCGACGCTATAAATACAAGGCCTTTTGGCCTTAAAAAGTTAGTTTTACTCGGTTCCGACAGAGAGAAGTCGAGACCGCATCCGAACCCAATGGCGGAAAAAAACAATCTGGGGATGGAGCCGATGCCCATGCGCACTGTAGTCCAGGGGAGGAGCCACCTATCTCAGGATACTTCGAAGACTCTTCCAGGACAACAATGTGCGATCATCCGGACCCAACACTAGGCGGCGATCTAATGCTAAGATATGAATTTAGCAGCCCACATGCCTCGAACATAAGTTAATCTTTTATCATAACTATCTACTATTAAATTACCACAAATAAAAACAAATTTAAACTACATCAACACTTGAAAGCCGGAGATTATTAAATGCAAGTTTAATCTACATATATAGAACCTTCCTTATGCATATATATACCTTCCATTTACCGTATCTATATACTTATTACGTTGCTTCTAATTCAACATATCCAACGCACTGCCCTATATCTCAATATATTCTTACCTCCACTCTTTCATCCCAAACCCCAAACCACTGTCTTCAATGCACTGCCCTATTTCTCACACTATACCACTCTCAATATATTGTCTACCGTCACTCTCATTCATCTCAAACCCCATACCACTACTTTGATCCACAAAATAACCCTTTACAGACTCTTCCCTCTTCTAAACCACCTTGCATCATCTCATACCTCTTATTCAGATCTCCCAAACAATCCTTTCTAAACCCTTCCCTCTGACTATCCACCCCCCACATCCCCTTTACGCATCCCAAACCCATCTCTTATTGCTATGAACTCTAAAAAAAGAAGAAAAAAACTTTCTAGACCCTTACCTCTTCTATTCCTCCACTATCCTTTTCAATCCAAACAACCCAACGTGTCCACCGCTCAAATTAATTTCATATTTCACTATACTAATTCACTACTTATCTTCTATGGGCTCCAGGATAGTGTGCTATTTGCCGAAAAAGCTCTTCAATGCCTCGTCCGGGGTAGTAAGCGCTATATAAATGCAATTACAATACAATAAAGAGCTACCTTCCTACGGGGATAAATATCCATCTCCAGTGCATATCCTTCAGTGAATTTTGCAGTCTGTTTGAGAGTTGCAGAAAAAGGTAAACCATTTTTCATTTGTAATGGAAAATTAAAACATAAGCACCTGCAGCATTCACCACGCAGGAAACTAGGAATGGAGGAAGGAGGTAGGACTGGAATGGTAAGGATTTTTGATGATCAAGTCGGAGAAGTGTTTATTAGGAAATGGATGACAAAGCAAACAGAGTGAAGAATTTACATTTCATGAAGAGTCAACTGACTTGGTATCCCAAAAAATCCAGTGTAGGCCTATAATGGCCACATGACCTAAAGGTGGAATCAATCAGAAACAGTCTCCAGTATGTCCTAACTCTTAACCATGTAGGACAAAGCTGCACTAGAAATAATCATGCTGCCTCAGTATAAAAAAAAATGTGTTTTCCAATCCATGTCCTTGGTATACCACAGAGCTTTAGATTTTTATAGTCACTGATGAAAAACCTATGAACCATATATGCACCATTTTTACAACATTCTTAATTCCCCACCTACTGTCCAGAGTGAGCAGCAATGGAGATGCTATCTTAGATGTTCGAATAGGCATGCACCTCGCGGTTCATACTGCTCATTCATGTCCCAGTAGTAGCAACTTTGCCCCTCTTTTCTTTGTTGAGGCACTAGACCAATCAACTTCTCCTATACCCTTTTCCAATCATGTCTCTTACCATAGCTTAAGCTTTCTTCAGCTCATCTGGCTTTTTCAAAACTTGAACCCATTGCGGTCATTCTGCCCTTTTGACTCCTGTGTCACCAGTACCAGGGTGCGTAGCTGCTGCTGCTTCATCAGCTTTCTTCATGTTTGCTTCTCCACCATACTATAGGTTGTGTGATTATTTCTTGCTGGGTGGTTAATTTTTCATAGCACGCTCCACACACAGCACCACAGCACAATAAGACTGTATTCCAGCAGCCCTTATTATGCGGTTGTCTACACCAGCAAAATGGAGTCACCCCTGTAGTACCACTCATCTTTTGCACAGTTACTACTTTACAAGTTTTTGCTGTCCTGCTCTTGTTACAATTTGGGTTGCTGCAGTGTCATTGCTGCAGCAACACTATCTTTTTAGAACAGCCTCCTGTGATAGCGGTCTCCCCCACCAGAACTACAATTCTTTGGAGCTTGCTGGTCAAGCAGAGTGTTAACACCACATCTGTGGGTCCTGGCCGCTTCCTCTGTAGCCCATAATTAATGTTCTGTTACCACTCAGGACCTTAAGAAATAGTAGGGATTTAATGTGCCAGAAGAGAGCAGACAGTCCTCTTTTACCAAGTTCTGGTTACACAAGTATGTTTTTTTAGAATAACTATATTAATCTTTTCACATTACTCCAGACATTCAGTCACTAGGGCAGAGTAAGATTTCAGATCTTAATTCATACTTTTGGTGCAGGTTTTGAGAACTTTCTCACACTCGAGAGCCATTTTTTATTAAACAAGAGCACTGCTGTGTGATACTTCATCCTTTTCAGTGTTCACACAGTTTAGGCCAAATTCCATACATCTAAAGCAATGGGACATTCCTCCGCTAGAGCCCATTCATCCATATTCACGCACTGTTTCTGCAACCTCCTACCAGATTTCTTAAGGTAATAAATGATAATGCGTATTGTTTACAGTACTAAACGCAGTGCTACATGACAGTTTCCCAGCTTAGTTTTTTGGCCTCTGCGAACACCGTAAATAGATGGTCTTATTATGCAATCTAATAATGTCTCCCACAACCAATTGGATTTGGTGTATGAAAAATAACTGGGAGATAACTAGGGACTGCTATTATCAACACTAAGTCAAAGTTGCTAGATTTGTTTTTAAAATGAACTTAATGTGCAGTTCTACAAATAAATTATTGAAATATGCTTTTGTTGTGCACTTTTACAATCTGTACATGTTCATTCTCTAACACTTAATGTTAACTTTCTGATCTGAACAACTTTGTCAGCATCAGTCCGGTTCGTATAAGTGTGTGGTGTACATTTGATCTTTGCTGTGTAGGTGCAGATATATAAAAATGGGCTATGTTGGCATATTATTATATGGCACAGGGATGCTAATGGTTGCACTGTTTCAATATTTACCCGTTTGTTACTAATCTTAGGTGTGTGGTACATTTTTGATAGTGTAGAGAGAAAGAGGATGGCCATGCTTCCAAGACACGTTGAATGTTAGTAGAATGATTCTAGTTGCCCTTCTAAGTAGTTTTTTCATTTGCATAATACTATAGAGCAGGGGTCTCCAATCTTGTCCGTAGTACAATCTACTTCTGATCATTAAAAATCATCATGAGCTAAGAAAGGCCAAGCACCTCATGCATGGCTCCCAGAGACCCCCACACTCAGCTTCACTACGCTTAAGTACGGTTTCCATGGAACCGGATGCTATGTTTGAGCAAAATATGTCGAGTTTCCAAGGTAGAAATAATAAGAGTAGCGAGGTTCAAGACCTTTCAAATAACAACTGGCACAGAAATAATTATAAAGCTGCTCATTTAGCCATATAAGAATCAATCTCACTTTCAATCTGGTCCTGCATAATGTCAGGTAATGCTGTGCAATCTGGTAATATGAGATGGCAATTTAGAAGAAGTCATTCGTAGTCACAGAGAGTGGCAATCAGACCGGTGATTTACAGGTATATAGATCCAAACTGGTTTTACACTTCTAATGCAGCTATGACAAGATCACTGTGCTTGTCACACAATCATCAATAATTAACGACAGGAACTTTTCCAGAAGACTTACGTACTTAGTCTTATGGTATAGGTTAAGTGGAAAAGAATCACAGTGCAGTTATAAAAATAGGTATTAATTATCAACAGTTACTGACAATACAATCAGGATGAGTGGTGAAATAGTCTATGCCACTCTGGAGTGACCAGGAGGCACGGAACACGAATGCCCACCAATGTCAGAGATGCAGGTGAATTTAACGGTGCACTTGAAGTTGCAGCTGTACGGACAAGGCGACGCAGAGAAAGACCAGGAGTTCACAAGCTGTCCCACATCGGATGTCGAAAGCCATGGGGTCAGTGTCCAGCAGGGGCACCAACAAGCCTTAGCAGTGACAAACAAAATAGTTGTTGAAAAGGGTACAGTGTCGGGACCAGCAAGGTCCAAGTGGCTCAACACGAGCAGGTAAGTCCGAGCAGGCCACATTAAGCAGGGGAGCCCACTGAAGGCAAAGAAGACCCTCAAAAGGACCTATAGGCCGGAGGCACAGGAGTCGCAAGAGGACCTCAAGAGCTTGCCAAAGGAGGAAGGCCCACAGTGCATAGGATGCGGTCCAGATAGAGATCTTGGCTGCAGAAGAAGCTTGGAGCTGGAGCTTCTTGAAGCCCTAAGATCTTTGGAGGAGAGAGCCAACAAGCCTTGGAAACGGCAAGTCGATGCAGTGCACAGGGGTACTGCTCCAGCGGTTCCGACGAGTGATACGGACCTCCAACTTGCTAGGAAGATAGTACATGTCTCAAGAGGGTTGCAGAACCACCATCTGTGTTGCTGAACCTTTTGGAGCCTTAGGGAGCTTAGGAACAGCAGACCGGTCCGCTGTGTTGCGGTGCCTGCACAGGGTAGATTTCTTCGGGTGCCTTGGATGTCCACAGACCTTGTGAAAAACCTGTATGGAGCACAGGCACAGACATTGCAGCAGACTTGCAGGATGACGAGACCAGGAGCAGCAGGAGTCTTCCCAGTTGCAGTCTTGTTTCCCAACACGAAGTCCTGCGTTGTCCAGGCGGTCAAAGTTAAAGTGGCGTTTGATCTGAATCTTGTCCCAAGACGAATCCAGGGACCCACCCACAGGTAAGCCCTGAAGTACAAGAAGGAAAGGGTTGGAACAATTCTGGGGTCCCGCCCAGAGGAGGGGATGGACAGTGGGGAGGATACTTCCATGTCCTTTGTCCAGTTTCGCAGCAGAGCAGGAGTCAACAGCTCCATGAACTGGTTTGAACTGGAGTATGCAAAGAGAGCACCAAATGTGCCATTCAAGCAGTTTGAGTGGCGCTGGCCAGTGCCCCCACCCTGCCCCAATACATTAAGTCCCGTCTGGGAGGTGGTCACATCTCCCTGTGACAGGACACCTATTGTCCTGCCTTCCCCTGCTCGAGCTTGGCTCAGCACCAGGAGGGCAAAATTGTGTCCCTGGTCGGCAGCAGCCATAGTTTGCTGTCTGGGTCTAGAAGAGTGGTACCGGGAGTACTGAGGGCATCCCAGAGGAGCTTTACAGTGCATGGAATCATACCTCCTACACCGTTTACCGTGTGGGGTTTATGATTCCAACATGTTTGATACCAAACACAACAGGGTTCGTTACAGGCAATTTAGAGCTGGTCATCGCGTAATGACGCATGGCCACTCTATATATTGTTGTAATGGCTGATGCACTTACAACCCGGGAGAATGGACGCCAAAGGCTGTAGGGGTGTCCTGCTCATGCAGGGACACCTTCACACTTAGAACCGAGCACCCTGCCTTCAGGATTGAAAGGCCTGCCTTAGGTGTGACTCTTAAGTTTTAAGTGCAGTGACCTCATATATAAGGAAACGTATATCTCTTGTAAGTGGTACTAGCACCAGCTTACAAAGGCTGCAATGGCAGGCCTGTATTCACAATTGGAGTGGTCTCTCATGGGTGGCATAATACATCCTTCAGCCCATGGGAGACACCTGGTGTACCTATGCCCTGGGCACTTTAGTACCATATAATAGGGACTCACAAGGGTACACCAGTAGCCAATCTGGAGCATACTCACCATATCCAATTTAGGGAGGAAGCACAGAGACTGGGATCCTGATTAGGGGATCCCATCAGACAAGTCAAAAAACATAAAAACACCAAGCAAAAAGTGGGGGTAACCATCCAGAAGGATCCTACCTTCCTACATGCAGTTAGGGATCTCTGAACTGCATTACTGAATCAGGTTCTGATGTAACAGCCAAAGGGTATTTATATTCTCACACCACATTCACATCTTTTTCTCTTTTTTAGACCCCCACCCCGCCACCCCATTCCCAACTCCGGAACACCACGGGCATAAATTTCAGTCCTTCTACAAGACCGCTTTAATGATAGGGTAGATAACCATGACTTTAGCTTAGATGTCCATCTTCTTTCTAGATCATATAGTCACTATTGTCAGTCTTGCCAGCACTCAGCTACTAGGTGTGAACAGATCAAGTACCAAATGCAAAAATAATGGCTTGCTTACCTGTTGTAGACTTTCACCATTTCCTATACTGAGGGACTCTGTTGATTTGTCGACGGGACTGTAAAATAAAATATTAAAAGAATAAACCTAAAAAGCAACAAATGAAGCAAGCAAGAAATCTAACCAAGGCAAAGAGGGCAAATTAGATTAACAAAACAAACGATTGAAGGATACCCTGAGTACCCGTTAACTGTAACTTAACATCTCAGATTTACAATCATATTATTGGCAACAATTATCCTGTGATACACTGTCGGAAGCTGGCTCTAAATAGTATACCACAGTAACGTATACTGTGAACAGAGTACAGTGGCTCCCCAGAGGCTTACAGAGGCTAAAGAAGATAATACTAATGCTCTCTTATCTGGTTGTGTGGACGAGCAGTTAGGCTTATCAGAGGGCAGTGCTAAGCATTTGATGTACACACAGAGGCAAGAAATGATTACATACTGTCAATGACTAAATCAGAGACCAATAGTTAGTAAAAATGTTACTTTTAGTATATTTATTTTGTAGAACCAAAAGGTACTATGTTGCAGTAAAATGTGTTTTGCAATATTACTTTTTTCAATGTAAGAAGTGGACACACTGCATTTTTGATTAATACAAGGTTATCCTATATAAGGAAACACATCAGCAATATGTGGGTAAGTAAACGATTTATGATATTGACCTTTTGGCTGAAGAATCAGTACCAGGCAAGGTTCAGTTAAGTGACTTCACTGCACCACCAGTGGCACTGGGCTGCTGGGTGTAGAGGTCAAACTTGAGATCTGGTGCCAGTGTTGTCCAATGGAGAAAGAGGGCAATCGAAGTGGTACTTGAACGGTTTTGGTAAAGCAGTCTCCGGGGGATAAAGTAAGCACGGGGGCCCTAAAGGCAGCACCAAATTTACACCCTCAGCGGCACAGGAGCAACCGGTTGCAGAGGGTCAACACAGAGCCGGGCGCCGGATGCAAACAAATGGTGAATCGAAAACTCAGAAAAGGCCTGCAGGCTCAGGCCAGGAGGCTGGAACAAAGAAACCTAAAGCTGCACACGTAAGATGGGGTGTGCTGGAGTGATGGGCCACTGTTTGTAGACCTTCCCAAGCCCACAGGCGCCAGGTGCCGGGGTATCCTTTTGCGTCGGAAGTCAGCTTAACGGTGCAGGTCGCGGTTGTCATGCAGAGGCTGCAGGCATCGACGTGGAGTAAGACGGGGATAAACCCACAGTGAGTTCTTGCTCTAAATCGTTGGGGAACATTTGCTGGAGTGGTGGGCCACTGAATTCGGGCGGTGAGCGTCTGGTGAAGATGTAGTCCGTTTTGCTGTTGCACAAGCAGAGCACTTTGTCTTAAAGATTGGTTTTCTTCTGGACAGCTCCGCAATCTGCGGGAGATTATGAGTCTTTTTAAAAGGTGGGCTGTCCTCCCAGGGTTCTGGAGTTCGTTGGGCTCCGGGACGAGTCACTGTTCTTCAGCAGGGTCTTTGAGGGCAGCAGACAGGCCGGTAGGGCTGCAGCCAAGTCAATTCGTGGCTTTAGTTTTAGCTGCTGCATGGCTTTCTCCTCTTCCTTGTAGGTCGCCTATCATCTAAGGATTAAGGTTCGGGGGTGCCCCTAAATACTCAATTTAGTGGCGTTACGGGGGTTAGAAAATGGTAGTCAATGGGGTCCTTAACTTTAGGGTGCCTACACCCTTTGTATGTCCACTTCCTTTAGGGAGGGGGCACAGCTCTAAGCATATGGCTAGAAATCTCAAACAATATGGAGGATTTTGAAAGGAGAGGGTTCACTTAAGCTCAAGGCACTTTAGGGGTGGCACTGGCTGAGAGGGGACACACCTCTCCTGCTTACTAATTTTCCCGCCGACCTGGCAGCAAAAAGTGGGGCTTGGTCAGGGGGCAGGCATCACCACTAGCTGGAGAGGCCCTGGTCAGAATGACAAAGGACAGGAAGCCTGACGCTCTCCGCCTTTCAATGCTGTTCCTGCTTGGTGGTAGGTGTGAAGCACCTCCACCCAGAGCACGCTTGGTTTCCAACCCATAAGAGCAAATGGCTCCCGCCTCAGGGATCAGAAACAAGTCTAGAGGTGGCAGGCTGGTGCAGACCAGTCAGGCACACACTAATAGGTTGGTAGATTATTCAGAGGGCACCTCTGAGGTGCCCTCTGAAAGCATTTATTGATGGATCCAGCACAGTCATCAGTGTGGGCTCATTAATCTGAGATGTTTGGTACCAAACAACTTGGAATTCGGTGAAGCCATCATGGAGCTGTGGAACTCGTAGTGACCAGGTCCATGCCCATGTACTCAGTATGGCTTCACTTTGCATTTATGTCTAAGAATAGACTTCGACACCATATGGGCACATCTGCTCACGAAGCAATGCGCTCACATGATGTATACTGCACCCTGCCATACTGCTGTAGGGGGTGACTTACCTATGCCTCTTGCAAGGCTGGTAGGCCTGGCACACAGGGATGTGTGCTGGGCCGACTCATTACTTTTATCTGCACCAAAACACAGGCTTCGGTGGAAGGGAGCATGTGTTTGGTGAGGGCTCTCTTAGGGTGGCACAATACATGCTGCAACCCTTAGAGACCCTCTCGTCACAATGCCCTTGGTACCACTGGCATCTTTTACAAGAGACTTAATGTGGCCTGATGTGAGACAATTGTGGAAACAAAGGTACAGTTTTGGAAAAGAACACAGGCACTGGGGACTTGGTTAGCAGGAACTTCGTGCACATTCAAAGGCAAAAAGCGGGGGGGTAACAATGCCTAATGGGGTACTTTCCTAAAAGAGCAGCAAGGAATGTGTGTTGTCCGGCTTGTGGAGACACTACATGGTGCTCAAGATGGTGTTGTAAATGTAAATGTACAGGAATTTATATAGCGCAAATCACCAAGCGGTTTCTAAGCGCTTGCTTAGGGAACCCGTCCTGGTATTCCCCTGTGAGTTAACCCCGGCAGGGTATCCGCAAGGTGAAAGCCAGGCATCCCGCCGCGAGGGGCCGTTGTGGAGATTAAGCAAGCTATTGCCCAGAGTCGCAGAGTGTGAACCCGTGAATCGAGTAGGCACCGGAGCGAGAATTGTCGAGTCCATGGACATTTTAGGACTCAAGACCCCGCCGAGCCGGGAATTGAACCCTGGTCCCGGGCTGACCTCTGCTTCCAGGTCTGCCTCCTCTAACCAGTGAGCCACACTTCTCCTCACACCTGGAATACCTTACCTTGGACATCATAGCGAAATGCTTCACAGCTAGCTGGATGGCTAAAAGTTAGAGATGGTTGAAGTGAAGACCTCATTTATGAGGTGGCCACAGACACTGGGCTATCCTGTCTAGACTATGTATCCTCAAACTTGTGAGTGATGCACCTGAGCACCTGCAGAATGGGCTCCATCAAGGTCCTCCCTGCAACAGATTGTTACTGTTCCACCACTGCAGTAAACAATGGGTGCTGGCCCTGATCAATGAAAGAAGCTCCCAACGATCTGCTCGCTGTGAACATTGTGCTGAGAAATACTCCTTTAGCAGAGACTGGAGTAGGCCCCAGACCAGCAAAGGATTAGGGATGTGCACATGGCTCCCATAAACCAATCCTCAGTCTTTTGTCTCTCAACAGAGAATCCTCTCAGAACATTTCCATTTGATCACTCTGCAGGATGTTGTAAGAAAGTGCTCCTTTTTGAATGGTTAACCCCCCACTTTTTGCCTGACACATGATGCACTGAAGGAGATCCTAGTGACCGGGGGCTGGAAGCCACCCAGGATCTTGTCCGTGTCGGGGTCAGTCTTGATTTTCTCAAGCACCTCATCAACTGCGCAGGTCGAAGAGGTGTTCCCATCTAATGGCAGGTTGGTGTGATGCTGTTGAACTTCTAGCATGAAGCTGGATACATGTAGAGGCCAGGAGAGCTCTGCCGGAGTATAATGGAGCTATTTCCTTCTCTAGCAACTGTACCAGCTCTGTTGAGAGGGTGCAATGTATACTGGCATTGAAGATGATTTTCCTCTCAGAAACTATCTCCTCCTCTTGTTTTCCTAAGTCGTCCTGAAATGTGTTGCAGTAAAACTTCATTTTGCTCCGACTGAACCCTGCTGTAGTGTGACAGGAAATGAACTGAATTGGGAATGCATCCCTCCCTTCCTGCTACATCTATGCACTTGATATCTTATCAGGGTTAGGGAGGAGTCACCTTCAGGTTGAGCAGCACAGCAGTGTGTTTGCAGGCCGTATGCACCATCAGAGAGTCTGGGGAGACGTGAGCCTTAATACATGAAGGGCTAAAGTCAGACTTTTTAACTCTTTTCTCCATTCTAGGCATAATGACTCAGGTTTTTAGCGGCTCCTTAAAGTTGTAGAGGTCAAGCTTCAGTATCAACATCAGAAACAAGCATTTGCAATGCAATCGATCTCACCTTTGGGACCTTATATGTATTTAGCTATGCAGCACATTAGCCTGGGAGCTGAACATCTACTGTTCTTTAATATATAGGGAACGTAAGCACTAAAGTACAAGTTACTACTTGAGTAACGATATATCTGTAAGAGACATTAGTTAGTGATAGATTACTTACCTTAGAATATCCCCAGGCGTCAGACTGGATACGGAAATTTTTTGCGTAGCAGTACCCTTGCGCGTCGGTAGGCGTCATCTACGACTCCGCGTCCGTCGTCGGCGCCGTGATGACGTCGTCGAGTACTTAGACGCCGCCTCCGCGTGCTGACGTCAGTTCTTAGACACAGCTTTTCCACGCCAGAAGCGCTGAGCCATGTTAAAAACCAACACTGGTGCCATTGAAACTAGGGCCCTGAAAGGGGATAACCCTAACCCTAGATATCGGTTCGCAGAACGGGGAGGATGGGTGGGTCGGTAAGGAATCTATCACTAACTAATGTCTCTTACAGATATATCGTTACACAAGTAGTAACTTGTGCATTTGAAAGAGACACGTTAGTGATAGATTCCTTACCTTAGAATAGATACCCCAGCAATACCAACCCCGGTGGTGGGTCTGCGAACCAATAATCACACCAGAAAGTCCTGGAGGACAGAACGGCCAAAGAAGCCATCCCTCCGGACTTGGCTGTCGAGGCAGTAGTGTCTTGCAAACGTGTGCAGAGAGGCCCACGTAGCTGCCTGACAGATGTCTTGTAAGGGCACTCCCCGGCCCAGGGCAGTTGTAGTCGCCGTAGCTCGGGTGGAATGAGCCCGCAATCCAACAGGGGGCTCCTTTTTAGCCAAGGAGTAACATGCCTGGATACACAAGATGATCCACCGGGAGATGGTCCTCTTGTGCACCACCCGTCCCTTCTTAGCACCCACATAACCAACAAAGAGTTAGTCATCCACCCGGAACTGGCGTGTGCGATCCAAATAGAATGAGAGCGCACGTTTTGGGTCCAGACGGTGGAGCCGCTCTTCTCTTAAGAGGGATGCGGTGGCGGGAAGAAGGTTGGCAAGGTGATACTTAGTACGCAACACAACCTTGTCCGGTAGGACAGAAAGGAAAGGAGGAGTACAAGAAAGGGCCTGGAGCTCACTCACTCTCCTGGCAGAGGTGATGGCAACCAGGAAAGCAGTCTTCAAAGTAAGAAGGCGGAGGGGACAGTTGTGAAGTGGCTTAAAAGGGAGCGCACATCAGAAACGCAAGAACAAGGTTCAAGTCCCACTGAGGCATCACAAACGGAACAGGAGGGAACGTGTGTGTGATGCCTTTAAGAAAACGATTTACAATAGGGGACTTGAACAAAGAAGGTTGATCAGACAGCCTTAGAAAGGCTGAAAGGGCAGAAAGGTAGCCCTTGATAGTGCCCAGAGCAGAGCCGTGCTGGGCAAGAGAAAGAAGGAAGAGAAGAACCTCAGAGAGAGGGGCAGCAAGAGGATCCACAGCCTTTGCTGTGCACCATGCCACAAATCTGTTCCACCTTCGTGGAGGGACGCCTGGCTGCCAGAATGACGTTACAGACTTCAGGAGGCAAGTCAAATGGCCTCAACTGTCGCCACTCAATCTCAGAGCATGGAGGTGGAGACTGGACAGGTTCGGGTGGAGGACCGTCCCCTGCTGCTGCGACAGAAAATCCTCCTGAAGAGGCAGACGAACCGGGGGATCGACTGACATACTGAGTAGCTCTGGATACCAGTACCTTCGTGCCCAGTCCGGAGCCACAAGGATGACTTAGGCCCGGTCGCGCTTGATCTTCTTCAGCACTCTGGGCAGAAGTGGTATAGGCGGAAAGGCGTACAATAGACCACAACTCCACTCGCGACGAAAAGCGTCTCCGAGCGAGTGCCGCCTTGGAAATTCCAACGCGCAGAATTGATGACATTGCGCGTTATCTTTGGTGGCGAATAGATCTAACCAAGGCTCTCCCCATCGCTGAAAGAGGCCTTGCGCCACGTCCGAGTTCAGACGCCATTCGTGATCCATCATGCACAGACGGCTGAGCTCATCCGCCCTGGCGTTCAGAGAACCTGCCAGGTGTTGAGCCACCAGGGTCACGCCCTGGCGTTCCAGCCACTGCCAGAGGCGCAGAGCCTCCTGGCAAAGGGTCCACGACCCCACCCCGCCCTGTTTGTTGCAGTACCACATGGCGGTGGTGTTGTCCGTGAACACCTGCACTACACTCCCCCGGACAGAGGGGAGGAATGCTTTCAGTGCTAGACAAATCGCCCGCAACTCCAAAAGGTTGATGTGGAGCCGGGCCTCCGCCGGAGACCAGATGCCTCTGATCTCCGCCTCTCCCATGTGGCCTCCCCAGCCCTGGAGGGACGCATCCGTCACAACTACGTGCTCCGGTTGGGGAAGGAAGAGGGATCTGCCGCTGACCCAATCGCGGTCCGTGAGCTACCACTGCAGCTGTCTCGCAGTGCCCTCCGAGATCAGGACGTGGTCGGACAGGTTGCTCTGATGCTGGGCCCACTGAAACTTCAGGTCCCACTGCAGAGCCCGCATCCGCCACCTGGCGTGATGCACCAGTAGGATGCAGGAGGCCATCAGCCCCAGAAGCCGCAGCGTCAACCTGACCGAGACCCGGGTTAAAGGCTGAAATAGTGGAATCCGAGCCTGAATATCCCGGACCCGCTGTTCGGGAGGATAAACCCGAAACCACGCTGAGTCCAGAACCACTCCGATGAAGAGGAGCTTCTGAGTGGAGCACAGGTGTGACTTCGGCACATTGAGGGAGAACCCCAGCTGGTGCAGGAGGTCTGCTGTCGTCTGGAGGTGGCTGACGACTGTTTGGGGCGAGCCCGCCTTCAACAACCAGTCGTCGAGGTAGGGGGAAGACTGAAACCCCTAACCTGCGCAGATGAGCTGCGACCACCACTATCACCTTTGTGAACACCCGTGGGGCGCTGGTAAGGCCGAAGGGGAGCACGGTATACTGAAAGTGCTCGTGGCCAACCGTGAACCGCAGGTAGCGCCGGTGGGCCGGCAGGACGGGGATGTGGAAACAAGCGTCCTGCAAGTCCAATGCTACCATCCAGTCTCCTGGGTCCAGGGCAGCTAAGACCTGAGCCAGTGTCAGCATTTAGAACTTCTCCTTCCAGAGGAAGCCGTGGACGTTCCTTGGGTCCAAGATAGGGCGTAGGCCCCCTTTGCCCTTCTCGGGTACCAGAAAGTAGTGGGAGTAACAACCACACCCTACTTCTGGCCCAGGAACGCGCTCGATAGCACCCTTGGCCAAGAGGGCCGTAACTTCCTCCTGCAGAAGCCGCAAATGATCCCCCGATACTCGGTGGTACTGCGGTGGCATGGCTGAGGGGTCGCCTCGAAGGGGAGGGAGTAGCCCCTTCGGACGATTTGCAGCACCCACCTGTCCGACGTGACAGTGCGCCAGTGGAGGAGGTGATGGCGAACCCTGCCCCCCCACTGGCGTCACATGGGCCTGAAAGCACGGACTAGGAGGGTTGTGAGGTGGATGCTACGGGGGAAGGTGTGGACTGACCTCGCCGTTGTCCCCGACCGCCTCCACGGCGGTTTCCACGGCCGCCACCGCGATGGGTATTACCCTGCGGACCGTGGCTGGCAGCACGTGTGGGTACACCCCTTCCGTGGCCACGAAAGGAGTGAAAGGCCTGGAGTCCTTAAAGCGCTCAAGCGCATGGTCTGCCTTGTCGCCAAAAAGGCCATCAAACGGCATGTCCATCAGTGTGTTTTGGACATCGGCCGAAAAGTTGGCGGACCTCAACCAGGCGTGACATCTGACTGTCGTTGCCATCGCCTCTACCTAGTGAGTCGGTGGTATCCAGCCCACACCGGATAGATATCTGGCTGCATCCCGGCCCTCCACAAGGGCTTGGCAGAGTTTGGCCCGTACCTCCAACGGACACTCTGGCAGCACTTCCGCAACCGTATCCCACAGAGAGTGGGTGTAGCGGCCCAAGAGGCATGCGGTGTTGGAAGACCGCAGTCCCAGACTAAGGGAGGAGAAGATCTTTTTGCCGTACTGCTCATACCTCTTGGATTCCCGGAGCCGACGGGAATGCGTTCTGGGAATTGGAGGCCTGGATGACCAGGGTCTCGGGGGTGGGGTGGGTGGACAGGAAACATGGGTCACCCGGAGCCGGGAGGTGGCGTCTGGCCACGTTCCTATCTACGTGCCCAAAAGAACGTCGGTCAAGGCCTCGTTAAACGGCAGCAGAGGCTCAGCTGAGCATGACTGCGGCTTAAGGACCTCAGTGAGGAGGTTAGTCCTCACGGACGCTACGGGGAGCTCAAGGCCCAAGGCCTTGGCTGCCCTCATCAACACCACACTATAGGTTGCCCCCTCCTCCGTAGCCACGGTAGGAGGTGAGACAAAGCCAGTGTCGGGCGAAGTGTCCAGATCACTGGCATCTCCAAGTTCACCTGTCCAGTCCTCCTGGGACTGACATTCACGTGTCAGAGGGTCTTCAGACCACTCCCAATACTCCTCATCACCCATCTCCTGATACTCAGGGTCAGAAAATGATGGGGCCGGTTCATGGAAAGTAAACTCTCCGAACGGCTTCTGAAGCGGCGCCCAGCGGCGCCGGGTCGAGGGAGGCATCGGGGACGGCGCCGCCCGAGGGCGTCGCCGGGGGTGACACCTGGGGGGTCGGCGCCGGGGAGGTCGTCAAGTCCTCCGGCGGCGACCCGGATCCGGAACCGGATCCAGTGGGGCCCTGCGGCGCCGGGCCCGAAGGCGGCGGCGGAGCCGAAGCACCTGATGGCGTCGGGACCGAAACCCCCGACCCGCTAGGCCCCCAGACGGGTCCGCTGGACCCGGAGGCGCCGCGGAGCCAGTCGGAGGAGAGAGGGACCTCATGGCCATGAGGAACCGCTCGATCTCCTCCGGCGTCGCGTTAGGCCCAGGGACCGGAGGGTATGAGGCCGGACGCGGCGCCTGCGACTCAGACGGAGCCGCGTGGGCAGTGTCACCAGAACCACCGGGCGCATCGTGCGAGCGTCAGGAGGAGTCGGAGGAGCGATGACGTCTCTTCGACTTCTTGTGCTTACCCGACGACTTCGACCCAGAAGGAGTGATGTCGACTCCCGGAGCTCCGATGGCTCCTCTCCCTCTCCCTCGTTGCAGACCAGGACCGTTCTCGGCACGGGGCCGACTGCCGGAGTTCGAGCCGTTTACGGGACGGCTCCCGCCTAGCTTTCGAAGTCAGGGCCCGACAGTCGGAGCAGGTCTTGTTGTCGTGATAGACGCCGAGGCAGTGGAGACACCGACGGTGAGGGTCGGTGACCAACATCAGTCGGTCGCACTCCTCACAGGGCTTGAAACCTGGCATCCCTACCGGCACCGTTCGGAGTCGAAGTCTTCGAAAAAGGAAGATCAAAAGATCAAAAAAGGTTAGTCAAAAAGTAACTACGGTACCACTTTTTCCGGATCTGCGCTGCTGGCGCGGAAAAAATAAGAACTGACGTCAGCATGCGGAGGCGGCGTCTAAGTACTCCGACGACGTCATCACGGCGCCCACGACGGACGCGGAGCCGCAGACGACGCCTACCGACGCGCATGGGTACTGCTACGCAAAAAAGTTCCGGATCCAGTCTGACGCCTGGTGTGAGAAGTTGGCCTGATATATGATGCTCACTAGTTCTAGTGATCACCTTGTATCAGTCCAAACAACCCTTATGGTGATTGGTTGTAAGTCAACCGTATAGACCAGCTATCCTAATGGTAGCATGGACAAAGCAGTCTTAGGCTAAATTTTTTTGGCATGTGAAGCCAGCTGTTTTACCACAATATAACCCCTTGAATACCAGATGAAAGGACACCACACAGGTTGTTATGAAAATAAACAATATATTTATTAATAACAAACACCTCTGAACTCTTTATGAGATCAGAGGGCTAAGCACATGACAATCTCATAGGAAACATACGATAAGTTGCACAAAATTACAATGGTGCCCTAGGGGCACGGCAAACCATATACTAAGTAAATGGTATAAGGAACTCGATAGAAGGAATGGAGCTGTCCAGAGGCTGTAGGATCGTTGGGACCACGCTACCCTATCTTTAGGTAAGTAATAGGAGGCCCATGGAACGCATGTGCAGAGTGTGAACTCACACGCGAGATGCGTAACAACGTCTATGGACAGTACAGTTCAAGAAAAAGGTGAGTACGGACAATCCTGACTAGTTAGGACTAAAACGACTGTGGAACTGGACACTAGGTGAGTCAATCTACCCTTGAGCATCGAAATGCTCTTGTTACCTCACCCACGGGCTGCGGGTGCATAGGTGCAAAGTCGTGTCGGGTTCCGGCGTTGAAGTCTATGGAGCCTGGAGGAAAAGATGCTGCAGGCGACCAGGAGGAAGATGTTCGGTGTGATCCAAGGGTGGATTAGAGATGCTGAAGACCTGAAAGCAGAGGGGACAATGTTCACAGTCACTAGCCAGTGACTGGAGTGGAACCAGGAAGGAACTAGAGGCTGTCGTCGCGATCAGGTGAAAAGTGGACGCTTGTCTCGGCAGCCACGTGGACCAGGAGGTGTCTTCGACGACCAGGATGGAGGCACGAGCTGTCCTACGCAGGCTCTCGCTGTCGGCGGTGTCGGATCCAGATCTGGAGTCAACAGGCCTTGGCAAAGGCAACCCACGCGGTGAGTGGAAACGGCGTCTGGAGTGGACCAGGAGGGTCCAGGGTGCTCCTCTTTTGGAAGGGAGCAAGGGCCAGTCTGGAGCAACCAGACCAGCAGTGTAGTTTTCAAAGTTCGTCGTCTAGGAGGCCACTAGCCAGCCAGCAAGTGACCAGACAACGCATCGAGCAGCAAACAAGCAGAAGGGCCCCACGCAGATCTCGTGGAAGCTGGAGGGCTGATCTTCGGTGCAGGAGCTGCTGGGCTGGGGCTTCTCAATCCCCAAAGCACTTGGTCGAGTTTACCTCGGGAGTCGTGCTGGAAGCGAAGTGCAGTTTCTTTCAAGATGGCCGGTCCCACGTGTCTCGTCGGACCCACGGGTCTCCGCTTTGCTGCAGATGTGAGTTGAGGTCGGAGAGGTCTGGGAATCCGGGTCTCGTCGGGCTCTGAAGTCTGGATCCTCGAGGGAAGACGACAAAGTGAAGCCGCTGGACGCTTGATGGTGCCTGCAGTTGCAGGGTGGACACTCCTTGCCCACAAGGGAGATTTCTTCAGTCTTCTGTGGAGCAGAACGTCGAAGTCCAGAGTTTCTTCTTGTAGAGTAGTTCAGGATTAATCTAATTTGGAATGGGACCAGCTCCTACCTTTATTCTCCTAAAGGGGGCTGCACTACTGACTAGGTCCCTCCCCTGGGTGGGACCAGGAAGGGGCGTGGCTACACCCTCTATCCTTTGTCCGGTTTCGCGCCAGAGCTGGGGCAGGGATGCCCCAGCAACTGGTTTGAACCGGTGTATGCACAGGACACCTTGTGTGCCCCAGGCAGGTCTCATTCCTTTCAGGCCTCCCTACCTCAATACACAAAATCCTGTCTGTGGTGGTGCTAGCACCTCCCAAGGCAGGAAACCCTTTGTCCAGGCCTCCCTTGCTGGAAGGACTCCCAGCAGCAGGAGGCCAGACTTGTGTCTGTGGTGGCAGCATCCATTTTGTGGAGCTGAGGCTGTGTCTGACTTTAACCGGGGTTCACAGTTCCATACATGTCGTGTCCCTCTAGAAGGGTGGAATGCTACCCCCGTCGCCAGAATTGGCGAGGGGGTAGTTTTCCCATTCGTAGGACACCTTACTCGACATGTTTTGATAATGCTATACCAAAGTTAGCATTCAACCGCGAGGATTATAATGCACTTAAGAGTATATGGTATAGCGTTATCATGGAACAGCTATTAGGACTTGGTTCCGCAAGCTGCAGACGGGCTCAGCTCATGCCAGAGCACCATCTCACATAATTCAAAGCACTCTGCCTTCAGGATTGATAAGGCCTGCCATAGGAGTGACTGACAGGAATATATGTGTCCATTTTAGGGTTAGATATAGGTGTACTATATCTATAGCAAAGGGTGATTACACCACCTTGCCCCAGCTGTCTTGCAGCCAGTTGTGTCAGTTTTAGATGGCCAGCCAGGGGTGGCATAATACATGCTTCAGCCCCTGGTAGGCCCTGGGTACACCTATGCCCTGGGTACCTAAGGTACACTGTACAGGGACTGATAAGGTGGCCCAGTACCAATTGGTAAATGCACCTAAAGTACATGGATGTCAATTTAGAGAGAACAGCTAGGCTGTGGGTCTGATAAGCAGGCCCACAGCCAGGGAAAGTCGTAAACCAGTGAAGCAAAAAGCAAAAATCTGGGGTGACCAGAGGATTGCAGACCCCACTCTCCTACACCTGGGGATATTCTAAGGTAAGGAATCTATCACTAACGTGTCTCTTTCAGATGCAGTAAAGCACTTCCGGTCTGCGTGTCCTTCCCTCCACTCAACCGGAACACCATGGTGGAACAGGGAAGACTCAGACCTGGTGCGCGTGTAGGATGCAGTGAGTGATTTTAAAACCAATGTGGCGAGTTTAAGAAGGCAAATTAAAACAATTAGAGTCGCATTTCATACAGGGTTACAGTTAGGTTGAAACAGTGCAGATTCAAACATTGGGCCTCAGCACTCTGCACCCGGTCAACCTAGTGCCGCTGAGGGTGCTTTGAGAGGGCATCCTTGACCCTGGGAGACCCCCGAGTCTAACCCCAGAAAACCAACTCCCACAAAAAAAGTACTTACCTGTTAACCGATAACTCTATTTCCTCCCATCGGATAACATTGACTGTTTCCTATGAAAAGGTTTTTAAGTGTGGAGTTGGAAAATCTATAAAAGTCTATATAACTGTACAAATAACCAAAAGAATTTACTTGCCTGTTTACAGGAAATGTCCCAGTGCAGTATCCAGGTATTCTACACTGCGTAAGAAAAGTAATCTGCAACGTAATTTACATGACCTGCTATGAAAAGTCATTACAAAGTATATGTACAATATTTCAAGGTATTGCATTTACAGTAATTTTACTGTAACCAACCCAAAGCATATATTGTTACTGCAAAGTATAAATCACTTAACTGTGCCAGGTTTGCTTTGTTCTAAGAAATACATTTAACTAAAGAATATTTTACACAAAGCAAATTCGTTTGAGTGTGAGCATTCAGTTGCTGATTTGAGTGTGTACAACAAATGCTTAACACTACCCTCTGATAAAGCCTTACTGCTCACCCACACTACCACAAAAAGAGTAAGGTGCAATCTTCTGATACCTCGGCCTACCTTTGGGGTTCCACTGCACTCTATGCATACTATACCTCATTTTGGTATATTATATACAGAGCCAGCTTCCTACACCTGGCGTTTAAAGATAATTCCGGTGCCGGGGTTCTTCAGGAATATGTCCTGAATGTTCATTAATTTCCAAAGAAGTCGAGTGTCAAGGCACAACGCCCCGGACCCCACGCTACTCTGTTTATTGCAGTACAACATGCTGGTCATGTTGTCTTAGAGATCCAGTACCTATTCGCCCTTGATAGTTAGGAAGAAAGCCTTCAGTACTAAGCAAATCACTCGTATTTCCAAAAAGTTGGTGTGGAGTGAGCCTCCACTGGAAACTAGTGTGCTCTAATCTCTGCCTCTCCTAAGTGGCCTTCCTAATCCAGCAATAATACAGCCATCACCACAGTTAACTTTGGGTAGCCAAGGAGATGGGTCAGCTGCTGGTCCAATTGCGGTCAAGCAGCCACCACTGCAGGTGGTTCACATTCTCCTTTGAAACTTGGAAGTACTCTGCTATGGCCCTATGGTGCTGAAGCCCACTGATACTTGAAATCCCACTGCAGAGCCTGCATTGGCCACCTGGCATGGGTCATTAGCAGGATGCAGGAGATCAAGGTGCTCAAAAACCTCTGAACCGTTCTCATCAAGATCCAGGTCAAGGGTTGAAACATTGGGCTCATAACCCAAATGTCCTGGTGGAGGTGGCTTACAACTGCTTGAGGAGAGCCCAACTTCAGCAGCCAATCCTCGAGGTACAGGAAGGTTGAAATTCGCAACCTCTGCAGATGGGCTGCAATCACCAAAATGACTTTAGTGAACAACTGTGGTGGAATTGTAAGGCAACGGGGAGCACCGTGAACTGAAAGTACTTGTTGACTACCTGAAACCACTGGTAGCATTTGTGGTACTGCAGGACAGGGATATGGAAATAGGCATCCTGTAAAACCATCTCCATCATCCAGTCTCCTGGAACTACATCAGAGAGCACTTGGGCCACAGTGAGTATCATGAACTTTTTCTTGCGAAGGAAGAAGTACAGAAGGCGTAGCTAAAGGATGGGTTGAAGGTCTCTATCCTTTTAAGAAAGAACAGCAATAACGCATCCTGATCTCTGTTGCCTACATCTTTTCTATGCCTCCCTTGCTTTTACATAAGGACAGTCTAAGGTGGTTTCGCTGCAGATATGCGAGTAGTTGAGGCGGAGTGGTTTAGGTTGGTTAAGACATTCCAATGGGGGCGTGGACTCTGCTGGCTGGATCACAGGCCTCTTCCCCGAAAAGACTGGGAGGTCTGTTGCTGTTGAGGCACATATTAATGCTGCCTCTGCGGATATCCCCTGCCAAATCCTCAAAAGGGGCTGAGTTGTAGCAGGGTCTGCTGTACAGGTGGAGAAAGGCCCACAGAGCAAGTGGTGGCTTTGCTCTCTTTAAATCTTTCCAGGGCAGAGTCTGCTTTTGCTCTAAACTGCCGGGAGCCTTAGAAGGGCATGTCCACAAGGAACTGTTGGACGTCTGATGAAGCACAAGTTACTTACCTTCGGTAACGATATATCTGTGAGAAACAGAAGTTAGTATTAGATTCCTTACCTTAGAACATCCCCAGGCGTCAGACTGGATCCGGAAAATTTTGCATAGCAGTACCCCTGCGTATCGGTAGGCGTCGAGTCGAGGTGAAGAGGAGCTTCTGAGAGAGACACAGGTGCTACTTCGGCACATTGATGGAGAACTCCAGCTGGTGCAGGAGGTCAGCCGTAGTCTGGAGGTGGCTGACGACTGTCTGGGGCGAGCCCGCCTTCAACAACCAGTCGTCGAGGTAGGGGCAGACTGAAACCCCTAACCTGCGCAGTTGAGCTGCGCCCACCGCCATCACCTTTGTGAACACCCGTGAGGCGCTGGTAAGGCCGAAGGGGAGCACGGTAAACTGAAAGTGCTCGTGGCCTACCGTGAACCACAGGTAACGCCAGTGGGCCGGCAGGATGGGATGTGGAAATAGGCGTCCTGCAAGTCCAACGCTACCATCCAGTCTCCTGGGTCTAGGGCAGCTAAGACCTGAGCCAGTGTCAGCATTTTGAACTTCTCCTTCCAGAGGAAGCCGTTGACGTTCCGGAGGTCCAAGATAGGGCGTAGGCCCCCTTTGCTCTTCTTGGGAACCGGAAAGTAGTGGGAGTAACAACCACACCCTACTTCTGGCACAGGAACGCGCTCGATGGCCCCTTAGCCAAGAGGGCCGTAACTTCCTCTTGCAGAAGTTGCAAGTGATCACCCGACACGCGGTGGTACTGCGGTGGCATGGCTGGAGGGGTCGCCTCAAAGGGGAGGGAGTAGCCCCTTCGGACGATTTGCAGCACCCACCGGTCTGATGTGATGGAGCGCCAGTGGAGGAGGTGATGGCGAACCCTGCCGCCCACTGGCGTCAAATGTGCCTGAAAGCTCGGACTAGGAAGGCTTTGAGGCGGATGCTGCAGGGGTGGATGTGGACTGACCGCGTCATTGCCCCTGTTACTGCCGCGACAGTAACCACGTCCGCCACCGCGCTGAATGTTAGTCTGTGGCCCATGGCTGGCAGGACGTGTGGGAGCACCCCTTCAGTGGCCACGAAAGGAGCCTGCAGCTCCGGCGAAGCCGCGTGGGTGGTGTAACCCGAAGCCACGTGGGTGGTGTCACCCGAACCCCTGGCAGCGTCGCACGAGCGTCGGGGGGAGTCAGAAGAGTGATGACGCCTCTTCGATTTCTTGTGCCTCTTACGAGTGGTGTCGACTCGCTGAGCTGTGATGACTACGGCTCCGCGACCTTTCCCTCGACCTCCTTCCGGACCGAGGCGCTTGCGACGTCAAGGCCCGGCAGTGGGGGCACGACTGGTCATCGTGGTCGGGCCCCAGGCAATGTAGGCACCGGCGTTGGGGGTCGGTAACTGACATCAGTCGGTTGCAGTCGGCACACGGCTTGAACCCGGGCATCCCTACCGGCACCGATGGAGTCGTAGACTCGAAACGGATTCAAAAAGGATCAAAAAAGCTTAGTCAAAAAGTGACTAAAGGGTACCACTTTCTCCGGACCTGCGCTTGCTGGTGCGGAAAAAAGAAGAACAGACGTCAGCGCATGAGGGCGGCGTCTAAGTACTCCGACGACATCATCCCGACTCCAACGACGCCGGACGCGGAGCCGCAGACGACACCTACCGACGCGCACGGGTACTGCTACGCAAAATTTTACGGATACAGTCGGACGCCTGGGGATATTCTAAGGTAAGGAATCTAATACTAACCTGTTTCTTTCAGATAAGCCCATTCAGTGATTCCAGGCATGGCGCCAGAGAACCATGCTGGTCCCAATAATCCTAACCAGGCAGCAGGAAGTCCAAGCCAGAATGGATGGATTATTCTGCTGTGTCCTGGCTATCTGTGATAAGAAGTTGCAGGGCTGGCCGTCATCTGGGACAGCTGGCAAGATGCCCACCACCCTGCCACTTAACACTTGCAAGTATCTCCCCATGAGACAGGAATTTTTTTACAGAATTGAGGGCATGGTTGGTAGAAGAGAAAACAAGTTTCCATTCTCTTAGATTTCCTGTCAGGTGTGATGGGAAAAGCATGGAGGCTAGGCTCTCCAGGATGGAGTATATGCCACCTTGTCGATTGTCAGGTTACCGTGGGGGTGAATTAAATATCCTGACTTTTCCCATGTATCTAGTAGCACATCCGTTAATGCCTCACTGAAGGACAACAAGGGTCCTGTTGGTTTCCAAGGGATCTCAGAGAGGGAATTTGTCTGTACCTCTGTTGGGGGGAAAGTGACTATGTGGGTGGGATCTATGCCGTTGCAATTTGGAATCAAGCCAAGCACCTTCGGGTCGCTCTGTGGGCGTAGAGTGCATCAAATCCCAGGCGTCTTCTGGGGATTGGAAGATGGGGGTCAAGTCCCTGTAAGAAAGTGGACCAAAGTAAGGTATAGTGTGCACAGAGTCCACAGATCCCAGAGGTTTGGCAGAAGCTAAAGTTAGATATAACCTTACTCTCTAAAGTGGTAGCGTAGCGATCAGTAAGGCAGTATCAGAGGACAGTGTAAAGCATTTGTTGTACACACGCAGTGTGAGAAAGTGCCATCTTTCTTGCACAGGTATGCCCCCACTTTTTGCTGAATTGCTGATGTGCTTAGACTGAGTGTGCCCTGGGCTCCAGCCAACCAGGTGCCCAGGGCCTATGTTCCTTCCCTTAAACTGTGTTGAAACCAAAACCCAATTGGCATCTCTGGCCACCTCTCAGCCCCTAGTAAATGGGACCCAGGTACCCCGGGCATAGTGACCAGAGAAGACCCCTAAGGGCTGCAGCACTCATTGTGCCACCCTTAGGAGCCTTGCACCCTGCACCCTGACACTCACACACCACCTTTGTAGGTTGAGTGTCTAAGTACAGAACTAAACAAAGTCGACATGGCACACATCCCTGTGTGCCATGCCCACAAAACCCACTGCCCTGGCATACATTAGCCACCCCCTAGCTGGGTGCCCTATGCCAGTGGTGTGGGCACAGGTGCATAAGCCCGGTGCCCCTACAGTACCCAGGACCATTCCCGGGCACTGTAAGTGCAGTGGTGCCATTACGAGTATATGATGCTGGGAGGTTGTCACTACAGAGCACCATAATGGCTACAATGAAGACTGAGAAGTTTGATATCAAACTTCTCAGCACATTAAACCCACACTGATGCCAGTGTGGTATTTAATGTAAAATGCACTACAGAGGGCATCTTAGAGATGCCCCCTGAAACCTAACCTACAATTCACGTCTTGTCTGAAGGGCTGCCTAGGCTACCACCCGGCAGACGTGTTGCTGGACCCCTGGGCGGAGAGCCCTCGCTCTCCTGGGCCTGCAACAATGCACATCCTGGGACGAGGTGCCAAGCCTCCTCCCCCAGGATGGGCAGGGGAAGCTTGAAAGACATTCCGCCTTTGTGAGCTTCTCCAGACCATTTGCTGTACTCAGCCACTGGCCCACACCAGTTCTGACTCCCACTCTGGCGGGAAGACTGCCGGGAAACCCTACATGAGGAAGAGGGGTGTGCCAGCCTGTGCCAACTCCACCTCTCAGGTGGGAGAGGCGAGGTGAAGCACGGCCCCGGCCTCCGCCCATCTGTAAGATGGGCGGAGCCCTACCCAATCACAGCTAGGCTCCTGCCCCCCTCCCACAGGAGAGGAGCAAGCTAGGGGGTGCTCCCACCCCAGGACAGGGACCCACTGGTCCCTGCCCTACCTGTAACTCCCTTAAATTTAGTATCTAGGGGCACCCTGAACCTTCCTTCCTCAGATACCGATTTGCAACAAGACGACCAAGAAAAACTAAAACCTGCTGTGCAGCTGCTAACAAAAGGACGATGCCCACTGACTTGGCCCCAGAACTCTACAGGCCTGTTGATCCTTGAACCTGCTCCTGCGAAACTCCGGGGTCTCCAGCGGACAGCAACCTCGACAACCCCAAAATCGCCTGCCTTGAACCTTCCAAAAGGCTGGGACTCCAATGAGCAGTGGTTCTGCTCCAACAGCAATACCCCTGGTGCCAGCAAGGAATTGTGAATCCAGCCCACTCTGTACCCGCCAAGCCCGGCCTGTGCCTGAGTGATCAAAAGCCACGAGGACATCCCCCCCGGCGACTGGGACCATGAAGTACAGTGCCCAAAGACCCTCCTCAACGACCCAGACGCACCTGCAGCCCCAGAACCAAGGACCCCTCCAAACGCGACCAGCTGAGGGTAAGATTTCCCAACACCCAAAGACACCTGTGCACCAGGCGCCCCACGGCCCCCTGTGCCCTCCTTTGGAGTACCTACCTCTTCTCCAAGATCCCAACTTGCCTCTCGAAGTGGTTGTCGCACCGGAAGGATCTCCATCCCCGAGCCTGCAGCCTTTGTTCACTTTTTAACTTTCCCATTGGATAACATTGAGCGCCCGATGGCTCAAAAGCACCAAGACGCCTGAGTGCCGTTGGAAGTGCAACTCCTACCCTACTCTACTTCCCCTGAGTAGGCGACCAGGAGCTCAGCTCCCACAGCCGCGTGGCCTGCCTGCTTGCAGCCACCAACCATAGACCCCTACCCTCCACTGAATTGCATTGGGACTACTCTGCACCCGGCTGCCTCTGTGCTGCTGAAGGTGTAACAACTGTACCTTTCGGACCCTGGAAGACCCCCGAGTCTATGCCCAGAACCTTAACTCCACCAGTCGAGTACTCACCTGAAAGCCGATAACTCACTTTCCTTCCACAGGCTAACATTGACTGGTTTTAACAGAAATTTCTGGAGTTATGAAACCTTTAAAATATTCATCTAAAATCAGCCAAATAACGAATTCCTAAATCCTCACCTGTGATCAGGAGAGAAGCCAGCACTGTACCTTTTAGCCCAGTACTGAACCGCAAAAGTAATCCTAACTGTACTTACCAGTAACTTGAATTTTCTTCCATAGGAAACCATTGATTGTTTTCTCTGAAATTGCTACCAAGTGTTGATTTTTGCAAACTAGAAATATTCCTTAAAAATCGTACCAAATACTAAAACGTAATTACTTACCTGTCTTAGGTAGAGAGCCCAGTGCTGAACCTAGGAGGCCAGTACTGTATTACAAAAGTAACAATAACCTACTTTACCTGTGACTAATTTCCTTCCATAGGATAACATTGCTAGTTTTTCACTGAAAAGTTTCAAAGTGTCAACTTTGAAAATACATTTATATTCTTTAAAAATCACAACTGAAACCAATACGCTTTTACTTTACTGTTTACAGCTTAGGTCCCGGGACTGAATCCAGGATCCAGTCCTGTGGTGAGAAAAGTATATTTTGATACTTGTTGGTTCTAAAATAAAACAATTATATCTTTTGATATAAATGCAATTGGCTTGGAGTTCAGTTCATGAGTGTGTGAAACCTTTGGCTGACTGAGTGTGTACAACAAATGTTTTACACTGCCCTCCGATACTGCTTTACTGCTCGACCAAGCTACCACTTTAGAGAGTAAGGTCATATCGGACTTAAGCCTCTGTTAAACCTCTGGAGACTGGGGACTCTATAAACACTGTACCTTACTTTGGTCCAGTAGTTATAGAGTCACTTTCTTATACTCAATCAGCAAATGGTCTCAAACACTCAAGAAGGAATGCATTACTTACCTGTAAGTGCAGTTATCCAGTATTGGTATCTTTCATAGATTCACATGCCTGAATCATTCCCCGTAGTCAGGATGGGAGTCCCCGGTACATAAATAAAGTAATGTCTCATTAGACATATAGAGTAATAGGCCAAGGGCCTCACTTAGTAACATATCCATGTCCTTTTGTAAAAAGGACCAAACTTTGGAGTAGAGCCAATCAGCTATCACCACCCTCTGGAACCTTCCTGGAAGGAGCTCTAGTCCCTCAGATTTTCGTTAAGCACAGTGCTAAGTAGTTGTATCACTGAGAGACCCAGGACAGCCCTTCCAGGGGAGGTGGATGGGTTTCACGTGAATCTATGAAAGATTCCAATACTAGATAACTGCAGTTATAGGTAAGTAGCGCATTCACTATCCAGTATTAGGGTATCTTTCATAGATTTACATGCCTGGATCAGAGTAGTAAGCAATAAGCACATTTCGAATGGTACAGTATATATGAATTCACCAGATAACATTTCAATGTGAAAATAGAAAGTACCAAAATGCAATCAAATA
The DNA here is from genome assembly GCF_964261635.1 of Lissotriton helveticus. Classification (NCBI taxonomy): domain Eukaryota; kingdom Metazoa; phylum Chordata; class Amphibia; order Caudata; family Salamandridae; genus Lissotriton; species Lissotriton helveticus. The sequence goes on from NC_136057.1 coordinate 310,360,118, forward strand.
GAATGGTAAGAAACAATCGAGAAATGTGAGTATAGAAGAAAAGATGGTGGGATGACGGGAAGGGCTCACCTCTAATGAAATAGATGATGGAGCACCGTTTGTCCCACTGCAGCATCTTTCATGAGTTCCATATCCAGGCAGTAGTGCTTGGTAAATGTATGCGGCGTCTTCCATGTTGCCGCTCTGCGAATATCTGTAATGGGCACACCTGCAAAAAGTGCCATTGAGGTAGAAATTGCAGTCGTGGAATGGGCTCGAACTTTGGAATGCAGGGGTTGCCCCGCTTGCTGGTGACAAAAAGTAATAGCTGCAGAGATCCACCAAGAGACACTTTGTTTAGTGAGTGGAAGACCTTTCCTAGGTCGAATGTAAGCCACAAAGAGTTGGTTGGATTTGCGGAACGTCTTTGTCTTGTCAATGTAAAATTTTAGGCAGCGTTTAAGATCCAGAGAATGCAGGGTTCTTTCCGCCACCATTTGAGGATCTGGAAAAAAGGACCGTAATACTAAAGGCTAATTGAGATGGAAGTCTGATGGGACCTTAGACACAAATTTGGGATTCGTGCGTAGTATAACCCTGTCGAGTTTGAATTGAAGGAAAGGGTCTTGAATTGAAAAAGCATGAAGTTCACTCACTCGCCTTGCCGAGGTAAGGGCTAGAAGGAGCGTGGTTTTCCAGGAAAGATACTTAAGATCAGCTCTGTGTATCGGCTCAAAGAGGTGTTTCCTTAGATGAGCCAGAACTGTGTTGAGTTGCCAAGTAGGAGGTAAAGTCTTTACAGGAGGGAATGTCCTAAATAGGCCTTTAAGAAATTGTTTAATCAACCTATTAGACCACAGAGAAGGGCCTGCAAAGGATCTCCTGAAATGGGATATTGCTGCCAGATGGACTTTAATAGAGGCATGGGCGACACCAGAATTCGCCAGATGGAGAAAGTAAGGCAGTATTTGCTCTGGAGAAGATGAAACAGCCAGAACTGCTCTACAGTCCGGAGGCAAGTCTAGGCCATGGAATTCTCTGAAATCAGGAGCCAAGTTGATAATCTGAGAGATGCTGGATCTGGATGTGGGACTTGTTGGTAGTTCATTGTGAGAAGAGAGGGAAACGGTTTCAATGGAATCGGCGGTTCCAGGGAGAGATGGTGAAGCTCCGTGAACCAATGTTGAAGTGGCCAAGCTGGAGCTACCAGGATGAGCATACAAGGTTCCGCTTTCAATTTTCTGAGGACCCTGGGAATCAGGGGAATCGTGGAAAAGCATATGCAAAGACGTTGCACCATGCAATCGAAAATGCATTCCCTAGAGATCCCCTTTGGGTATGCCATCTTGCAAAGTGTTGGCATTTGGCATTCTGCTTGGTAGCGAATAGGTCCAGGAGAGGGGGTGCCCCACTGAGAGAATATGTGGTCGAGAGTCCGCTGAATCAATTCCCATTCGTGACACGGTACCTGTTGTCTGCTCAAAGAGTAGGCCAGAACAATGTCTGTTCCTGGGACGTACTCTGCTCGAAGAGAAATGTTGTGATGAAGCAACCAGTTCCAGATTTTTTGTGACTCGTGAGAGAGTGTCAGAGAACGAGTCCCTCCCTGCTTGTTTAGATAGTGCATTGTGGTATTGTCCGTCCACACAAGCACTAGAGAATTTTTGATTCTTGGCAGTAATGCCAGAAGAGCGAGATAGACAGCTCGCAGCTCGAGGAGATTTATGTGAAGTTTCCTTTCGGAAAGGGACCACTTTCTGCTGATCTGGAGTTCTTGGAGGAAAGCTCCCCAACCTTCCAGAGACGCATCTGTTGTGATGGTAAGTGGAGAAGCTGGAAGCAAGAAAGGCAAGCCTTGAGAAAGGCTCTGAGGGCGAATCCACCACCTTAGAGCCTTGACCATCTGAGGGGTCATCCAGATAACATCGTCGAAAGATCCTGTACATTGGACCCATTGAGCCGATAGTGCCTCTTGAAGAGGGCGCATGTGAAGGCGACAGTGTGGAACTAGTAGAATGCAGGAAGTAATCATCCTGAGCAGGGATTTGTAAGACTTTTTGGATCTTATGCGATTTGCCAAGGAAAGAAGTTTGTCTTGTCGCTCTTGTGAGGAAAACACTTTCTTCTGGGTTGTGTCGAGAGTAGCACACAGGAAAGTTATATGCTGGGAAGGCCAGAGGGCGGACATGTCCTGATTGAGAGTGAGCCCCAAGCGATTGAAAAGCTGTAGACCGGCGTCGGAAGACCTGGTCGCGCCTTCTAGAGAGGGTGCCTTGACGAGCCATGTCGTCCAGATATAGAAAGACCTGATGGTGGTGTTGTCTGAGATAAGCGGCTACCGGAGAGAGGCATTTTGTAAAAATGTGTGGCGCCGATTTGAGTCTGAAGGGTAGGACACGGAATTGGTAATATCTGCCCGCTACTGCGAATCTCAGAAACTTCTTGCGATTCCGGTGGATAGGGATGTGAAATTAGGCATCCTGAAGATCCAAAGACACCATGTAGTCATCTGCGTTGAGAAGTTGCAGTACTTCTTTGATGGCAACCATACGAAACACCTGCTTTTTTAAGAATTTGTTGAGACTTCTCAAGTCTAAGATTGGTCTACATTTCTTCTCCTTTTTGCACACCAGGAAAAAACAGGAGTAAAATCCCTTCCCCCCCATTGACCAAGAGGAACCCTTTCTATGGCTCCCTTCAGGAGCATAAGTGAAAGTTCCAGGAGTAGAGCACGTAGATTTTTGTGAAGCATAGGTCGGGGAGGGGTTTGGGGAGGAATTTGAATGAACTCTAGTGAATGTCCGAATTTAACTAGTTGCTGAACCCAACCCGGTAGTGGAGAGTCATTGTCGCCGAGCAGTGTCCTTCTGTCGACCTCCTTTGCCACGAAAGGAAGACTTGGTGTAAGATGATTGTTGCTGTTGACGCTGCTGGTATTGTGGACGATACTGCTGATTGGAAGAATAGGAAGATCGGTGTTAGTAATCACCTTTTGTAGAAGACTGTCCTCTTCCTCTTGAGCCACGAAAAGGCGGGTTCTTGAATTGAAGGGTACCCAAAGCTTTAGCCGTGTCGGTATCCTTTTTTTATACCCTGAAGAGCTTCATCAACGTGCATTCCGAAAAGAAGCTGACCATCGTAAGGCATATCCAAAATTTTTGTTTGCACTTCTGGTCAGAATGAAGATGCCTTCAGCCAACCTTGGCGCCGTAGTACACCTGCGCCAGCCAGTTGGCGAAATCCATTTGAGGTGATATCCATCGCACAATCTATTATCTCGGACTCAGAATGTTCGCCCTCCAGGCAAGATCTTTATTGCTTCTTCCTTTGAATCGTCCGGCAAGGCCCCAAGATATGGAGCGATGTCTGCCCACAACTGCCTGTTATCGCATCCTAACAGTGCCAAGGAATTAGATGCATGCACTGTTAATGCTGACATGGACGAGAAATGTTTTCCAAGATTATCAAGCTGTCTACCTTCTTTGCCTGGAGGAGCGGCAGGAATTTTTGATTTCCACTGAGCCACTTGTGTGCTCTGGTTTGGGATGTCCGGTTAGGCAAGCTGGGGCAGTATCCGGAGCTCTGTATTTTTTATCCATACGAGGCAATAATGGGGGTACTGAGGAAGGGTTATGCATTATTTTTACACCCTGATCCCATATATAATCTATAGTAGGTATAGATCTGACAGATTTTTTAAAAGGCTCCTTAAAATCATAGAGGAAGCAATCCTGTTGGTGTGAGGGCATAGGTATTTGAAAACACTGCGCAGCTCTTTCCACTATGTTGTGAAATCCCCCAAGGTTTTCAGGAGGAGAGTCAGCTTGAGCAGGCATGGGGGATGCTGTACAGGGGACATAATCATCCCACTCATAAGTAGATTGGGAATCATGAAGTTCTCCTTCCTCATGTGGATCCTCCTCCTCATCGTCCGTGGACAGCGGAGGTGGTGAAGTGACAGGCCCAGGCTGTAAATTTAAAGGTGGAGGCTGCGGTCTTGGCGGTGGAGACACAGCTGGAGGCCAAGACGTTGCAGCAGTTGGAAATCTCTGCTTATAGTCAGTAATGAGGAATTGCAGATCAGAAACCAAAGATGCAGGTAGACAAACCATGGAAGGTTGAGGCGGATGGTATTCTTCAGGATAAACTGCCTGAACCTCTGGTTCTTGGTCCTCATAGTGCGAACTGTCCTGATACTTTACGTTAAGCTCAGATGGGCTTGTCGCCGTCCTAAACATACTGCCATCATCAGAATCTTCTTCCTCCAAAAGGTGAGCTGGAGGCAATGGTTGGACATGGGGAAGTCAGGGCCGGCGTCAACATACATTTTGTGATCTTGAGGTAGACGTACGTACTTTGTATATTGGAGTCCGTTGTCGTTGACGAGCCCGTCGTCTGTGTGGTCGTAGACAGTGAAGCACCGACGGGCACCATGGTATATAACATCGACGGAGTTCCCATCGACGGAGCTGTCGTTGACTGTGTCGTCGATGGCATTTTTGTCGACAGAGACTTCGTCGACGATGGAGTAGATGTTGACGGGATAGTCTTCGTCGACGGTGTCACCGTCGACACGGTTGTCGGCGATCGTAGTGTCGACGGTTGTTTGGACGTTGACGATTTCTGTATCTTTATCGTCGATGAGACAGACTTACCAGCCGTCGGCGATGAAGTCGTTGTCGCCGACGTAGACAATGATGAAGACGCGACAGAAGTTAAAACAGTCGTCGTCGACGAGGTCACACACAAGGATGTAGACTGAGATTTCCTAGTCGTCGACTGCCTCGTTCACTGGGTGGAAGAAGACTTTTTAAGGTGTGAAGAACCTCCTGAGGCGAAACCTTTGCTGGCAGAGCCTTGGGATGTACCTCTGAAGACTTTGAGGTGGCTCTGACGAAGGGCCTGGAGAAGCCACTCTTGGTCTTCTCTGAGAGGACTGTGAAGATATGGAAGAGCCCTCACTCTCCTCAGAAGACAGGGTTTGGTCTTTGTCTGTAAGCCTCTGCAGCCAAAATCGGAGGTGTCCCTCCCGATCTTTGAGGGTCTTTCTGACATACCTTACAGTCCTTTGGGGAGTGATCCGGGTAAAGGCAGTAGAGACAATCCTTGTCTTGGTCATCACATGAAGTCTCTTTTTACCACAGGAATCACAGGGCCTAAAAAGGCCTTTCTTAGGAGTATCTGCCATGAAGAACTTGAGAACTTCACCAAGAAGATGGAATTTTGAAGTAAGAAACACTGGAAATCCAGAAATGGAGAAAGCTGAGCAGAGCTCAGAGGTGACTCCCTTAGCACGACGTCCAGGAAGGTTCCAGAGGGTGGTGATAGCTGATTGGTTCTACTCCAAAGTTTGGTCCTTTTTACAAACAGACATGGATATGTTATTAAGGTGAGGCCCTTGGCCTATTACTCTATATGTTTAATGAGACATTACTTTATTTATGTACCGGGGACTCCCAACCAGACGAAGGAGAATGATTCAGGCATGTGAATCTATGAAGGATACCCTAATACTGGATAACTGAACTCTAGGCCAATGTTTTGTATACAAAAATATACAGTTTTATTTTAGAACCAACAAGGTATCAAAATATACTTTCTCAGAATGAGTTACTTTAGGTAAGTACTTTTCAAAATGGGCAATACACTTTTGGGTACAATAGATACAGTTGTTGCAATAGGCAACACAATTTCAAAAACAATGTTACATTGAGCTCAATGGAAATTTCTAGTTAAGTGCAATTAGTTACTTTATGGATTACTTTTCTAACCACAGGACTGGATCCTAGATTCAGTCCTGGCACAACTCCTGTAAACAGCTGAGTAAAAGATTTTTGGTTACAGTAGTGATTATTAAGGAATATAATTGTATTTTAAAAGTGGACACTTTTTCACATAGAATCACCTATGTTATCCTGTGGGAGGAAATTCACTCAGCAGGTAAGTAGTGTTATCGTTACATTTTCTTACTCCGTGTTGGATCCTGGATCCAGCACTAGTGCATCTCCTGTGAACAATTGAAAGAATTTGTTTATGTTATACAGGCGATTTTTAACTAATATTTGTAAGTTTCAAAAATCGACACAGAGGAACTTCAAGTTACTGGTAAGTACAGTTAGAATTACTTTTCAGGGTCAGTGTTGGGCACCAAGATCCAGCACTGGGATCTCTCCTGATAACAGGTGAGTAAATCGGAATTTGGTGTTCGGCTGATTTTAGATAAATATTTTAAAGTTTCAAAACTCCACCAGTCAATGTTACCCTATGGAAGGAATGAATATGCTACTTACCAGTATGCATCTGTTCTTGGCATGTAGGGCTGCTGACATTCATATCTATAGCATAGATCGCCACCTAGTGTTGGGTCCGGATGATTGCACATTGTTGTCCTGGAAGAGTCTTCGAAGTATCACGAGATAGGTGGCTCCTCCCCTGGACTACAGTGCGCATGGGCATCGACTCCATCCCCAAATTGTTTTTAGCCATTGTGGGGAAGATGGAGTGTAACAGTGTGAGCGATGACCATGCTAAGAGTAAGTTTAAATTCTGCAGCCGCTACAGGCGCCGGGGAGGAGGGCGGGCGATATGAATGTCAGCAGCCCTACATGCCAAGAACAGATGCATACTGGTAAGTAGCATATTCAGTTCGAGGCATGTGGGCTGCTGAATTCATATCTATAGCATAGAATATATAGCAGTCCCTCCATTAACGGCGGCCGCCTGTGCCAGCTGCAGACGTTTGAAAAAGTGTCTTAAGAACAGCCTGCCCTACAGCTGCTTGGAGTGCACATCTACACAGTAGTGTTTAGCAAATGTGTGTGGTGTAGACCATGTGGCTGCTCTACAAATGTCTTCCAAAGGAATATTACCAAGGAAAGCCATGGAGGCCCCCAACTTGCGGGTGGTGTGCTCTGGGGGGGATGCTTAAAGTGCGCTTAGCTTTGTGATAGCAAATTTGAATACACTTAACGATCCACCTGGCTATACCCGCTTTGGAAATGGGGTTGCCTTTGTGCTGGGTTGAAAAGGCAACAAAGTTGTTGTGTCTTCCTAAAATCCTTGGTCCTATCGATGTAGTACATCAAAGCTCGTTTGACGTCAAGAGTGTGGAGCATTCTTTCGGCTACTGTCTCTGGGTTTTGAAAGAACGCGGGCAGTTCAATGGTTTGATTGACATGGAACTGTGAAACCACCTTAGGAAGAAATTTAGGGTTAGTGCGCAGCACCACCCTGTTGGAGTGAATTTGTATGAATGGCTCCTGTACAGTGAGCGCCTGGAGCTCACTAACACGTCGCAGAGACGTAATGGCTACGAGAAAATCCGCTTTCCACGTTAAAAACTGAACCGCGCATGAATGCAGAGGCTCAAAGGGTGGGCGCATCAGCCTGGTGAGGACCACATTAAGGTTCCATACAGGAGCTGGCGGGGTCCTGGGAGGGATGACCCGTTTCAGTCCTTCGAGGAAGGCTTTAATGGCAGGCACTCTGAAAACGGAGAGATGCTGCCTGTTTTGGAGATAAGCTGCTATGGCGGATAAGTGTATCCGAATGGAAGCATATGCCAGCCTGCATTTGTAAAGATGTAACAAATAACAGATGATGTTGTGAGTGGATGCATCTAGCGGGTTGATGTTGTGTTCTGTACAGTAAATGACAAACCGCTTCCATTTTGCTGCATAGCAAGCTCTGGTGGTGGGCTTTCTTGCCTCCCGTATGATATCCATGCAGTCGGGAGGCAAGTTAAGGTAGCCAAATTCTAAGACTTCAGGAGCCAGATCGCCAGGTTGAGCTGTTGCGGGTCTGGGTGCTGAATGTCGCCATGGCTCTGCGTCAAAAGTCTGGGCGTGAGGTGCAGCCTTTGATGCGGTACCACGGAGAGTTCTAGAAACGTGGTGTACCATGGTTGGCGTGCCCACGTTGGAGCAACCAGGATGAGCGTCATCGAGTATTGCTTTAGCTTTCGTGCCACCAGCGGTATGAGAGGTGCTGGGGGAAAAGCGTACGCAAATCTGCCTGACCAGTTCATCCATATCGCATTGCCCTGCGACTGTGGGTGAGCGAACGTGGCGGCAAAGTATTGGCATTTTGCGTTTTCCCTTGTGGCAAACAGGTCTATCTCTGGATGACCCCACTGCTGGAAGCACGGGTGGAGTACTGATGGATGTATCTCCCACTCGTGCATTTGGTGGCTGTACCTGCTGAGCAGATCCGCCATTTGATTGTCCTTGCCCGGGAGGTGTTCCGCCATAAAGAAGATGTTCCTCTGAATGGCCCACTTCCACATGCTCTGAGCCAGATGAGACAACTGTGGAGAGTGCGTACCTCCCTGCTTCTGAATGTAGTACATGGCTGTCATGTTGTCCGTCCGGATCAACACGACCTTGTTGCACAGATGTACTTTGAATGCCTTCATCGCCATGAAGATTGCCATCAGTTCTAGGTAGTTTATGTGCATCTTCTTTTGCTGCGTTGTCCATAGTCCCTGCACCGTGTAGTGGAGTACATGAGCTCCCCAACCCTGGAGAGATGCGTCCGTCGTCAGGATAATTTGTGGCACAGGCTCCTGGAACGGTCGGCCTGTGCAAAGGTTGTGTGGATTCCACCAATGCAGAGAGTTGATTGCCCGACCGCTCACCAACACTAGGTTTTTTAACTGTCCGTGAGCCTGATTCCACTGACGTGCCAAGCACTCTTGAAGCGGATGCATATGTAGCCTCGCGTGCGGGACTATGAAGATGCAGGAGGCCATCATGCCTATCAACTGCATGAACACTCGTGCCGGAAGAGAGTGTTGCGGTCTGAACTTCTGGATGAGCGACTGAATGCGGTTGATCCTCACACAATTCAGCTGAGCCGTGGCTGCCAGAGTATCTATTGTCGCGCCCAGATACTGCCGCACATGGGCTGGCTGAAGGTGCGATTTGGGATAATTCAGTGAGAATCCCAGACTGTGAAGAAGGTGAATGGTGTGGGACATGTTGGCAGCGCACAGCTGGGCCGACTTTGCTTGGACAAGCCAGTCGTCCAGATAAAGGTAAACGTGAACGTTCTGCCTCCTGAGGTGCGCAGCCACTGTCGCCAGGCATTTCGTGAACACCCTGGGCGCTGTGGTCACTCCGAAAAGGTAAGACCGTGAACTGATAATGCCGACCCTGAATGGTGAATCTGAGGTATTTTCGGTGTGATGGATGTAGTGGAATGTGAAAATATGCATCCTTGAGATCTAAGGTTGTGAGAAAGTCTCCCTGGTTGAGCAACAGAAGAACTAGCTGCAGCGCCAGCATGTGAAAGTGTTCTGCGAGAATATACTGGTTTAGGGGTCTGAGGTCCAGTATGGGTCTGAGGGACCCATCCTTTCGGGATTAAGAAGTACAGGGAATACACTCCTGTGCCTTCTTCCTCCACCGGCACGAGCTCGATTGCCCCTTTTTGCAGCATGACAAGTACCTCCTGCTGCAATAAGTGCAAATGCTCTGTGGACATAGGACGGTGTTTTGGTGGCATGTTGGGTGGAGTGGATCTTAACTCCAGACAATAACCGAACTGGATAAGTTTCCTGACCCACCTGTCTGTGGTGATGGATTTCCAGACTGGCAGGAACTGCTGGAGTCTCCCCCCGACAGGTGTGGTATGGTCGGGGGCAGTGGCAGGGCGTCACTGTTTGTTGGTGGCAGAGGAACGGGAGTTGTTATTTCCACGGCCTCTGCCCTTGGCGCTGTTGCCCCGATAGCCGCCTCTACTCTGCTTGGTGTAAGAGGACTGCGCCCCACCTTTAGTGTATTGCGTTTGCTGGGACATTTGGCCTCTGGAAACACCTCTATTGCCTGAGCGACGAAAAGTAGTGCCCCTAAACTGTTGGGACTGGAGAGATCCCATGGACTTTGCAGTCTCGGTATCCTTCTTTATTTTTTCCAGTGTGGTATCCACCTCAGGACCAAATAACCTATCAGGGTTTACCGGCTGATTGAGGATGGTGGTTTGGATCTCTGGCTTGAACCCGGAGATTCTGAGCCAGGCCTGACGTCTCAACATCACACTGGTGTTAATGGCCCTAGCCGCGGTGTCCGCCACGTCCAGTGCACATTTAATGGAAGCGTTGGAGATGAGCTTCCCTTCCTGAATGAGCATCTCTGCCGCCTCTTTATACTGATCCGGCAGATGTTGTAACAGGGTCTCTAGTGTGTCATAGTGCGCCCTGTCATATCTGGCCAAGAGTGCCTGAGTGTTTGAGATACGCCAGATATTGGCTGCTTGAGCCGCCACCCTCTTCCCTGATGCTTCCAGCACTTTAGATTCCTTGTCAGGGGGAGGAGCATCACCAGTGGTTTGCGAATTCGCCCTCTTCCGGGCATTAGAAACGACCAGAGAGTCTAATGGCAACTGGCCTTTTATGTAGGTAGGGTCGCCAGGTGCCCGCTTATATTTTTTTTCAATTCTAGGGTTGACCACCCTGGCACGTGTGGGTTCTTTAAAAATGTCTGCAGCATGCTTCATAACCCCTTTCAACATTGGGAGAGTTTTGACAGTTTTTTCTGCCGGAAAAGGTATCAAAAAAGAAGTCCACGTCCACAGGGTCTGCGTGCAGCTGGACGTCGTGGTTTTTAGCCGCTCTCTCAATTAGAGCATTAAATGCCGCAGAATCCTCATTAGGAGAGGTTTTAACATTGTACCCCTGATAGTCCGGGGCAGTTTGCGGATCCCCTGGGTCCCCTGCATCTGCCCAAGAGTCCTGGTGATCCTCAGGATCAGTGTTGGCAGGAAAGTTATACTCCTCGTCATCACCTACCCCAGCCTCCACATCTGAATAAGTGGGTGAGGGTGTAGCAACTCTTGGAGTCCGTGGAGCAAGTGGCTCAACCAGAACCGGGGTATCCGTAGAAGGCGTCTTGCGTTTCAAAGGAATCGTGTAGGACTCCAAAGGCTGTGTCGCCGTGATCTTTCTCTTGTAGAGGGTAAATTTACCGGTGTCGGCGTCGATAAAGTGTTCCGACTGCTCTTCCATCAAGGGTTGTCGATGCTTCGAGCTCCCACGAGCTGCTGAGAAGGCTTCGACCCTGCAGACCCCTGCACGGGCGTGTTGGCGACCGACCTTGGTGCGAAGGCTTTTGGTGCCACCTTCGGCGGTAACGTAAACAGGAGTGGCGTCGAAGACTTTGGCGTTGTGGCAGCCTGCTTCGGGGTGGAAGGATCCTTCAGATCGACCGCGGAAGCCTTGTTCCTGATGCGTTGCAGTGAGTCCGACACCTGCTTCGTAAAGACGACCTCGGTCCACCAGCGTGTGAAGCCTCGAGCGTCGATGTCTTGGTCTTCTCCGGCCGAGGTACAGGAGCAGCTTTCTTAGGTGCGCCGTGTCCTCCTTCCGCGTCGACAGCCTTTGGCGCCGACGACTTCGGGTCGGTGGCCTTGACTCCCGGGTTTGTGGCCCCAGTCTTCGGCTCGACGCCCTTGATCGATTTTGGATCGACAGTCTTGACAGACTTCGGCTCGACGCCTTTGGTCGACTTCACCGGGTCGACAGCCTTCTTCGGCTTTGGCTGCCCCGACACATCGGAAGACGAGGAGACGGCCAGAGGGAAATACTTCTTCTGTTTTGACGGCGTCTCCATCACTTTCGTCGACACCGGAGGTTTCACTTTCGGTTTCGTTTTGACCAACGGCGGCTCCGCAGAAGTGTTGTTAGCCGGGCCCGTAGGCGAGGCCGTGGATCTGGGTGTAAGGTCTTGGGTAAGGCCGTGTGGCGATCCCGCAACCTGAGCCTTAGTGATTGTTCGAACGGGGCATAGCTCTTCGCCTGAGCTATCTTCCATGGCCCCATAGGCCTCATTGTCGTTTCCTACCTCGTCGACGACTTCTTCTGCATCGAGCGCTTCGACGTCCGCGTCGTAGTCGATCACCTCCACTGGAGGTGAAATCTGCATATGAACTTCTTGTTCGTTTGCTTCTTCTCTCTCGAAGATGACCGCCGGGGCAGACTGCTGGGGCTCCAGGCGCCGAAGTCGAATCGTCTTCTTTGATCGAAACCAGGAACAAGCCATACAGTTGGCTTCATCGTGGTCTGGCGACAGGCACTTGTTGCACACCGGGTGGATGTCGATGTGGGGATACTTCGATCCACACACGGGACATTTCTTAAACGGGCTCCGTTCCATGATGTGTCGTAGAAAGTCTTGCTGCGTCGACTGGGCCTCGAACACCGAAGAGCCACGCGACTCCCCGGGACGTCCGACTCGGGAACTGAGCCGGAGCAGAGCTGGGCACCGAGCGCAAAATAATACCGACAGTATAGGAAAAGGCCTTCAGGCCTTAAGAAAAGTTTATATCGATTCCGAACTGGAGATAACTAAAATACATCCGAACTCAATGGCGGAAAAAAACAATCTGGGGATGGAGTCGATGCCCATGCGCACTGTAGTCCAGGGAGGAGCAAACTATCTCGTGATACTTCGAAGACTCTTCCAGGACAACAATGTGCAATCATCCGGACCCAACACTAGGCAGCGATCTATGCTATAGATATGAATTTAGCAGCCCACATGCCTCGAACAGCGAGTTATCAGCTTTTGGGTAAGTACTCGACTGGCAGAGTCATGGTTCTGGGCATAGACTCGGGGGTCTACAGGGTCAGGTAGATACAGTTGTTACACTCTCAGCGGCACAGGGGCATCGGGTGCAGAGGTAGTTCGACCCAATGTTAGCCTATGGGCGGCAGGGGGCCTTTGGTTGGTGGCTGCTGGCAAACAGGCCACGCGGCTGTGGGAGCTGGGCTCTGGGTCACTTGCTCAAGGCAAATGGGGAAGGAGATTAGAACAAAGGTTGCACTGCCAAGGGCACTCGTGCGAGTGGGTGCAGGGTGCTTTTGAGCTGTCGGGCGCTCAATGTTATTCAATGGAAGACTTGGATGTTGAACAAAGGCTGCAGGCTTGGGGACGGAGATTCTTCAGGAGCGACCACCACTTCGAAAGATAAGTTGGGATCTTGGAGGATAGGTAGGCACCCAGGAGTTGGGCACAGGGGGCCGTGGGGCGCCGGGTGTCTTTTACGTCGGGAAATCTTACCCTCAGCTGGTCGCGGTTGGAAGGGTCCCTGGTTGTGAGAGTGCAGGAGTCTGAGTCGTCGAGGAGGGTGCTTGGGAACTGGATTGCAGGTCACAATAGCCAGGGGAACATCCTCAGGATCTTTGTCCACTCAGGCACAGGCCAGGCTCGGGTGGTGCAGAGTGTGCTTGATTTGCGGTTCCTGGCTGGCACCAGGGGTGTTGCTTGATAAGCAGAACCACTGCTCATGGTTGTCCCAGGCTTTTAGTTTAGCAAGGCAGGAGGATAGAGGAGGAAAAAGGTTTGTATTTATATAGCGCTTGTTGACACACGCTATTCAGGAAGCCCATAAAGGATTAGTGGTGAATTAATATGGTGAAATATGAAGTAATTTCAGAGGTGGATATTTAGTCAGTTATTTGGAGTGAGAAGGATAGCGGAGGGATAAAAGCGGAAGAAAGGTTTGCATTCATATAGCACTTGTTACCCCTGATGGGTGTTGAAGCGCTTTTCTGGCGAGTAGCAAGCCTCTCTGGAACCCATAAAGGGATTAGTGTTGAAAATTAGGATAGTAAAGTATGAAGTAATTTGAGTAGTGGATATGTTATTCAGTTATCCGGGTAGAGAAGGGTAGGTAGCAGGATAGAAGAGGGAAAGAGGTTTGTATTTATATAGCGATTGCTACCCCTGATGGGGTTTTGAAGCGCAAGCAGCACGCTACTCTGGAGCCCATCAGGATTAGTGTTGAATTAGTATGGTGAAACATGAGTAATTTTAGTGGTGGATATGTTAGTCAGTTATTTGGATTGAGAAGGGTTGGGGAGGGGTAGAAAAGGAAAAAGGTTTGCATTTATATAGCACTTGTAATCCTGATGGGGTATTGAGACTCTTTATTGGCGAGTAGCACCCTACTTTGGAACCCAATAAAGGATTAGTGGTGAATTAGTATAGTTGAATATGGAATTTGAGAAGTGAACATGTTAGTCTGTTAATCTTGATTGAAAAGAATAGTGAAGGGATAAAAGAGGGAAGGATTTATTTTTAGGTCTTAGCAGTAGGATGAGGCTTTTGGATGAGTAAAAAGGAGTTTTGGAGGGGAGGAGTCAGAGGGAAGAGTTTAGAAAGGTTTGTTTTAGGGGATTGGTATAGTAAAAAGAGGTGTCAGATGATGCAAGGAGGGGTAGAGTAGGAGAGAGTCTAGAAAGGGTTATTTTGGCGATCATAGTAGTGGTATGGGGTTTGGGATAAATGAGAGAGTGGATGTAGAGGATTTATTGATAGATGTATAGGATGAGAGATAGGGTAGTGCATTGGAAAGAGTAGTAGAAAGAAGTTTAAGATGAGTCAGAAGAGTGGGCTAGAAGATATATTGAGCGAAGTATAGGCTGAGAAATAGGTTAATGCATTGGAATACTAAATTAGAAGAAAGTGATAAATATATAGAGCCATAAGTACATTGAAAGTATATAGATACATAAAGGAGGTAAGTATATGTAAATTAAAGCTACTGATAGGAGGCAAAGATTGAGAAATAGGGTTGTGCATTGGATATGCTTTTTCAGGAGAAAAGTAACAGACACAAACATCCAAGTACATGGAAGGTACATAGATGCACAATAGAAGTATGTACATGTAGACCAAAGATGATTTTGATTTATTTATCATTATTTTTTTTCTCAATCACATAATTATTGTAAAGGTTTATACAAATACACAAAGATAGGTACATATCTATAGTGAAAACAAATGCTTATATACAGAGGGATATGCTGTAAATTTCTGTTTGCGTATGGTGCTTATGTAGGGAAAAGCCAAATCTTGAGTAGTTTGTTGTTGGTGGACCTTATGTTGGTGGTAAAGAGTTCCATAGTTTGGCTGCTTGAACAGAGAAGGATGTGCTACCAATGGTTTTTTTCTTGTATGGTGGGATTTTGAGAGATGCTCCTGGTGCTGTGGAGTTCATAATGACAGCCTCACAGCACCATATACTCTTAATGGCATCATTGCACCTACAGTGGCCAGGAATGGCCCTGGATACTGTAGGGGCACAGGGGTCATGCACCTGTGCCCACACCACTGGCATAGTGCACCCAGCTAGAGGGGTGACTGATGTATGCCAGGGCAGTGTGTTTGTGGGCATGACACAGGGATGTGTGCCATGTCGACTGTTTAGTTCTGTACCAAGATACTCAGCCTGCCAAGTCAGTGTATGTGTGTCAGGGTACAGCCCTTAAGGGTGGCACAATAAATGCTGCAGCCCTGAGGGGTCTTCTCTGGTCACAGTGCCCTGGGTACCTAGGTTACCATTTACCAGGGGCCTACCTGTGGCCAGAGATGCCAATTGTGTTTAGGCTTTTGTACAGTTTTTAGGGAAGGAACACAGGCCCTGGTTACCTGATTGGCAGGGACCCAGGGCACACCAAGGAAAAGTGGGGGGTTACTGCAACAGAAACCCACTTCCATACAGTCCCCACCAAAAAAGCGCAACTCAGAAGGGAATAAGAGTGCATACTTGATGTCCAATTCCCTTAGGCGTGGTTTGACACGCAAGAATGGGCCGCCACGGCGCTGCACCTCTAGTGTGAAGTCAGGGTTAGCAGAGATCCAAACATTCTCAAATGTCCATGGCCTCTGGTGCGAAATCACTGCAGGAGCTGGTCTCGATTCAGATAGTTGAGGAGTTGTGCTAGGATGGGGCGTGGGAGCCCCCAGGAGAGGGAAAGGCAGCCCTGGCTGTGATGCGCTCTCTCGATTGAAAAGAAATTTGGTGCCTTGCCAATGAGGACAGTTCCCACTAGCCATTCCACGAGAAACAGTTAAATGCTGTGACCCTCCGAGCACTCCATTAAAGTGAGCAGGCGGATGCTGTAGCGCCTGGACCAGCCCTCAGCATCTCCGCTCTGTGATATAAGAGGGTGCCTTCCGCTTTAACCCTCTGCAGGCGTTTCTGCAGGTCCTTATTGGAGGGGTGAAGGACCGGAAGAGCAGATTTGGTCTTGTCCACCCGGTCACACAATTTGCGATGGTCGGCACGTAGCAGGTTCACCTCAATCGAGACTGTCAAAACAGGACTCCAGTGCAGTCTTGGTGTCCAGGATGTCTTGAGTCACCTTATCGAAATGTGCAGAGTAAGCTTAAAGAGTGTGTTCCAGATTGTGAAGGCTACTGAGAGTCTTGTCTCTGTGTGTCAGGTCCATTGCAATGGCTTTGTCTGACGCGTGTGTAAAATTTGGTGATTCTGGGCTTCACCGTGGTTGTAAAGCGGTGCAAACCTACAGGAATGCCATTATGAGGGGTTATCTCCTGCGGTGGGCGAGGGCAGATCCACAGGGGGCATAGGTGTCAAGAGATCCCAGCCTGGAAATGGAGAAGGATTGTGCTGGATATTCCAGGGGGTGGGGTGGCTTCAGGGGCGGGGGGAGATACAAGTGGCCGATCGAATGCCAGCCTCCATCAGGAGTGGGAGGTACAGCTGAGTAAGTGGTGCACAATGGCCCATACAAGGAGAGGCATGCAAGCAGCAGCGGCCAAGAGGGCAACCGCCAGAGTCAGGGATAGCAGGGGTCCAGTTAGCAACAGACAAGCATGCTTTTGTCAGCGATCAGGCAGGTGCAGCACCCCCACTACAATGTACACGCAGCATGCCAAAAGACAATGGCAGGTCAAGGTGAAGATCTATGGATGAGTAGCCCCTCAGCGTCACTTGGGGGTCACAGGTGTTGCTTGAACGACAGTTCCAATCCTATATGAAGGATGGAGTCCTACAGGACCCGTTCCCACTAGGTAGAAGCGGTAAATGGGTCAGCGGCAGCTAGACTTAATAGACCGTGCTTCCCCCGGGATTGGAGGCAGTGCAGTGTCCCAGAGCAGCAGGTCAGTTGAGCCAGCTCAGCAGGTAAGGTCAAGTGTGGCAAAATAGGACGGGCACCCCTTGACGTGCTCATGCACGGGGTTCAGCACAGCAGTGACTCACTCACTGGGTCCAGACTGAGGACATCCGTGACCCCCATCTTCGGGTGCATAGGGTCCAGAAGCCCAGGAAGGAAGGGTCAGTTGCGTGGTACGCGTATCCAGGTTACGATCTCAGATAGTAAGGCTATGAATGAAATAATGTAAAGCCAGCAGGAGGGGACATTAAACACCATAGTGACACTGCAGGTTGATAGAGGCAGTCCAGTGAGTCACCAGTCAGCCAGGGGAGGTTCAGCTGACGTCCGGGCAATTGATTGTAGTTGTGAAGAAAGCAGTGCACTGTGCAAGGGCCGCCTGCCGGCTGGGGGCAACACGAGGTAGCTCACAGACGCGTCCGGTCGGGCAGCGTTAGATTGCGCACACTGGTGTGAGTTATGAGCATGAGCCACCCGCTGCCAAATAAAATGTCGTGCAGACTCCAAAGTATTCAAATGGAAGCAGAGATCAGTCACCGCTGGGCGCCGCAGAGAAGGCAGACCCTCCCCAGCAGTACCCCTCGTCAGCAGAATGCCTGGTCCGCAGGAGTTCACGCCGCCGATGGGGGCCGCAGAGAGGGCAGGCTAACAAGCAGGACCCCATGGCAGCCAAGGGCTGGATCCACAAGAGCCCACGTCGGCCGGGCGAAGCAGGGGAACAATGACGGAGTGTGAACCGAAGGGATCCTGGCAGCACGAGTAGGCCAAAAGGAGCACCAGCAGCATCCCGCCCCCCACATTACGCTAACGGGCCACAACAAGCCCAAGAGCCCGGACACTGCTGCACTCCGCCCAGATCGCCGCCCAGGAAGCCCAGCACTCCCACTGTGGCACCCTGGGACCTCGCAGAAGCCAGGATCCCACGTCAGATGGGTGCTGTGGAGGTAAGCCCTAACTCCACTGATGATCTCACCCCATCCACTCGCAAGTAGGCAAGAGCTGGGTCCCTCATCCAGCAGCGGGTATTCCGTGGTGAGGGCCCAGCTGGGCCCTGATTCAGGGTAGGCCTCGTCTCTTTGTAGTGCTCGTCTGTGGTAGAATCAAAAGGCAACAGGTCAGGGCATCAGAGGGTGCTTAAGTAGATTTGACAATTATTATGTCTGGGATAGGAGAAGTAACACCCAGATATTTGTTGGGGCCACAGCGGAGTTCCAGATTACACGTCTAGCTCGGTCGCCATCTTGGCCACATCCCCTTCTTCCCTTTTCTTGCATTTCCTTTTCTTATCCTTGGAGAATAGCAAAGGATTAAACTTTGAGGAGGTTACAGGCACTGGCAATAAAAAGTTTCACCTCCTGCTCCTTAATGGCAATGGCGTGCATTCGGCTTGCATTTGTCTCACAACTAAGTCATGCTTTGATTCCATGCACCATAGACAGACATTGTGGGGGGACAGATATGGATGTCTGTCCATTGCAAGAATGGCAAGGTTTAAGTACTCATTTGTTTTTGTTTTTTTAAAGAGGAAGGCTTCTTTTTGCACTGCACTGTTACATTTGGAAAATAAGTAGTTGATAAAATATGGAGAAGCTCTGGATGTGTGTCAACGGGCAAGGAATAAAGAGGCAGACATCAGTGGCTCTGCATGGCTCCAGTGATGTCCACTATTTATTTATGAAGTTTTTTTTATAGAACGAACAAGACCCATGAGGATATTAGAGAGCTTAACAAAGGGGGGAAGGAGGGGGATATACATCAGTACAAGACACAAATACAGTGCATTCACAGAAATATAAACATAGGCGAGTATTAAATGTCGGAGCGCAATTTGGTTAAGAGCGCAGAAAGAGGTAGTCAAGATCAACAGAATAGTAGTTCAACAGATAAGTTCGATTGATATATAGTACAGTAACAACTTTTAGTCTAACCATTTAGACATTAGGATGGTTTCAACTGATTTGAAGGCGGCAGTAGAGTGAATATGACAAATTTCCTTCAGAAGAGAATTCCAGATTTTTGGTGCGATGCCAGAGAAAGAGCTGTTGCATGTTTTCTACTTGCTGAAAATATGTGGTTTGAGTAGCTACTATGCACTGTATTGCATCTGCCAGATAGTTCCACCTTATGTGCTAGGTATCTTGGGGTGTTGAAATGTATGGCTTTATGGGTCATGCACGCAATTTTTAGATGAATTTGTGCTTCGTATGGGAGGCAGTTTAGGGAATTTAGGTCAGGAGAGATGTGATTGTTTCTTTTCTATCTTGTGACTAGTCTGGCCGCAGCATTAAGGGAGGCCCATAAAGGAGCCAGCCTGTATCTGGGAAGGCCACTGAGCATGGCACTTTTGTATTCAAGCCTCAGGTTTACTAAGGCTTGAACCGCTGATTTCAGATCATCCTGAGGAGGAGGGGTTTTAGTTTCCTTATAAAGCTCATCTGGTAATTAGCACCTTTGATGGCGTCTAGAATAATTCCCAGCAATTTCATAGAGTCTACAAGGTGAAGAGAACAATTGAGAGCAGTTAGATGGTTCATCCACTGGTCGATCTTAAGATTGTTTTTGGGTGGAGTAATGAGGAGTAATTCCGTTTTGATGGCATTAAGTTTGAGATGATTGCGCATGAGCCAGTTTGGAGTATTCTGTAGAATAATGTTGAGGGTATTGAGGTCATCAGGAGAGGAGAATTTCAAGTATAGTTGTGTGTCATCTGCATACATGTGGTAGTAAATGATGGAAGATGATAGGGAGTCTACTAAAGGTTCCATGAATAGGTTAAAAAGAATGGGAGGGTGGATTCCTGTGAGACTCCCAAGGTGACCGTAGAGGGTTTTGACAGAGTGGTTGACCTTGATTCTTTGGGTTCTCTTATGGAGGAATGATGTAAACCATAGGAGGACAGATCCAGATAGACCTATCCTACTTTCAAGTAGTTTTAGCAGGTTGACATGTTTCACAGTGTCAAATGTGGAGGATAAGTCAAGGAGGATGAGAAGACACGATTCATTCTGATCCAACCTTGATAGGACATCATCCACTATGAGTGAGTGCTGTTTCTGTTCTGTGATCTTGGCGGAAACCAGACCGGTGTTGTTATAGGAGTTGGTACTGATCTATGTGATTGCAGAATTGGATCTGTACACATTACTCAATAAGCTTCGACAGAGTGGGAATGTTGGAGATTGGACGGAAATTGTTTAAATCTGTGCATTCTGCTATTTTTTTCTTTTAGTAGGGGGTTACCTGACCTACTTTTAGACAATCGGGGATAATGCCTTGGAGAAGAGAGGCATTTACTGTCTTAGTCCATTGCGGGAGGCTAGACATTTTGATCTCTTTAAAGATGGATGGGAGTGAAGGGTCGATGAAGTGATTCGATGGTTTCAGCCGTGTGAGCAAGTATTGGATGTTACTTTCATTGAGGGGGGTAAAAGTAGGCCAGGAGGCATTGTTTTTAGGAGAGAGCTCAGGGTAACCGATCGGGATAGCAGACTGTGATGGATGGTTAATGGTGGGGAAGTTAGAAGATATCACATCCCTCATTGTGTAACTCCTTTTCAATAATGATAATTTTATCCCTGATGAAGGAAGCAAATTCTTCACAATTAGGAGGCTTATTGGAACAGGTATTGGGAGGGTACGGATGGTTGCTGGATTGTTGCTCGACAATTTCAAAAGGTTTTTTTGAGTCAGTTTCTGGCTTGGTTTCAGTTGTGATATAAAGAAATTAGCTTTAGAGTTTGATTCTTTTGTTGTAAGTCTTTCTCCTTGATCTTAGCTTTTTCAAGATATCCATAGAAGATGATGACCGCCAGGCTCTTTTGGCTATTCTCAACTCAGATTTCGTCTTTCATTGTTGAGATTGTCATTGAACCATGGTTTGGAGATTTTGGTAGATACATTTTTGTGTGTGTAGTGGAGCGATCGAGTCAAGGACGTTCCGGATGAAGGAGTTTTAATGCTCTTTTAGGTCATGGACGTCCACCACGTCCACCTAGGGTGGACGGGTAGTTGTGCCTAAGGGCCGATGGGTTGTCTAGGTTGACTTCCTGTAGATTCCGCTTCCAATGTTTCGTTTTTTAACTTGGGCATTTTTCAGGGTCACTATGGTATTCATGAGGAAGGTGATACACTAGAGCTGCTTCAAAAGAAGAGATGCAACTAGCATCGCATAACCACCAAAGACACCTATGAGAGATGATTCCAGATAAAGTTTGGTAAGAAATGCGTTACTTACCTGTAACAGCAGTTATCCAGTATTGGTGTCTTTCATAGATTCACATGCCTGAATCATTCCCCGTCGTCGAGATGGGAGCCCCGGTAATAGAAAAGTAATGTCCTATAGACATACATAGAGAAAAATAGGCCTAAGGGCCTTGCCTTAGTAGCCTATCTATGTCCTTTTGTAAAAAGGACCAAATTTCCAAAGGTAGCCAATCAGCTACCACCTCCCTCTAGAACCTTCCTGCCAGGAGCCTCAGTCTCTCAGATTTTCGTACGCACCAAGCTAGGTAGACGTAACATATGCTCTGTAGTGAGAGATGAGTCCTTCCTGGGGAGGTGGGAGGGTTGCATGTGAATCTATGAAAGACACCAATACTGGATAACTGCTGTTACAGGTAAGTAACGCATTTCTTATCCAGTATTATGGGTGTCTTTCATAGATTCACATGCCTGAATCAGAATAGCAAGCAATACATTATGCACATATGCGATGGAATATAACAGTCTGAGATAATACAGATCATGTGACTAGATACCATCAGTAATATAAAGAGTAAAGTAAATAAATGTGCATACCATTGCAGGACGGTGGGAAGTAGGAAGGCTCATCTTACTGGAAGAGATGGCGAAGTACAGCTTGGCCCACAGCTGCATCCTGCATCAGTTCCGTGTCCAGGCAGTAGTGTCTGGTAAAGGTGTGCGGCGATTTCCAGGTGGCCGCTCTGCAGATATCCAGAATCGGTACACCAGCGAATAGTGCTGCCGATGTGGACACAGCTCTCGTGGAATGTGCTCGGACTGAGGAATGTAATGGACGTCCGGCTTTGTCATGACAAAATGTAATTGCTGCCGATATCCATCTGGAAATGGATTGTTTGGAGAGTGGCATGCCTTTTCTCGGCCTGCTGAAGGCAACAAAAAGTTGTTTGGTCTTTCTGAAAGCTTTCGTTTTGTCCAGGTAAAACTTTAGACATCTCTTAATGTCCAAAGAGTGAAGAGATCTTTCCGCCACTGTGCCTGGGTTCGGGAAGAATGAGCGAAGTACAAGCGGTTCATTGAGATGGAAGTCCGAGGGGACTTTAGGAATGAAACGGGGGTTGGTTCTTAAGATGACTCTGTCTTCTCTAAATTGCAAGAAAGGATCCTGTATCGAAAGAGCTTGCAACTCACTGACTCTTCTGGCTGATGTTAGAGCTAAGAGAAGTGCAGTTTTCCAGGAAATGTATTTGAGTTCAGCCCTATGGATAGGTTCAAATGGATGTTTCATTAATTGATTGAGTACAATATTCAGATGCCACGTTGGTGGTATTCGTCTTGGTCTAGGGAAAGATCTGTAAAGCCCTTTAAGAAACTGTTTTATCAGTCTGTTGGACCATAGTGAAGGGCCTTTTGAAGACCTGGTGAAGCGAGAGATTGCTGCCAGGTGTACCCTGATGGAAGCATGCGCAAGACCTGTTTGGGCCAGATGCAGGAGATAAGGCAGTATCTGCTCTGGAGTGATCCTGAAAGGGTGTATATTGTTGTCTTTACACCAAATACAAAATCGCTTCCATTTCAAGGAATAAGTTTTGTTCGTGCTAACTGCTCTTGCTTTAGCTAGGACTTCCTTGCACTCCTGCGGGATGCTTAGGTGACAGAATTCTCGGTACTCAGGAGCCAAGCCGATAATCTGAGAGATGTCAGATTCGGGTGGAGTATCTGGCCTTTGGACATCGAGAGTAGAGAAGGATGTTGAGGCAGTTGGATTGATGGACGGACTGAGAGGCGTCGGAGGTCCGCGAACCAATGTTGTCTCGGCCAGTATGGGGCCATGAGAATCAATGTGCAATGCTCCATTTTCATCTTCCGGATGACTCTGCTGATCAGGGGAAATGGCGGAAATGCGTACGCAAACACGTTGCGCCATGCGATGGAAAATGCATTTCCTAATGACCCCTGTTGGGGATGCCAACTTGCGAAGCTGTGGCATTTTTTGTTCTCCTTGGTGGCGAAGAGGTCTATTTGAGGTGTTCCCCATGCCGAGAAGATGTTGTCTAGAACTTGCTGGTTCAGTTCCCATTCGTGGGACATTGACCTCTGTCTGCTGAGAGCGTCTGCTATGACGTTGTCTTTTCCTGGGACATACTCCGATGTTAATGTGATGTTGTTGAGCAGTAGCCAGTTCCAAATTTTTTGTGATTCGCGAGACAGCGTCAGCGAGCGTGTCCCTCCCTGCTTGTTCAAGTAGTGCATTGTGGTCGTGTTGTCTGTCCTCACTAGCACTGCAGAATTTTTGATGCGAGGGAGGAATGCCTGTAGGGAGTGAAGGACTGCACGTAGTTCTAGGAGGTTGATATGCAGAGCCTTCTCTTGCTCCGACCATCTGCCGCTGATTTGTAAGTATTGAAGGACTGCACTCCAGCCTTCGAGAGATGCGTCCGTCGTTATGACGTGTGGAGTTTCTGGTAACAAGAACGTGAGACCTTTGGATAGGTTCTTGTGCTTCATCCACCAGCCCAACGTCTCGGATATTTGTCGAGTGACGACTATGTGATCCTCGAAGGAATCTGTACATTGGGTCCACTGTTTGGTCAGGGCCTCCTGAAGGGGGCGCATTCTGAGCCGACAGTGAGGGATGAGTAGAATGCAGGAAGACATCATCCCTAGAAGAGATTTGAAAATCCTTACTTTGATGGTTGGTTTTGAAGATATCGCGGTAGCTAGAGTCATCAGTTTGTTTTTTCTTTCCAGAGACGGGAAAGCTTTGGAGGAAATGGTGTTTATAGTGGCCCCCAGAAATGTTATTATCCTGGTGGGTTGTAAAGTAGATTTTTCGAAGTTGAGAGTCAAACCCAGGTTCCGGAAAATGTCGAGACAGGCGTTGGAAGACAGCTGTGCGTCCGTGAGAGACGGTGCTTTCACCAGCCAGTCGTCTAGGTAGGGGAAGACCTGGTGATTTTGTTGTCTCAGGTAAGCTGCCACAGGAGCCAGGCACTTTGTAAAAATGCGAGGTGCTGATTTGAGGCCAAATGGGAGGACACAAAATTGGTAATGGAGACCTGCTACTTCGAATCGTAGGAATTTTTTGTGTCGTTTGTGTATTGGGACATGGTAATATGCATCTTGCAGGTCCAAAGATGTCATAAAGTCTCCTTCCTCCAGGGAGCCTAAGATTTCCTGTATAGTCACCATACGAAACGATTGGCTTTTCAGGAAGGCATTTAGCGCCCTGAGATCTAGAATGGGCCTCCATTTCTTCTTTTTCTGTTGGATTAAAAAGAAGCGGGAATAAAATCCCTTTCCCTTTTGAGCTGATGGGACTCGCTCTATTGCTCCCTTTTTTATCATGGAAGAGATTTCCTGCAGTAACAGACGAAGGTGTTTGTGATGATGTTTGTGAGGAGGGGTGAACGGTGGGATGGAGTTGAATTCCAAGGTGTGACCGTGTTGAATCAATTGTAGTACCCACCGATCCGTCGTAATCATTTTCCAATTTTGGAGGAAATGTGTCAGCTTGCCACCAATTTTGAGCGGACCGGACGGTGTGGGGACTGGCTGCGGGAATTGGTCATTGTCTTCCGCCAGCCGTTTTCTTTTGCGATTTGCCCCTGAAGTTCGGTCTCCCGTAGGGGGTCTGACGACTTTGTTGTTGCTGCCGCTGTGGATATTGGGAGCGATTTTGATTATATGTGGATTTGCCTTGATAAGATCCTCTGTACGTGGATTGTCCTCGTCCTCTGTGCCCTCGAAAGGACTGGTTCCTGAATTGTAAAGTCCCGAGAGCCCTTGCAGTATCGGTGTCTTTCTTTATCGTCTGCAAGGCTTCATCTATTTTAGCTCCAAATAGTAGTTGTCCGTCATAGGGCATATCTACAACTTTGGTTTGTACTTCCTGTCTGAAGGACGTCGCTTTGAGCCAACCTTGCCTGCGCAAAACTGCGGCGCCTGCAAGCTGTCTGAAGCCTGTCATGGCGACATCGACAGCTGAATCTATGATTCCTGATGCCGACATTTGACCTTCATGAAGGAGTGCCTGGACCTCATTTTTCAAGTCATCAGGCACGTGCGTGAGATATGGAGCAATATCTTCCCATAGTTGCCTATTGTATCTGCCCAGCAGAGCAATGGCGTTGGCCACTTTGACCGTCATGGCTGACGTTGTGGAGAAGCGTTTGCCTATGCCATCCAATTTCCTGCCCTCCTTGTCTGGTGGTGCTGAGAGTGGCGAGGATGGGTTTCTGGAGTTCTTCTGGGCGGCTTGAGTGACGACCGAATCAGGTTTTGGATGTGAATTAAAACAAGTGGGTGCCGTTGACGGAGCCCTATATTTTTTGTCCAGTCTAGGGACCACTATGGAAACAGATGCAGGTGTTTGCATGAGTTGTAGCCCCTGTTCCCAGATATGTTCTATTATGGGAATGGATCGTGCCTCCTTCCTTATGGGGTCTTTGAAGTCATACAAGAAACAATCCGTTACCTTTGTTTCCATTGCCATGTGAAATCTAGTGGCCGCTCTCTCTATTAAATTGTGGAATCCACCGATATCCACTGGTGGAGAGTCTGATGTGCTGGGTTCCGGTGTGGCCGGAGAATGAGCAACGTAATCCTCATCATCTCTGTTTTGAGAGAGGTCATCTCTAACCTCACCTTCCTCAGGAGGTTCGTCGTCATCATCAGAGGATTGTATGTTGTGAACCTGTTCAGTATCTTGAGGAATAACCAAAGGCGTTGGTCTTGCCCTTGGTGATCTTTGCTGTGTGGAAGATTCTTGAGAATTGCCATGTGATGGTGTCGCTGACTATTCTGGGAACCGCTTTTTATAGTCTGTGATCAGGAATTGAAGATCATGAACTATCTCAGCCGGCAATACGATCATTGGAGTGACTTGAGTATTTACCTGAGCCCGAACAGTTTCTTCCGTAAATATAACATCATCTCCGTCATCGTCAGTACTCTGGCATTTGACATTGAGATCTGACGGGCTAGTAGCTTGTTCGAAGTGGTCATCATCTGATTCGTCAGCTTGTAGTATGTGAGAAGGAAGCAGTGATGGAACCCTACTGGGTGATGTTAATTCGGGCGTAATAGGGAGTTTGGTGACCTTTTTTGATGGAATTAACTCCGCTTTTTTCCATGGCGTCAATGATGTCGTCGTCGACGAGGTCGTCGACGGTATCGCCGTCGATCGCTTTTCAAGCGTCGAGTGTCCCTTCGCCGATGAAGCTGTCGTCGACGAGGCGGTCGTCGACGGAGCGGCTGTCGACGGTGCCTTCGCCGTCGTCGATGCGGCTGTCGACGGTGTCTTCGCCGTCGTCGATGCGGTCGTCGACGGTACCTTCGCCGTCGTCGTGGACGTCGACGGCAGTTTTGTCGTCGGCGGCGTAGTAGCCGTCGACGGTGCATTTGTCGTCGGCGGTGCTCCTACCGTCGTCGGTGTCTTCGTCGACGATGCGGTGGACGTCGACTGAATTCTCGTCGACGATGTCGGTGTTTTCTGTTTTGTCGACGTCGACGACGACGGAGTTTTGACAAACGATTGCTGTTTTTTAATAATTACAATCGACGATATTGGCTTACCCGTCGTCGACGAGTGGGTGGTCGTCGTCGTTGAAGTCAAGGCTGACGATGCCACCGTCGTCGAGATTGTCGTCGTCGATGTGGAAACATAGTTCGTTTTCCTTGAAGAGAATGTCATGGAAGTAGACGACGAGGACTGCGATGGCTTTCTGAAGGTTGCAGCATCCTTCACAGACGTGTCAGATCTTGCCTCAGAAGACTTTGAAGTAGTCTTTTTGTGAGGGACGTCTGGATGGCCAGGGGAAGCCTCCCTTGGCCTTTTTAAGGACAGTTTCGAGGAAACTGAAGCCATTTCACTGCCCTCCGAGGAGAGCACCTCAACATCTCTGGTTTTTAGTCTGTTTAACCAGAGGAGCAGTCTGCCTTCTCTATCCTTAAGTGTTTTGGTAGAGAATGTTCTACATACCCTGCAGTCCTTTACTGTGTGGTCAGGGTAGAGGCAGTAGAGGCAAGTCTCATGCTTGTCGTCGACGTGCAGTCTCTTCTTGCCACAAGAAGAACAAGCTCTGAATAGTCCTCTTTTCTGTTGTTCAGCCATAGTTGAAGTAGAATCCAAGTTTTTTGAAGAAAAGTAAAGAATTTGAAGAAACCTGAGGAGAGCTCAGGTGGGGACTCCCTAGCACAACGTGCGGTAGAAAATCTGAGAGACTGAGGCTCCTGGCAGGAAGGTTCTAGAGGGAGGTGGTAGCTGATTGGCTACCTTTGGAAATTTGGTCCTTTTTACAAAAGGACATAGATAGGCTACTAAGGCAAGGCCCTTAGGCCTATTTTTCTCTATGTATGTCTATAGGACATTACTTTTCTATTACCGGGGCTCCCATCTCGACGACGGGGAATGATTCAGGCATGTGAATCTATGAAAGACACCCATAATACTGGATAACTGTGGCTACTCAGAAAGTGAGGAATCTATACGTAGACATATTCACCAGAAAAGAGGTTACAAATATGAACAAAACAGCCAAGTCAAAAGAGAATACGACATGTAATACTGGGAGAGAACATGACATTTAATACTGGGATACCATCTGAGGAGTACATTTTCATACTTACCTTCAGCTGCTCTCTAAGCAACTTAACATTTAATTAGTGAGAACCTTGCGGTTATGGGAGTTAAAAGGTGGTGCCTTAACAGTAAGATAATGACATAACACGACAGCCATAAAAGGAAGTGACAGAAAAATGAGAAATCTATGACGACTAGAATGCGAAAACATGTAAATCATGAGGAATAAACTTAGAGCAAGAATAAGTCAATAAAAGGATGAAGTGGAATTAAACCAAAGCTATACAGCCGAAGCAGTAGTAGTCAGGTAGAATGACATGGAGAGTAGGAAATTGGGCAAAACACGTGAAAAAATGCAGTCATAGAAAACTGCATAAAATGACAGTGGTAATTCAGTTAGCTATGAAAAAAGAAAAAGCAAGGCTACCAACAGAGAAGAGAATATGCAAGTGATAGAAGAAAGGAAGAAGGAGAGCACGAGTGGTAGAAGGAGGCAGAGGCAAGCCACAGTGAGCAGCAGGGAATGAGGGCAGCCAGACGAGTGTGAGTGAGAGCCATGGCAGGAGAGCTAAAGTGAGCACCAAAGGGGAAAGTTAAATGGCCATAGATGAAATAGTGAGGAAAAATGAAGAGCAAATAAATTGAGGCAGGCTAAAACTCAGAAAAAGATGCAGAACGAAGAGTAGGTGTGCTACACTGATTCATGACCAAAGCAAGAAAGCATAACAAAAAAAAAAACCAAAAAAAAAAACAGCTTGAGTTGAGATTAAAGAGTGAAATCAGAATCACAAATGATAAGAAAGCATAGTGTACTAAATAATTTAGACATCAGTTTAAATGATAGGGGAGGTTCATTAAACACATTAAATGGGGAATTTGGACTGATGAAAGAAAGAGAGAGAGGCTAACAATATAGGCGGAAAACGGGAAGACAAATGTAATTTGGTGAGAGAACCACCTAAAGAAATAAAGCAGTTCAATTACCAGAAGTCTGAGTCTGAGCTGTCTGGAGTCATGTACTCTTGGTCTGTGCCATTGTGTAATGTGGGAGACGTCCTGTGTTCCATCATTGTGCAGTCTGTGGATTTGCTTGAACTCTGTAACAATGGCCAGCCATCTCTGTCATTACTGTCTGGTCTGAAAAAGGGAGAGAGAAAAAGTAAGCTATACAATCTGAGAAATTGGGTAGGAGATTGGGACTTCCCTCTTACCACCAGAGCAAAATCATTGCAAATAAAGATAAACCAGTTATTGCTTACATCTGCTTGTCCTGCCCAACATCAATGTTCAAGCTTCTTCATGAACTTTTGTGTCCCTTTCTAAAGATAGTCTTTAAAATACAGTTGGTACATTTAGTGAGTTTTTTCAACTGCAACGTTCCTGATCTTTTACAGTGAAATACCTTCTGCTAAAGAACTATAACAAACTGCAAACCAAGATTCCTTGGTCAAGAACAGACATTTAAATAGTGTACTTTTATCCTATGTATTTGAAGCATGAGCAACATTCTTACAGAAACAGATATGTGGTAATTTCCTTTGAGGAAAGACCTTGCAGTAGCAAAAACGTATTATCTGGGAGTGAATGTTCAGATTCAGACTTCTAGTAATTTAACTGTCCTAAACAAAACTGTTTATGAACTGTTTCAAAGAAATCATATTAAGATTGTGTATTGACCAGACTTCGTCCATCTGTAAATAAAAGTACCAAAGCAACCAAGGGAATATGTCCATGCTATGCAGTATACCAACTTCCTGTATTAATAGCCCACCTCTCACTTAACAGTTTCAGCTTAAACTGTGTAGAGTACACAAACACTGTAAACTGAGGACAGAACTGTAGTACACACTATTTTAGGTGCACTCGCAAACATTTTGCGGCTATCATGTTCTACTACTTAGATGAGAAAGAGATGAGTTGCCAACCTACAGCACAAACATGAATACACAATTCTACATTATACTTTAAATCACTTACTTTCTTTGTCCATAAGCAACAAGCCTACTGTAAAGTCACATCTGCACAGATGTCACTCCTGGCCTATCACTCTTGCTGGGCACAATATGCGAAATTTTAACAGCACAGAATTTATGCACAGGAAATGTCTTGCTGCAATGCACAATAATACCAAAAACTAGAAAATGTATATTAACTTTTCAAAACAATTTATTAAACAAACATGGAAGCTCAACATGTAAGCATGATTAGCACACTATACCAATGAAGGTGGAGATCAAGAAGAATATAAATCGATCACAAATGCATTTTTTCATGTTTCTTCATCTTAAAATCCCATTATTTTGAATTAAGTTCTGGTTTAATGTTTTAAAGAATGCAAGAAATTGATTTTGGGTCGAAGAGCTCCAAGTGAAAATGTGTCAGAATGCAGAATGCTGCAAACAAGAATCACTGCTTAGACCAGCACAGAAATTGTTGCAGGATCCGGAAGAGCCCATGTCTGCCGGGCAAAGTTGGGGGGGGGGGGGACAATGACGGGGATGCACCAAAGGGATCCAGACAGCACTCGTAGGCCAAAAGGAGGACCGGCATGCCAAGTAATATAAAGGGGTGGGGGAATATACTAATTCGGCTTATGAATAAAGCATGCTTAAGATATCCAATTATGCAAGTAACAGGAGTGCTGGGTAGAAAGTGCTTTGGAGTGAAGATACAGATTACACTTGGAGATACAAGACTAACACATTTAAGTTGAAATTCTGAGGACAGATGGTGGCAATAAATTAGATCCCATCTACCTGGTTTAAGGTTATATACTACATACTTGCGTATCCTAGTTTGGAAAAACTGACAGCTGATTTTTTATTCAGGGGGTACAAAGCACTGAGGGGGCGGGACAGTTGGAATTTTAAAGATTTTAAGGGTGAACCAATCTTGTAAAATAAATGGAAGAGAAGAACAAGGATACTGTCAACGCTTAGCATTGATATGAAGAATCAGGTATAAAAATAAGTTGATACAAAATGTGACTGGATGTCATGCAAGTCAATAGGCTATACAGTAAATGTTTTGAATAGCGAAACACTATTCAACAAAAACACAACCCAGACATGGATCTGTTATGAGAGATGTAGCTATTCAGCTGTATTTGTGAATACTAAATAAGAGTAAAGTCTGGCACAGGGTAGAACACCATAGTAACCGAAATAGACAGGTTACCCCAAAGCAAACTAGGGCAATGCCACAGATGTAATCAAATTGGATGCTTTTAAAGTAGTCAAGTCAAACACTCTGTTTGGTTTAAAAAAGTATAAAAATACAAAATATCATTTAGTTTGCAAATGTAACAGCACCATAAAACCAACAAGCACATTAAATAGTTTAGAAGCTCAATCTCAATTTGCTAAAACGTTAAAATCATACTAAAAACCAATAACATACGATATAGTGACAATCAATGCTTTCAGAATTGGATCACAAAGTGTCTAGCGCATGAAAATGAAAAAAGAATGACAGCAGCAAACTTACAAAAGTCATTTTATAAACGCATCTCTTGCATACCATTATTGAATGACTCCGCAAGACTAAAAAGTAATCAACACAAATAATGAATCACTTCCCACAGGTCATATCGCTACCCTAAATTACTTGCCCACCAGGTTACGTAACCTGAGAGCAGCAGTGATAAATTTACATACTGAGAAACTAGGCCTGCATCTTCCTATAATCAGTTGTCTTAGTAACAGGATTAAGAAGAATCTAAATTTGCATAAGAAAATAACATGCAGTGTAGACTGTAGGTTCAATCACATGCGCACTATACAAGATCTAACTCACCATATGCATCTCAAGGATATGAATCCAGAAGTGAGTGATATTAAAACAAAACCTAATCAAATAGTGCCCAGAATGTAGACTTGGCACAAAGTTTAATAAAGGTTTCATACCATGAGCTGCTAAGTCACCACCCTTCTCTTGCTACACTCTTTAGCTTCTCTTCTACTCAGAAGCATTGCAAAGAATTAATCTTTGACATATTTATTGGATTATGAACTAATGCTCTCTGGGTTATTAAAAAATCCACATGCTAAATCGAGCAAAATTGGTCCCTAACATATGTTAGTCACAGGGCGCTGTTGACTTTTTCGAGTTGTAACAGTCCGTAAATATGGCTTGATTGAGCAATGTTTCTGTTTTGGCCCAAATCGAAAGCCATAGCATTAGAGAGGCAAGTTTTATCATATCCTCCACATTCTGTAACCCCAGATCTGCATGACAGGCATAGATGGGTACATCACAGGATCCAGACAGCAACCTTTTTAAAGAGCATATTCACTAACCTGAATTGGTGTTTTATTAGAGGCTCCCCAGATACCTAAACCATATGTGGCCACTGGAATGCATCTAGTCTTTTATACATTTACTAATGCGTACGGGGGTTCGGAGCATTATTTTGCAGTAAACCTGAAAACTGCGTCAACGACCTGTCAAATTGATTCTTCCTAACTTTGACCAAATGTTCCCAGGAGCCTTTATTATCAAAATGAACCCCTAAGTATGTAAAGGTTGGTACACAGGGCAACCTGGTGTTCACATGATGAGATCTCGATTTACTTGAAGACCGGCCACAGACATTGGTAAAAGATTTCGTATTAATAACGGAAAGGCCCAGTTTGCTCTTAAACAGAACAACGTAGCCCAATAACTTCTGCTACCTTATCCCTGTTTTGTAGACTATGACACAATCATCAGCATATAAAGCCGGTAGTTGCCTTGCTCCCACCATAGTTGTATCTATCTCTACAAGTAACAAAGCTGTAAAAAGATCATTAATGTTGAGGTGGAAAGGGTGCCAAAACACAACCCTAACTCCCCGCCTGATTTTAAATGGGCGAGGAGGGGAAATCACATGCCTTTGGGGCCATACTGGATACACCCCCATCACATCCGCGTGAAGTTGGACCAACAGATGCACAGTTGATCATCCACTTCCAATTCTAGCATCCTCTTCCATAATTTGGCTCGGCTGATAGAATCAAATGCAAAGCTTGGGTCATTGAAATCTAGACAACCCCCTCTTCGCCTTGGTGTATTTAGTTATCAAGAGGGTACGTTTCAGATACTGGTCCATGGTACCCATACTGTGCCTCAGAAAGTACTCCCTTCTCAGTAGCCCATACCTACAGTCGATCTAAAGATGTCTGCCCAGCACTATTACTACAAGGATCTGCTCGATCCCTTTCTTCAAAATAGGCATAATGATTGAGTTGGACCATGAGGTGGGGGCAACAAGTATCCCACTCCTCAGCACATTCCGTATTACTGGAGCCCATAGATCTAAGTTATTCTTTTTTAACAGGTCCATAGGCACCCCATCAGGCCTGAACTCTATTCATTGGGCTCGTTCGATGGCCAGGATTACCTCCTTTAAGGAGCTTTCTGAAAAATCTAAATTTCTCTGGATTGGGCATTCAAGGCATTACGGTCATACATCTTAGTGAAAATTGCCATCCACAAATACGGTAGGAGTATGGTATCCAATCTAGAATTATGGTGGTCTGCAAAGAAAGGTGGACTTACAATTATCTAAAAACAAGATGCATCATTCTCATCACCGGCCTCTCATTACTCCCACGCTTCTACTCTGGCAGCTTTCTTTCTACAAGTGCTTCCTTATAGAGTGATCCACACGTCCTTACTTCTTCCATTATTCTTGGTGACCTTTTCAATACCTTAATTAAACAACTATGTGCTGAGGAAGAGGCCCAATCAAACCATTTGATTTTCTTTGGTTTCCTAGAGGATAGCGGTAAAGCAAGAAGCTTAGTGACAGAGATACATATTTTGTTATAAGCTCTCAGCAAATGAGCAAGATCTGCCCCAGACCGCAAACAGCTTCAGTTGTTTCAGATCTTGACTACCCGTTCTTTCAGTAGATGGTATGAATCTACAGTGGCCAGTTTGTACAAAAGACCTCTATTCGTGTTTAACTCAATAGGGGGAACAACGTGGGTGAGCTTTGTGTGAGGCCTGCGATACATCTTAGTGCCAAGGGATTGTGATAACTCAGCAAGGGAGTAGCCTTGATACAAGTTTGACTGCAGGCGTCCCTTCCCCTGTACAGTCTCATGTTGCCCTTAGGCAGCAACATATATTTTTTCATCAGAATATACCGTTACAAATACCATTCAGTGCTGTATGCATTTTACTATATTCCTTATTACAAAATATTTTCTTCCTATTGAAAGAGAACTTGGAGTGGTATCAGGAAGTATCCTGTTTGGTCCTGGAGAATAGCTATGGGGTATGGCTAGAAACATGTTGATCAGCGGAACTAGGGCTCATTGAGTCTCCCATGGTTCTCATATTTTTCCCATATTTTAAACTATACCGGCTAGAGGTTTAAATTAAAAGGTTTTATTCTCCTACTAAACCTGGTATTTTTTACTTTTCCTCCCACTCCCTTTCCTATATACTTCATTGTTAAATAGCTCTTTTACCAGCCTTAAGAGCTCCCTCGTAATTCGCAGGTCGTAGCACGCCCATTTCCGCAGAGGAACATGAAGAAACCCTATCATGAAGCAGGCCACCAAGGGGAGACCCTGGTGGGTGAGGGTTGTTTAAGGAAAACACTCCGTTTTCCAAAACAAACCTTTGAGTGGAAAGAAAGAACAACCCTTCACATTTTTACAGAAGGGCTCTTTTGATTAACACATACCAACAAGAATCTGCCCAGTCCATCGCTTTGCTGTCCCATCAGGCCCAATGTGGGAGCAGCACGCCAGATATAAAGGTCTTCGTTGCTCTGGGGGGTCAGATCGGTCTCCCTGCCCAGTTTGGAGATCACCAGGACCTTGAGGAGCATTTGCGGCAACCAAGGCTTGTTTGTGTTCAATTGAAACACCACCGCTATCAAACTCACCTGCACACCAAGGGACTTTGGTAGGCTTCCTCCACAGAGTGGCCCTGCTGTGTTTCTTTTCCCTTTTCTGCAGGTACACCGAGAACCGTGAGAGCCTTTAACTCACCAACCCGCCGGACAAAACACCTCTGAACCTGAGCTCCACAGCCTGGGCTCAAGTATACAGACAGTGTCTCTGTGATCCTGAGACCCTCAAGAGCCGAACCCCTCCCCACCTTGGGCTCTGCCGTACGGGTCACCTGTCCCAAATTACAGCCTTTTTGTTACAGGTGCTTTTCCCATTGACTTTAGCATGTAGCGTTCGAGGATATCTCCATGTAAAGCACCTCTGCACCAAGACAGCCCAGGCAGGGGCAGACTGGGAACCCAAAGTATCCCAGGCAATTTTTTCCTGACGATTCGTCGGGCGAGCAACTTGCCTGCTACTTTTGTTACTGGAAGCCAATATTGCAGTACCAATGCAAAAACGGCCCCCCACTGTTTGAAAATTGGCCCACACACTTCAAGCCTCCCGGAATAACGCCCAATACAGCCAATCCGGGCCTGACCCCAGGGCAAGTAAACTTAAACTGCTGGTGCTTTCTTGGACTTTGGTCGTTACTTACCTTAAGTCCAGAAGAACAGCCCTGTAAGTCTACTGTAAGTGTAATTAGGCAGTGAATGTTTCTCCCAAAGGATAACATAACTGCGTTCTAGGGTCATGCCTCAACTGTTACAGTTGTGATTTTCTACGGTTTTACCTGTAAAAATGTGTAATGTCTAAAGTACTTTACCTGATTCCCATAACATTTGGTGTCTAAAATTATATGAAATTCTGTTATTTTTCTAAATTTGTCTCAAGTTTCTTGTTGTGTCTTACTGATTGACTGTGTACAACAAATGTTTAACACTACCCACTGATAAGCCTAAACTGCTTACTCACACTACCACAAAGAGAGCATTTGGTAACGCATAAACCGGCAGAAAGAATTACAGGAAAGGTCAGAAGAGCCCAATTTTAAGATTATTATAATTATTATTATTTTTTTTTTTAACGGGACAGGTCAGGGCAGGACCAAATGAATAAGGGTAGTCAGTTTCTGTGGTGGGGAGCAAGATAAGAAAAGCATCTCCCATCATATTAAGCCATGCGTATGCGGTGTGGGCGTAGCAGGGATTGCCCAAAAGACTGACAGTTATGAGTTGGACAGTAGGGCTGCAGATTCTTTTGTACAGAGGGGGCCGTTGCCCAACAAAGATTAATTAACTAAGCAGAGGAGTTTGAAAATGGCACACTTTTTTACTGGTAGCCTGTGTAAAGATTTGAGAGTGGGCTCACAAGGAGTGCAAGGAGGAAGTTTACAGACCAGGTGGGCAGTGGTGCTCTGAACTTCCTGAAGTTTACATTGAAGAGCCTTATTAGCAGCTACCATAAGGGCATGGCCCTAGTCAAGACAACTGACAATCATTGCTTCAGTGAGTGATTTTCTGGTTTGGAGGGATAGCCAATGGAAATCCTTCCTGATCAGGCGCATAAATCCAAAGCATGTGCGATAGGTAGAGCTGACCTGTTCTTTAAACGAAAGATTCTCATCAATCAAGATGCCCTGGTTTCGTACGGCATTTTTAGGGCTGGGGAGGCCGAACCTAGCTCTGGGGGCCACCCGTCCTCTGACCAGTGGGCATAGGCTTTGCTGAAAAGCAGGGTCTTGGTCTTTCCACTGTTAAGCTGAATGCAGTGGGACGCCATCCAGCGAGCTATCTTCCTCATGACTATGTGAAATTCCGTCTGACATCAATAATCTGTATTTGTCTAAGATCCCATAAATGTACTTTGATGGTTGCTCCTCACAATAGTCCTCCGTCTTGATGATCTAACAAATTAATAAGGTCGAAACACAGTTGACGCCTTCCTTTGGCAAAAAAATGAGAGGAAGCATACATTGCATTTATGTTTGTTATTTGATGGACCGGTCTTGTGTACTTTTACCTTTTGCCATTGTTTTTCTGTTTACACAGCATAAAAGCGACGCTGAATACTAGCGTCCCTAGCTGATGACACGCTGCTCCTGAGGCGAAAAGCCGGGAGAGCGTTCGTTTTTTAAAATTGTTCACTTGTGTAATTTTGTGATTTTAAAGCAAACTATTCTCACCCCAAGCCTTTGGCAGTCTAAAGCGGACCCTCCGCTGCCCAGAAACCGGCGCGCAAAGCGCTTGTCACCGCCACGGCCGACTGATAGGCCACGCCCACCGCCCATCTACTCACTATCCCATAATTATGTGCCTCCCCAGGAAGCGCAGCGGACGAGCGCAGCGGGCGCGCCGTTTGCGCGCCGAAGGCGCGCCGAAGGAAAGCCCGTCTGCGCCCGTCCGCGACCGGCCGAGACCCGAGACCATACACCCTGCTCCCTGCATTCAATACTCCCACTCGCAACTCACTGCTCACCAAGGCAAGAAGCGTGGCTCAGTGGTTAGAGGCGGCAGACCCAGAAGCTGAGATCAGCCGTGGACCAGGGTTCGATTCCCCGCCTCGGCGGGTCTCGGGCTCAAAAATTCCACGGACTCGACAATTCTCGCTCCGGTGCCTACTCGACTCACGGGGTCACACTCTGCGACTCTGGGCAATAGCTTGCTTAATCTCCACTACGGCCCCTCGCGGCGGGATGCCTGGCTTTCACCTTGTGAATACCCTGCCGGGGTATCTCACAGGGGAATACCAGGACGGGTTCCCTAAGCAAGCGCCTTGAGACCCCTGGGTGATTCGTGCGCTATATAAATCGAAATACATTTACATTTACATTCTACCTGCCGCTATCTTGGCTCGTATTTCCGATCTTGGACTACTAACTTTACATGATTCTCTCCATACGAATACCTTGTCCTCACCCCTAAGGTCCAGTTCCTCCAATTCACTCCAAGACGTCCTCCCCCCCACAGGAATAACTGCTATGTATTTAAATACAAGATCGGCAGTAAAACACCAGCTCGATCTTTTCAACCTACTGGAATCCCATAAACCCGACTTATTATTTCTCACCGAGACTTGGTTCTCGGACAGTTCTCTTCCCTCCCTGCTGGCGATACTCCCCCCGACCTATTATGCCATTCGAGCCGACCGCCCTTCGGGCAGGCCTGGCGGGGGGGTAGCCCTGATCGCCCGTAAGGAGCTCACCTTTCACCCTCTAGTTTCCCCCTCCATGGGAATCTCAGACTGCTTAGTGGTTCGATCCCTCTCCTTCACTCCCCCTCTGACCTGTGTCCTCGTGTATCGACCCCCGTCTTCCCCTCAAACGTTCCTCCCCTGCTTTCAGGACCTAATGGCGACTTTGGCTGTTAACCACTCCTCCATCATTGTTCTGGGAGATTTTAACTTCTGGCCCTCCGACCCGGCGGAATGTGCCACGTCTAAGGAATTCTCAGACTCTCTTCATTCGCTCAACTTTACATCAGTTGTCAATGTTCCCACACATAGGTTGGGACATATCTTGGACCAAATCTGGCAACGCGATTGCCCGGTCAATTCTCTCTCCATCTCGCCATGTCCATGGTCGGATCACTCATTGATCACCCTATCCCTGTCCCCCGTTCCACCATCCAAGCCTACTCCTGCGAGGAATGTCTGGGTGCGCTCATGGAATCGTGTCGACATCGAAGCCCTATCGACCCTTCTATCCTCTTCCAGCCCCGATTTGACCGCGCTACCCTCCCATGGTCAGGTAGACGCTGTTACCAACTGGCTGCGAGCCGGGTGCGATACCGTCGCCCCTCTAAAACGCATCGCAACCAAACGACCTAAAGATGCAAACCGCTGGTTCTCAGATGATCTAAAGGTCCAAAAACTCGCTCTCCGCCAAGCTGAGCGACAATGGAGACGAAACTATTGCCCCACTGCCAAAACCTGGTATACTGAACTTCTTACTCAGTATAAGAAAGCCATATTAGACACTAAGAAAAACTATTTCTCTTCTAAAATCCAACTCGCGGAGAACCGGCCAAGAGAAATCTTCTCTATCGTCCAAGACCTTGCCTTTTCCAATAGAGCCTCACTCAAACCATCACCTTCTCAAGCACTTTGTGACTCCCTCAATCACTTTTTCCTAGACAAAATCACTAAAATCAAAATCAAAATCCCTCTTCCATCCCCGACCTTCACCGACTTCCGACGTCCTCCAGCTACGGCACATCTGGACTCAATTCCCCCCCTATCGACCGATTCATTTCTCTCTATTCTTCCACTAGTCAAGTCCGGATCCCCGCTGGACCCCTGTCCTGCCTACATCCTAAAGCAGATTTACACCTTCTGCCCCATACCACCTTTAGTGCTCCTCAATAGCTCACTGGCTCAAGGCATCGTTACCCCTGCACTGAAATCGGCAGTGATCGTACCGATCCTAAAAAAACCTGGAGCAGATCCCTCCGACCCTGCCAACTTCCGCCCAATCTCCCTCTTGCCTTTCCTGGCAAAGGTATTGGAACGACATGTGGTTAAAACACTGAGCGAGTTCGTGGAAAGCCACGGTGTTCTGGCCTCAAGACAGGCCGGCTTCCGCCCAACCCACTCCACTGAATCCGTCATAACATCGGTCCTGGACAATCTCCGACAAGGAATGGACGCCAATCAACATCAGGCCCTGATCCTCTTAGATCTTTCCGCCGCATTCGACACTGGGGACCATACTATCTTACTCTCACGTGTCGAGGCGGCGGGAATCCGAGGAACAGCCCTACTATGGCTATCCTCCTTCTTGAGCAGCCGCACTCAGGCGGTCCGTCTGGGAGAGTTCTCTGCGGAATCTCTACCCATTCAGTGCGGTGTCCCCCAGGGTTCCTCTTTATCCCCCCTTTTATTTAATCTTTACATCGCCCCCCTTATTTTTGCTTTACAGCAACTGGAGGTCGTACAACTATGCAGATGACCTCCAGCTCATTTTTCACCTTTCCTCTGCCCCCGAGTCTATGTCAAAGGTTAAGTCCATCATGACCTTCATCCAGGACTGGATGACTTTCAACCACCTGAAACTCAACCCCGATAAAACGGAGTTGGTGTTGACAGGTGGTTGCTCCAGTCCTTGGTCCTCCTCCTTTTGGCCCCCCTCATTAGGTCCCCCACCCACTCCTGCCACCTCTGTCAAAACCCTTGGTTTCAAAATCAATAACCAACTCTCTCTACACTCCCAAGTCTCAGCTGTGGTTTCCTCGGCCTTTCTCTCACTCAGGACTATCCGCAGAGTCTCACGATTTTTCGCCCCAGACGCGCTCAAACTAATCCTTCTGGCCATGGTGACATCTCGCCTAGACTATGGCAATGTCCTTTACCATGGCATGCCCGACTACCTTATGAGGCGCTCCAGCTGGTTCAAAATCAGGCCGCTCGGCTGGTTTTCAACCTCTCTAGATCACACCATGTAACTCCTCTCCTCTTTTCCCTCCACTGGCTCCCTGTCCGGCAGCGCGTCTCATTCAAGCTCGGCTGCACCATCTTTAAAGCCAGGACAGGCTCTGCCCCTTCTTTCATTAATTCGGCAATTCAAACCTATACTCCCTCACGAGACCTCCGATCCTCCGCCCACCACCTTCTCGTGGTTCCCCGCTTCAAACGGAAGAAGTGGGGTGGCTCCAAATTCGCAACCACGGGCCCAGCTTTTTGGAACTCTCTCCCATTGTCCCTCAGAACCTGCACCCAATACCCCCTCTTCCGCAGAGATCTTAAGACCTTTCTTTTCACCCAAGCCTTCCCATCCTAAATCTTCATTTCTCCCCCTTTCCGACCCGCCGAGTAGCTGTTGCCAGTGAGCGCCAAGAAACCGCCAGGTGTACAAGCGCTATATAAATCCCTTCAAATTCAAATTATGTTGAAATTATTGTTGTGCTGTAAACCCATGAGCACCATTTGTGTATTGAATGATGGAGTTTTGATTCTCTTATGAATACGAGATCACTTTTAATAAAAAAATTGTTATGGGTACCTCTATTACTGATTTGCCCTTTTTTATGTGAATTGATAGTGTTTGTGTTGCTTATAAATTAATTCCTTGAACCACTGTACTTAAACAATATTCGATTGCCCCAGGTTCTGGGTAATAGGGCTGCCTCTGTTTGCTACATCAACCCCCAGGAAGAAAAGACATCAGCACTGCCTTAGAAGAATGGTAAAATTTGGGGGTTTATACATCTCGGCAAAATTTTACAAAATATTCGCTAATGTGCTAATGCAACTGTCTTACAAGAGGGAAGGCAGTCCCATTCAGTAGGGAAGCACTGATAGTGCCCATCCCAAATAGAACGGACAGCATGGTGGTAGACCCTAGTGAGTATTGCACACAGTCAATGGTCAATGTAGATAAAGGGACTAAATTGCTTCAAGTATCGGCATCACAGCAGCAGCTATATTTTCAGTGGTGGTATGTTCAGGGAGGATTTTTTTTTTTCAAAAGTAGACTAATTCCTGTTCTGCTTTAGGATTAGAAGAAATATTAAATGTCTTTCTTCAACACAGTGATGAATCCATTTCTAAAAGAGGGAACGAACGTTTTGATTTTCAACTAGACCAATAAACGTGTTTCATTCCATAAGTCAATCGCAGTCTACGCCAAGTTGCATTTAGGTCTTTGTCTACCCCTTCAATACACTCATCATTGGGTTTATGCTTTTTGGCATTATTTTCACTAATTCATATCATGTGTTCTCTTTATAGGATTTTTCGGTTTTATTTACTCATAATATGCTTTTCTTCATTTGAAAATTGGTGGTTGAGTTTGATTCTTTTGTGTGACATTCTTCTGCATAATCATAGCTTAAATACTTAACAGAAGTTTTGATTTAAGGCTGACTACTTAATGTTACTTTACTAGGAATTGAGCACAAGCTTATCTTATTTAATTTGTATGACTGCCATCAGGTAGTGGCATATCCACCTAAAATAATCCAATTTCCTACACAGTATAGTTGTTTTCGGACTTTGGAGATCTTAGAGAAAAGCTCTCTAGCTCCTTTATAGAAGCTGAGTCACACAGTCACAGTCTCTTGCTCACTATTCTACTCCTCTCAACTCTTTCTTGTTATAAGAACCACAAAGCCTTGTCCAGCTACAGCTCCTCAAAGAGTAGATGTCCCTCTCCAAACTACCATCCACACAGCGTGCAGTCCTTAACCAAAGCACTTCACCCACATTCACAACCCCTTCGCAGAACTTTCTAGGTGCATCTTGAGATGCCACATACTTCATCAGGGTGTTACTGGAGGAAGACCAAACCTCATTTGAGCATGTTGTATGACAGAAAAAGGTAAGATAAATAAACAGTGAATATATTTTATTTTGAAAGCAATGCAACAACAATCATAAGCACAATGTTATGCCAAATTTTGTAAACACTAAATCACTGTTTTTCATAATTTGGGTAAACAACGGAAACTATTCACTATCATAACCAAACAATAAATACCCTTATCATACCTATGTAGTGCAGTTACTTTGTTTTTGTTCTTGTCCACTGTGCCTGTGGATGGCTGAAGGAAGTTTGGATTTAACTTGTACAATTCCTGTAGCAGCTTCTGTTCATATTCTTGATGTTTGCCCGCCTATCAAATGAAAAGGTAAAACCATATAAAGCTAATTGTAACAGGCAACAGCTTCCCTAAAATCACCAGTTAAGGTAGTAACAGATTACTAGAGTGAATGTGGTAGGGCATCCAGACCTGCAGCATTTGTGTTCCCAGTTGGCCAAACCACATAAAATGTTAACTATTTCACAAACGTATGATTCAGTGCCAAAATTTGCCACTTACAAAGGTTACAATGAAAACCACGTAGATAACTGTAGAACTATGGTGAAACCAACCACGGACTGTGCTACCCATTAGGAAATTTGCTTGTTGTAAACTCTAGTGGTGCCCCAGATAAAACCGCAGTTAAGAGTTGGGCAAGCTCATAAGCCTACTAAGTGGGTACATGCAAAAGAAAGCCAAGCACTGCTCTTACAAACACCTACTCCACTGCAAAGAATGAATACTGGACAAAGTCAGGAAAAAAAGTGTTCGGTTAAGAATATAGAAAGGGTCAAATCTGTATTCATAAGGAAGAATCACAAATTACAATTTTAAAGATACAACTTTAATACCACAAATCATTTTTGGAAAAAAAAATATTTTAAAATATGAAGTGTTCTACGAACGGACTCTCTCCAACAGTAATTTCTTTTCCTTGTTGGCAGTAGTTAAAAGAATCCTTGTTTAGCTCGGGTAACGTGTTCTTTACCTGCATTTCTTCTTTTGTGAAGCTGGCTGCTTCGTCACCCAGTTCGTGGAGGTACATACAGTCGGGCTTTGGACACTGCATATTTTTTAAGAAGTAACTGCAATACTTTGTTGTACCTAGGGATGCCTGTAGAAGAAAAAGTAAGTGACAGGTCAAAGGCTAGAGTAGTAAATGCACTGGTGACGAGAATTAGTGAACTAAAATAGAATAGAACTAAGAGAAAAGAGCTGGACACTGGAAACATTACATTTATCATACACAAGGTAGCAGGAAACCCCAGTGGTACGCTATAAGCATTCCATCCACCACTTCACATGGCAAATGGTATGCAGTCAATTGCAGTTGCTCAATCTCCATGTAAGGAGGTGTAGATGTGGATGGAGTACTCTGCCCAGATCCCTGTTGCTAAGATAAAGGGGTGTTCAGAATTTCTGTTTTCCATTACATCCATAATATATCTCAGAACAAGTGTTCTTATGGAAACTCCAACGTGAAAAACTGCCGGTAATCTGCATTAGAGCTGAAGTCAGCAAGATGCTGGAGTTAAGGGTTATTGAACCCTCTGAGAGCCCCTGGGCCCGCCCAGTGGTTATAGTCCCTAAACCTCATCCACAGGGTGGAAAGAGAGAAATGAGGTTCTGTGTGGACTATAGAGGGCTCAACTCTGTCTCCAGGACAGATCCTCACCCTATCCCTAGAGCAGATGAGTTGATTGACAAATTGGGTGCAGTCACATTTCTAAATACTTTGATGATATTGCTTTCTTTAGCTCCACCTGGCAGGATCACCTGATCCACCTTGGGAAGGTTTTAAATGCCCTGCAAACTGAAGGCCTAACTATCAAGGCCTCCAAATGCCAGATAGAGCAGGAAACCGTGGTGCATTTGGGCCACCTTGTTGATGGAGGTACAGCCCAAGACCCAGGCCATCCTGTACTGGGCAACTCCACCTACCCAGACCCTAGTCAGGGCTTTCCTTGGCTTGACGGGGTACTACAGGAGGTTTGTGAAGGGATATGGGTCCATTGTGGCTCCCCTCACAGAACTCACCTTCAAGAAGATGCCAAAAAAGGTCAACTGGACAGTTCGATGTCAAAAGGCTTTTGACACCCTGAAAGAGGCTATGTGCTCAGCCTCAAAGCTTCAGACTATGCCAAGTAGTTCATTGTGCAGACTGATGCCTCTGAGCTAGGGATAGGAGCAGTCCTATCCCAGACCAATGATGAAGGCAAAGACCAACCAGTTGCTTTTATAAGCAGAAGGCTTCTCCCAGGGAGCAGCCCTGGAATGCCATTGAGCGGGAGGCCTTTGCTGTGGTTTGGTCAATGAAGAAGCTGAGACCATACTTGGGGTTAGAGCAAACAACAACTTTATCTCTGAAGTTGGAAAAAAGGTTCTTTTATGGTTAGTGCCTGTGGCTCACCCACTCTCCCCAGTGAAGTAATTGCAATGAGAAAAGAGATTTTCCATGAGAGAAATTGCAGTTCACATTTATGCATGGGTTCAAAAGGTGGGACCATTAATCGTGTGAGGACTATGTTAAGATTCCACACTGGGGTAGGTGGAAGTCTTAGTGGTATAAGTCCTTCCATAAAAGCTTTGATCACCGGCACTCTAAAGAGTTGCCTATTTTGTAGATACGCAGCTATTGCAGCAAGATGCAGGCGAATAGAAGTG
This sequence comes from Lissotriton helveticus, assembly GCF_964261635.1. Lineage (NCBI taxonomy): Eukaryota > Metazoa > Chordata > Amphibia > Caudata > Salamandridae > Lissotriton > Lissotriton helveticus. The sequence goes on from NC_136057.1 coordinate 310,404,590, forward strand.
TAAGTAAATCCTGACTACTGCAAGTGTAACAAAAACTATATTGTGTATGGAAGTATCAAGAGGATTGATGTTGTTATTAAAATAGACTACAAAACGTTTCCATTTAGCTGCATAACAAGCTCTTCTAGTAGGCCTTCTGGCCTCTCTAATGATGTTCATATAGTCTGGTGGAAGATTCAGATAACCAAACTTAATGATTTGGAGCCAGATCGCTAGGTTCAGTTCTTTGGGATCTGGGTATCTGATTTCTCCAAGGCTCTGTGTGAGGAGACTGGATGTGAGGTGTAGCTTTTGCTGCGGAACTAGTGACAGCTCCAACAGGGTTGTGAACCAAGGTTGAAGGGCCCATGTGGGAGCTGTAGGAAGCTGGCTCTGTATACATTATACCAAAATGAGATATAGTGTGCACAGAGTCCAGGGGAACCCCAAAGCTAGGCAAAGGTAAAGTTAGATAGCACCTCACTCTCTATTTGTGGTAGTGTGGTCAAGCAGTAAGGCAGTATAAGAGGACAGTGTTCAGCAAATGAATTCACACACTCAAGACCAATTGTTTTGGTATAAAAAGAAAATGCTACTTACCAGTATGCATCTGTTCTTGGCATGTAGGGCTGCAGAACCACACACTATTGCATAGATCCCCCATCTGGTGGTGGGCCCGGATGATTACACTTTGTTTTTCTTGGAAGAGTCTTTGTCTGACTCCTCCTGTAGATCGTAGTGCGCATGGGCATCGACTCCATCTTCAGATTGTTTTCACCATTGGGCAAATGATGGAGTTGTAGGAGTATAGATAAGGATGTCCATGTACTGTGTATCTAATTAAGATATTATTGGAACAGATATAGGTAGGCAGGTGGGCGTGTGTGGTTCTGCAGCCCTACATGCCAAGAACAGATGCATACTGGTAAGTAGCATTTTCCGTTCGAGGCATATGGGCTGTATACCACAACTATTGCATCGATTGCACAGTAGCTTTCTCCCTTAGCGGCGACCACCCGTATCTGTTGCAGTAGTTTGAAGGAATATGCTACTTACCAGTATGCATCTGTTCTTGGCATGTAGGGCTGCTGACATTCATATCTGTGCATAGATCGCCGCCTAGTGTTGGGTCCGGATGATTGCACATTGTTGTCCTGGAAGAGTCTTCGAAGTATCACGAGATAGGTGGCTCCTCCTCTGGACTACAGTGCGCATGGGCATCCTCTCCATCCTCAGATTGTTTTTCGCCATTGTGGCAGAGATGGAGTGTGATACAGTAAGAGATGTCCATGCAAGAAAGTAAGAGTAAGAATGAATGAAGAGTGCTACAGCTGCAACAGGCACCGGGGAAGAGAGCGGACGATATGAATGTCAGAAGCCCTACATGCCAAGAACAGATGCATACTGGTAAGTAGCATATTCCGTTCGAGGCATGTGGGCTGCTGAATTCATATCTGTGCATAGAATGTATAGCAGTCCCTCCCCCAGCGGTGGCTGCCCGTGCCAGCTGCAGCAGTCTGAAAAAGAGTTTTGAGAACAGCCTGTCCTACAGCTGCTTGGAGTGTACATCTACGCAGTAGTGTTTGGTAAATGTATGTATGGTTGTCCATGTGGCTGCTCTACATATTTCCTGTAGAGGGATGTTTCCTAGGAAAGCCATAGATGCCCCAATTTTGCACGTGAAATGCGCTCTTGGGGGCACTGTTATAGTACGTTTAGCTTTAATGTAACATATTTGGATGCATTTAACTATCCAGCTAGCTAAGCCATTCTTTGAAATGGGGTTACACCCTTGTGCTGTGGTGAAAAGGCAACAAACAACTGTTTTGTCTTCCTGAAATCTTTAGTTCGGTCTATGTAATACAGCAGAGCTCTTAACATCCAGTGTGTGCAGTTCTCTTTCAGGTACTGACTGTTGATTCGGAAAGAACACTAGCAGTTCTATTGTTTGATTTATGTGGAATTGTGATACCACTTTGGGCATGAATTTAGGGTTTGTCCGAAGCACGACCCTATTTGCGTGAATTTGAATGAAGGGCTCTTGAATAGTTAGGGCTTGCGGCTCGCTAACTCTTCGAAGCGAAGTAATGGCTACGAGAAAAGCCACCTTCCAGGTTAAAAATGGTATCTCACTGGAGTGTAATGGCTCAAAAGGAGGTCCCATTAGTCTGGTTAAAACGACGTTTAGGTTCCAGACAGGGGAAGGTGGGTGTCTTGGTGGAATTACTCGTTTGAGGCCCTCCATGAATGCCTTAATTGCAGGCACTCTGAACAGCGAAAGATACTGTCTGTTCTGAAGGTAAGCAGCTAAGGCTGCTAGGTGTATTCGTATGGACGTGTAGGCGAAATTGCAGCGGTGTAAGTGTAAAAGATAGCATATGATATTTTGAATGGACACGTCTAGAGGGTTTATGTTGTTGTTGTTACAATAAATGACAAAACGCTTCCACTTTGACGCATAGCAAGATCTTGTTGTAGGCTTTCTTGCCTCCTTGATAATGTTCCTGCAGTCAGGAGGTAAGTTGAGGTAGCCGAACTTTAAGACCTCAGGAGGCAGATTGCAAGGTTCAGCTGCTGCGGATCTGGGCGCTGAATGTCTCCATTGCTCTGCGTTAAGAGGCTGGGTGTTAGGCGTAGCCTTTGATGGGGCACCATGGAAAGTTCTAGGAACGTGGTGTACCACGGTTGCCACGCCCATGTATGAGCAACTAGGATCAGCGTCATGGAATGCTGGCGCAGTTTGCATGCCACTAGCGGTATCAGTGGTGCTGGTGGAAAAGCGTATGCAAATTTGCCTGACCAGTTCATCCATATCGCATTCCCCCGAGACTGCGGGTGTGGGAACCTTGCGGCGAAGGAACGGCATTTTGAGTTTTCCTTTGTGGCTAACAGGTCTATTTCCGGCTGTCCCCACCTCTGGAAGTATGGTTGAAGCACTGAGGGGTGAATCTCCCACTTGTGCACTTGATAGCTGTGTCTGCTGAGCAGATCCGCTATCTGATTGTCCTTGCCTGGGAGGTGTTCCGCCAGGAGGAAAAGGTTTCTCTGGATGGCCCACTTCCACACTCTTTGTGCCAGATGCGACAGTTGTGGAGAGTGTTCCTCCCTGTTTTTGTAGATAGTACATTGCAGTCATGTTGTCCGTCCGGATCAACACGGTCTTGTTGCAGAGGTGTACTTTGAAAGCTTTCATTGCCATGAAAATTGCCGTCAGTTCCAGCAGGTTGATGTGCAATTGTTTTTGCTGCGTGGTCCAGAGTCCCTGTATTGTGTGGTGGAGAACATGTGCTCTCCATCCTATAAGGGATGCGTCCGTTGTGAGCACAATTTGTGGTACAGGCTCCTGGAACAGTCGTCCTTTGCAAAGGTTTTGTGGTTTCCATTCATGCAGAGAGTTGTATGCGCGACTGGTCACCAACTCTAGGTCGTTTGATTGGCGCTGAGCCTGGTTCCACTGCCGTGCTAGGCACTCTTGCAGCGGACGCATGTGAAGTCTGGCATGAGGGACTATGAAGATGCACGAGGCCATCATGCCAATCAGTTGCATAAACACTCGGGCTGGGAGAGAGTGTTGTGGCCTGAACTTCTGGATGAGCATTTGGATGCGGTTTATTCTGGCAGGATTTGGTTGTGCTTTTGCTGCCAGAGTGTCTATAGTTGGTCCTAGATACTGCTGGACTTGGGCAGGCTGGAGATGGGATTTGTTGTAGTTCAGCGAGAAACCTAGGTTGTGCAGGAGGTGAATTGTGCGCGACATGTGGCTGGCACACTGCTGGGCTGACTGGCTAATACAAGCACAGTCGTCCAGATATGGATAGACATGTATGTGCTGTCTTCTGAGGTGTGCAGCTACTGTTGCTAAGCACTTGGGAACACCCTTGGGGCTGTTACCCCAAAAGAGAGGACCTTGAATTGGTAGTGCTGGTTTTGAATCGTGAACCTGAGGTATTTCCTGTGTGCCGGGTGTATAGGTATATGGAAATATGAGTCTTTGAGGTCCAATGTTGCGAGGAAGTCTCCTTGACGCAACAGTGGCAACACCTGCTGCATAGTGATCATGTGGAAATGCTCTGACAAGATGTATTGGTTTAGAGGCCTGAGATCTAAAATTGGTCCGAGACCCGTCCTTTTTGGGGATTAGAAAGTACAGAGAGTACACCCCTGTACCCTGGTGTTCTAAGGGTACTAGTTCTATGGCCCCTTTTTGTAGCATGCTGATGACCTCTTGCTGCAATAAGTGTAGGTGTTCTGCAAACATAGGACGTTGTCTTGGGGGTATGTTGGGCGGTGTGGACAGTAATTCTAGGCAATAGCCATGCCGTATAATTTGCCTCACCCACCTGTCTGTAGTTATGGTTTCCCAGACTGGCAGGAACTGATGTAGTCTTCCCCCGACCGGTGTTACATGGTCTGGGGGCAGTGACAAGAAGTCACTGTTTGGTGTTGGTGGAGGACCTGGAGCTGTTATTTCCTCGTCCTCTACCCTTGGTGCTATTGCCACGGTATCCACCTCTACTGTTTTTGTTGTAGGTGTTTTGCGGGTTGCTTTTATTATAAGAGGTTTGCTGTGTTGAGGCTCCTCTAAGAGCTCCTCTGTTGCTGGAGCGACGAAAGGAACCGCCCCTATATTGCTGTGACTGCAGGGCACCCATAGACTTGGCTGTCTCGGTGTCCTTTTTCATTTTGTCCAGTATGGTGTCCACATCAGGACCAAATAAAAAGTCAGGGTTAACGGGTTGATTAAGTAAAGTTGTTTGAACCTCATTTTTAAACCCGGAGATGCGTAGCCATGCATGTCGTCTAAGCATGACGCTGGTGTTGATAGCTCTGGCTGCTGTGTCTGCCGCATCTAAGGCACATTTTATGGATGCATTAGATATGAGCTTGCCCTCCTGTATCAGGAATTCTGCCTGTTCTTTATAAAGGTCAGGTAGGTGTTGAAAGATTAGCTCCAGTGGGTCGTAGTGCGCCCTGTCATATCTAGCTAACAGGGCTTGCGTGTTTGCAATTCTCCAGATGTTAGCTGCTTGAGCAGCCACCCTTTTTCCCGATGCCTCCAGAATTTTGGACTCTTTGTCTGGAGGTGGAGCTTCGCCAGATGTTTGAGAATTAGCACGTTTACGTGCATTGGAGACAACTAGAGAGTCCAAAGGCAGATGTCCCCTAATGTATGTAGGGTCAACCGGGGCTGGTTTATATTTTCTTTCTATCCTAGGGTTAATGACCCGTGCCCTGGTGGTGTCTTTGAATATGTCCCCTGTATGTTTAAGCAACCCTTTTAGCATTGGCAATGTTTTGACGATTTTTTCAGAGGTGCTAAAAGTGTCAAAGAGGAAGTCTTCATCAATGGGATCTGCGTGCATCTCCACATGGTGATTATATGCAGCTCTTTCTATTAGCGCGTTAAAGGCAGCTGTGTCCTCTGTAGGCGATGTTTTAACAGGGTATGCAGTGTTATCAGGAAGTGTTTGAGAATCTCCAGGATCCACAGGGTCAGTCCATGGCTGAGTTTGTGTGTCCTGGTCAGCATCTGTTGGATAATTGTATTGGTCATTGTCCTCATACTCCCCATAGTCATCCGTGCGTGTGGGTGAGTACATATACGTTTGCTGCACATATGGTGTGATAGGTTCAAAGAGCACTGGAGATGTTGAAGTGTCTTTTTTTCTTTAGAGGTATTTTGTAGGACTCCACGTGTTTCAGGCCTGATCTTCCTTTTCAACAGGGTAACCTTCCCAGTGTCTGGGTCGACATACAGTTTAGACTGTTCGTCAGCTGAGAGACCCTGTTCCTCTGCTACAGGTGCTACGTCCCCCAATCTCGGGCTTTTCGGCTGGCTCGGTTGTAATCCGCTATGTTTCTCGAGCGCCCATGGCTTGATATGCGGAGGGAGTCAGAATTTTATCAGTCCGAGAGCTTTTGGTTGTTGGACCGTTTTAGTAGCCTGTATGATGTGTTTTGGAGCCGTGGTTATCGATCCGATATTTTTTGGTTGTTCGATAACCAGTTTGTGGCCTGGTGTCGACTTTGGAGCAAGTTGCTTCGAAGCGATGCTGTGGTCCCTTGGTTCGACGGAGGTCTTCGGCTCGAGACTTGACTTTGGCTTAAGTGTTTTTGCGTGCACCTGCTTCGGTTGTTCGACGCGTAACTTCGGATCGACAACCGTTGTCCGTTCGAGTCCTCTTTTAGTGTTGCCAGGCGGTGACGTCGTCGGGTCGACTGCCTTCCGCTTAACCGCAAACGTGGGAGTAGTGGCTCTGGCCTCGACAACTTTTACAAGCGACCTCGATGGGTCGACGACCTGTCTTTGCTTGGTCGGCTTTGACGGATCCGCCATTTTGGGTCCGAAGAATGGGATGTCGATAAGTTTCGGTTTCTGTTTGGTAACTACCACTTTCGGTTTCGATTTTTCCAGTTTTTCGGAAAGTCACCGATGGCTCTTGTAATATATTCGTAGCCGGGCTTAACTGCGGGGCTATGGAATCATCGTGCTATTCTTGGCTAAGGCCTTCCGGCGATGCCTCGACCTGAGCCTCTGGATTTGAACCTGCGAATATATTGGGCTCTGTACGCACGGTTGGCCCAGTGTCTTCGCTGGAGTCGTCCTCGACGGCTCCCATGCCTGGTTCGTCGTCCCCTACCTCGATGAGGTCTTCCTCGTCATCGACGCAGTAGTTGGAGTCGTGTTCGGACCCCTGCTCAGACTGCTGATCTGAGTCCTCATGCTCGACCACCTCTTCGTCGTCTTCAAAGATGTTCTCTGGCTCGGGCGCGGACTTCTGCATTGTCTGTCGCGCTGCACGTCGAACCCGAAGAGTTTTTTTTTTATCTAAATTGAGCACAGGCTAAGCAGTCAGCTTTGTTGTGTTCAGGAGATAAACACTTATTACAGACTGGGTGTTTATCGATGTGCGGGTATTTAGAGTTACAGTTGGGGCATCGCTTGAAAGGACTTCGTTCCATCGACAATTGGCCCTGGTGTCGAGAAGGCCACGCGGCCCGATTTGACGTCCTGAGTAGAAAGAACAGGAATAAGTAGCAGGTACCGATCGAAGATACAATACCGACGCCCCGAAGGCCTTTTGGCCTTTCAAAAGTTACAAATATATATTTCCGAACTTCGAGTAACAGAAGTACATCCAAACCCAATGGCGGAAAAAAACAATCTGAGGATGGAGAGGATGACCATGCACACTGTAGTCCAGAGGAGGAGCCACCTATCTCGTGATACTTCGAAGACTCTTCCAGGACAACAATGTGCAATCATCCGGACCCTACACTAGGCGGCGATCTATGCACAGATATGAATTCAGCAGCCCACATGCCTCGAACATAATGTTTTGAGTTCAGCCTGGCCCACAGTAGCTTGTTGTTTTGCCAGCACATCTACACAGTAGTGTTTTGTAAATGTGTGTGGTATAGACCATGTAGCTGCTTTACAGATATCATCTAATGGTATATTTCCTAGGAATGCCATAGATGCCCCTAATTTACGGGTAGAATGAGCCCTAGGGGGAATGGTTAGAGTGCGTTTTGCTTTTTGATAACAAATTTGAATGCACATAACAATCCACCTAGCAATGCCTGATTTTGAAATAGGATTGCTTTTGTGTGGAGGAGAAAAGGACACAAACAGTTGTTCTGTTTTACGAAACGGTTTTGTCCTGTCAATGTAGAAGAGGAGTGCTCTTTTTACATCTAATGTGTGTAGAGCTCTTTCTGCAACTGTTTGTGGTTGGGAAAAGAATACTGGCAACTCAATAGATTGGTTGAGGTGGAATGGTGAAATGACTTTTGGCAGGAATTTCGGGGTTTGTCTTCAGAACCACTTTGTTATGATGGAGTTGTATAAATGGTTCTTGAATTGTTAATGCCTGAATCTCACTTACTCTTCTTTGTAAGGTAATAGCAACTAAAAATGCAACTTTCCATGTAAGGAACTGTAACTCATACTTAAGTAATGGTTCAAATGGAGGACCCAGAAGTCTAGTGAGAACAATATTTAAATTCCATACCGGAGAGGGTGGTATTCTGGGAGGAATTATTCTTTTTAATCCTTCCATAAACGCCTTGATGGGAAGTACTCTAAACAATGACAAATGTTGTCTGTTTGAAAGATAAGCTGCTATAGCAGCAAGATGGAACCTGATTGAGGAGTACGCTAAATTACATCTTTGTAGATGAAGTAGGTAGCATATGGTGTTTTGTATGGAAACATCTAATGGGTTAATGTTATTCGTGCAATACACAACAAACCTTTTCCACTTGGCTGAGTAGCATGCTCTAGTGGTGGGGCGTCTCGCTTCTTTCATGACATTCATGCAATCAGGCGGAAGATTGAGGTATCCAAATTTTAAGACCTCAGGAGCCAAATCGCTAGCTTGAGCTGCACTGGGTCTGGATGCATGATCTCTCCATGGTTCTGTGTCAGTAGACGTGGAGAGAGTTTTCATTTTTGATGTGGTACTACTGATAGCTCTAGTAGTGTGGTGAACCACGGTTGTCTTGCCCACGTTGGTGCCATGAGAATCAATGTGAGGGAATGTTGCTTGTAGCTTGTATTCGTGGGAGAGGTGGAAAAGCGTACGCAAATTTGTTTGACCAACTCATCCATACTGCATTGCCGTTGGACAATGGGTGTGGGTATCTGGTGGCGAAGCTTGGGCATTTGGAGTTGCGGTGTGTGGCGAACAGATCTATCTGTGGCTGTCCCCACTTGTGAAAGAATGGTTGAACTTGTGAATGAAGTTCCCACTCGTGTATCTGTTGTCTTTGATGACTTAACAGATCTGCAACTTGATTGTGAACTCCTGGTAGATGTTCTGCTAACAGAAAGATGTTTTGAGGAATGGCCCACCTCCATATGCTCTGCGCCAGCCGGGAGAGCTGTACGGAGTGTATTCCTCCTTGTTTTTGGATGTAATACATGGCTGTCATTGTCCATACGGACCAGTACAGCCTTTCTTGACAGAATGTTGAAACGATTTTAGAGCTAGGAAAATCGCTAACAACTCCAGATGATTTATGTGGGGTAACTTTTGTTGCGGTGTCCATGTACCTTGTACTGTGTGTTTTTCTAAATGCGCTCCCCATCCTGTGAGAGATGCGTCTGTGGTTAGCACCACCTGTGGAACAGGCTCTATGAACGGCCGGACCTTGGTAAGGTTTTTGGTGTTCCACCACTGCAGAGATCGATATGTCCGGTCGTCTACCACCACCAGATCTGTTATTTGTTGTTGAGCCTGATTCCACTGACTTGCCAAACACTCTTGTATGGGGCGCATTTGTAGTCTTGTGTATGGTTCTATGAAAATGCAAGATTCCATCATTCCTATCAATTGCATGAACACTCGAGCTGGTAGTGAGTGTTGTGGCTGGAATTTTTGTATAAGAGCTTGTATACTTTGTATCCTTGTAAGATTGGGGTATGCAATTGCTTTTGAGGTATCTATTGTGGCACCTTGATACTGTTGAGATAGGGATGGTTGGAGGTGTGACTTCTTTAGATTTACTGTGAATCCCAGCTGGTGCAACAGACAGATGGTCTGATGCGTGTGCTGTACACATTGGTGGTATGATTTGGATTTTATTAACCAGTCGTCTAGGTATGGAAAGACATGAATGTTGTCCCTTCTCAAGTGTGCTGCTACTACTTCTAGACACTTTGTAAACACAAGAGGTGATGTAGGTACTCCGAATGGGAGTACTTTGTATTGTTAGTGTTGACCTTCTAGTACAAATCGAAGGTACTTTCTGTGAGATTGATGGATAGGAATGTGAAAGTAAGCGTCCTCGAGATCTAATGTAGCAAGGAAGTCGCCTTGTTTTGACAACAGCAGAACTTGTTGTAGTGTGACCATATGGGAATTGTCGGATTGTATGTACAGGTTCAGGGGCCTTAGATCTAGTATAGGTCTGAGGGACCTGACCTTTATGGGTATGAGAAAGTATAGGGAGTAAACTCCTGTGTTTTGATGGTGTTTTGGGACAGGTTCTATTGCATTCTTTTGTAATAGAGATGCAACCTCTGGTCTTGGAAGTATGAGATGTGACATGGGACGTTGTCTGGGTGGTATTGTTGGAGGAGTGGAAGTGAGCTCCAGGCAATAACCTGACTGAATTATTTTTCTTACCCACCTGTCTGTGGTGATGGAGGTTGAGACAGGTAGGAACTGTTATAATCTCCCCCCGACAGGAGTGGAATGGTCTGGGGGATGGAAGGGAAGTCACTGTTTGGGAGTAGAGGCATTGAGGTTGTTGTTGCCTCGGCCTCTGCCCTTAATGTTGTTACCTCTATATCCTCCTCTGTAATGCCCTCTGCTGGGTGAGGTTTGGGTGGGCGCTTTATAAGAAGAGGAGGTGTTGTCAGTTTGAAACCCCTTAAAGGCGCCTCTATATGAGGAGCGACAAAAGGACGCTCTATGGGTTTGAGTTTGTAAAGCTCCCATGAATTTTGTTGTATCTTTTTTCATCTCTCTAGTGCACTATCAACTGTTGGACCAAAGAGATGTTGCTGGTGAAAGGGTTGATTTAAAATACTGACCTGTACTTCTGGTCTGAACCCAGAGATGCGTAGCCATGCATGTCTATGCAACAGTATTGCTCTAGAGGCTGTGTCTGCAGTGTCTAATGCACAACGGATTGAGGTATTTGTAATAACCTTGTCTTCTTGTATTAGATCAGAAGCCCTGGTCTTATATTGCTCTGCTAAATGTTGCATGAGTGATTCTAACTCATCATAATGAGCTCGATCATATCTCTCTAACAAAGCCTGAGTGTTAGCAATTCTCCAGACATTGGCTGCTTGCGAGATGGTACGTTTCCCTGAAGCATCTAAAAGCTTAGACTCTT